>NC_090251.1:37534406-37545212 GCF_037325665.1 Littorina saxatilis | reverse complement strand
TCTCTCTCTCTCTCTCTCTCTCTCTCTCTCTCTCTCTCTCTTTCTATCAGTATTATATTCTGTTTTGTTCCGGTATTACTTGTAGACGAATGGTATGCTGTAACTATGTCTGTCTGTCTGTTTTGTCCTAATAATGTGAATATAGATATGTCTTGTATACTTGCCATTTACATCGGAAGTGTGTTGTTAAAATGAACTGTCAGAATGTCTATCAAACTCAAGGTTACCTTGAGTGGAAAAAGTTGAAGGATGGATGATAATACATTGTAGACGGATGTTTTTGATTAAAACCCCCACAATGATGTGCTTGGCAACTTAAAAAAAACATTAAATTTTTTTTTTTTAAATGCAGTTGAACCCCTATTTTAAGCACCCCTCCCCCTTCCCCCAACCCCCGATTTAAGACACTGCCAAATCCCCCTCCCCCGATTAGACACGTACGATATATATATTTATCCATCCAAGCAAAGTCGCTAATTTCTTGCCTGTTTTATTTTTAAAGTTTCGTCCTGGACTTTTCTTGTCCAGGTGCACGGAGGTCCTAGGCCAAAGGCTTTCAGTCATGCATCTGGCACCCCCGCGGGTTAATGGGAAGAATTTACCCGATGCTCCCCAGCATGTCGTAAGAGGCGACTAACGGATTCTGTTTCTCTTTTTACCCTTGTTAAGTGTTTCTTGTATAGAAGATAGTCAATTTTTGTAAAGATTTTAGTCAAGCAGTGTGTAAGAAATGTTAAGTCGTTTGTACTGGAAACTTGCATTCTCCCAGTAAGGTAATACATATTGTACTACGTTGCAAGCCCCAGGCCCTGGAGCAAATTTTTGATTAGTGCTTTTGTGAACAAGAAACAATTGACAAGTGGCTCTATCCCATCTCCCCCCTTTCCCCGTCGCGATATAACCTGCGTGGTTGAAAACGACGTTAAACACCAAGTAAGAAAGATGCATCTGGCACCTATCCATTTAAAACGGATATCAAGTTTCACTGTCTTTTTTGCAAGGAGTCGAAAACTTGTTTCGAAATAATGTTTATTATTGTCAAGGAGGGACAGCGAGCGTAGCACTCGATCAGGTCGCGATTGGTTTGACGTCACTTTTTACACAGAAGCCTGCATTATTAGCTGTCAGTAATTATTACATGTGCTGATTGTTCTCTTTGCCTGCGCGCGTATAGTATGTTGGTTATGTTTGGTCATAGTATGTTTGCTTATGTTTGGTCGTTATCTTTGCCTGTGCGTGTATTGTATGTTTGGTCGTTTTCTTTGCCTGTGCATGTATTGTTTGTTGGTTATGTTTGGTCGGTTTCTTTGCCTGTGCGTGCATAGTATGCTTGGTCGATGTATGTATTGTAAAGCGCTAAGAGTAGACATTTTTCTAGAATAGCGCTATAAAAGTTTGCATTATTATTATTATTATTAAGACAATTGCGAAAGACAGTCTCTTTGCTCTTTGGCTTCCATTTGCCACCGTAAATGTACCAACGAACAGGGAGGATGAAGCAAAAGCGAAAGTAAACCTGGAAAGTAAGAGTTGTTTCTAGCTTTATCGCTACTCTGTGCATTGATCGGTTTCGAAAATCTTTTTTATTAACGTGGTGCGATTCCTAGCTCACATTACATTGCCATTGTTGAATTAACAGAGACAAAATGACACAAAAGGTAACATAACCTCTGCGCATTTTAATAATTTTTTCATTACAAAAAACTTTGTTTTGTCAGATTTTCTGTTCAAAACCTCCGTTAGTTTACCTCTATTTTTAAGACTCCAGCCATTTACGACCTGATTTTCTTAAGAACCTGGAGGTCTTACAATAGCGGTTCCACTGTATTTCTGTGCATAGCAATACCATAGGTGCACCAAAAATGAATCCCTAACTTTAAACTAGCAATTAAATGCCTATTATACGAGCAACTCAAGGACACATGAGTATAGGCGCATGAAACCAGCTTTGGCGAAAAGTATAATATTATCACGGCCTTTCTGATGTTTATCTCAACAGACCGCCAGACCCCAAGGTTTGTTGTCGCGGTGTTTTATCTGCAAACGTCAATAGTCAAGTGTGCTTTGAAGCGTATTGATTATACTTTTTCCCCAGTGAAAAACAAGCATGAAAGAGAGAATGGGAGACTGCAAATGTTTTGTTGTTGCTGTTGGTTGTGTGTGTATATATATATGTGTGTGTGTGTATGGGTGTGTGTGTGTGTCACAGTGCGTGCCTGCGTGTGTGTGTGTGTTTTATTTTAAGCGGACAGCAGTGACGAAATGAACGTGCACACGTGACTTTTACAAATTACTAAGAGTCACGAGCTTTGGCAAATTACACGTCCGTCGTCACCAGACCGTTTTGTCCCAAATATAGACTCAGTGTAGCTGTCTGCAGCGGTGACAGTGCACGTGACGCAGCCATGCAGTCTTAATTAGGTATGTGTCCAATTGGAAGAGTACTCTCATCCAGTGTAAGAGCCTGACCAGATTATATGAGGTGGTGTAGGCCTACTTCAACGTTTTACACGAGAAGGAAGATCCTGAGATCAGTATCTTTGACAGCGAGAAGGTCGCTGGGCTGCCGCATTCTCGACCGCATACAACGATTCCCATCTTTGTAGGTGTCACACGAAATTTTTACTCCACAAAAAATTTACTCCGGAGTAAATATTTCGTACGAAATTCTTACTCCAAGTACTTTTTTCGTACGAGAAAAGAACTCCCCAAGGCACGAAAAAATGACTCCCTCCACGAAATTTGTACTCCCCATTTTTTTTACTTCCAGTAAAAATCTCGTACGCAAAAATGGGATGCGGGCGAAGGGATAATGCCAATAAGTGATCTTGCGCACACGAATGTCGCGCTACCCTCCTTCCACCCCTTCCACCACCAAGAACTAACAGGGGACCAGGGAGTAAAAATATCGTACACCTGGCATGGGAAGTTAGATTGCTCGTGTTGAGGTGAAGTAATTTATTCGTTATTTATTTGTCAGGGGAGTAACATTTTTGTACGAAATGTTTACTCGGAACTCACTTGTCTTGGGGAGTACTTCTCTCGTGCAATGGGGGAGTGCTTTTCTCGATCGTAAAGGGAGTAACTTTTTCATACGAAATGTTTACTCCGGAGTAAAAATCTCGTGGGAGTAATTTTCTCGTGTTACACCGGTGTAGGCTACAACCTACGCCTATACCTATTCCAACACTGCCCCGCTGACGCCACCCGCTTTCCCCACCTCTTCCATTGATCCAGTGTCAAGCTACCGTGTTTTTGACACTGCGCGAATAAGTTATATTTATCACGCCCATCTTACTTTCATTTTGCGGTCGATCTGTCCTTGTTTACAACTCAGTATGAAAACACACGTAGAGAGAGACGCATTGACGCTTTGGAAGTTCGGCCTAAGTGCCTTTAGACTACAGCCTTTTCAACATGAGAAAATAAAAGCGAAACGAGATCACGATAACATATATGATTGTGTACATACATAACCGAATAGCATAGTATGTTGTGTGACATCATGTGTTCATTTGCCGAGGGTAGCTAGGCTGAGATGGCCGGAGAGGGAGATGGACTGGGAGAGAGAGAGGGAGAGAGAGAGAGACAAATAGATAGACAGACTGAGACGGACAGAGGCACAAATACAAATTGTAGCAACAATCACTGCGATTCTGTTGATAACCTACGCCACACTGAAATGCTTTCACGCTCTACAATCAACATGCTTACCCAAGTCATCCGCGACGACAAAAATAATGTGGGGCGGTTTTCCTCCATGACATGAAGGTGGACAAAAGCAGACGACACCCACGAACACCACCAACTGCGGAAACACGTTCATTGTATGTCTGAAAACCTGAGACGTATTGTGAAATGCAAAAACTTGCTTAAACTCTGCTTGCTCGACGCGATATCAAACAGCAACGGTTCACTGGCACACTGAATTGAAAACGTCCCAATGGCAATGTACAGGCCTTGACTGAAATTACTGCTAACAAGTTTGGAAGTTGTGTGCAGCAAGCTTTTTATGAGAGTTGACGCGCGCTTAAAAAAAAAATCAATTCTTATGCACTGTTTGCGGAACTGAAGACACACCAGGCACTTCGCGGCGTATAATCTCTCTGGTATAATTATAGCAGCAATCACAGGCACACGAATGCTGTACTTGTTTGCCACGCTTACTTCACTATAATTTATTGTTATTTTGTGCTGAACAAATAGCCTGAAGAGTGAGGTTTACCTCTGTGTGTGCGTGTGTGTATGCTAGTGTGTGCATGTGCATGCATTGGCAAGTGCCTTTGTCAGTGTATGTGTGAGAGCGAGAGAGAGAAAGAGAGAGAGAGAGAGAGAGAGAGAGAGAGAGAGAGAGAGAAAGAGAGAGAGAGAGTGTGCTTAAACATACATGTACATTCCTCAGGGGCGGATTAGGGGGGTGGTTACAGGGGTTCCGGAACCCCCCCCCCCCCCTCGGCTGTTTAAAAAAAAAAAGTAAAGCCGGGGGAAGTGTTATTTGTTTAATCAGTAGGACTTTGTACAGTTTTAACTGCCACTCCTATGCGACATGTCTTTCTTCTAACCATACTATATGTCGGGAGCAGATATCATGGAAGATAAATTGCCATTATTTAATACTAACTTTAAGAAATAATGAGTGGCTGCTGACTCCAGAGGATCATGTTTAAAATCACGGATAAGCCACAAATTGTTTATAAGATAGCTAAAATTCTTCAGCTTCAGGCAGGCTTTGCCCCCCACACCCCCCAACGGGGCGTTGCCACGGTACCCCACCTCTACCGACCCCTGGTTGTAACCCCCCCCCCCCCCCCTCGGGCTTATCTGTTCCGCCCCTGTTTCCTCCCTGTGTAAACGACCATGCCAATCACCACAGGTGTGTCAACGCTGTACAATTATTAACAGCTTCTTAAACACATGCCAAAAATTGAATAATGTGCAGATTGACATAGGTGTAATGCACCAAATTAATTCAGTTCTAAAGTTCTCACTCCATATGGACAGCAGGCATATTACCGATTTGTATAGTCTCCAGCTGGAAGGATGCTCATTAATGACGTACGACACTGATACATGCGCAGCCTTCCGGAGTAATTTTCTACTGATGGTATGATTTAGTCACCAAGACAAACTTTGTTCTCAACGTTTTTGTCAGTTTCTCAGATGAAGTGACTGATTTTTTTTATGCGGCGACATTATTTGCATTATGACATCTTCTCGAACTTCGTTTCAGTTTGAGGGCAGAGATTTTATTTTGGAAGAAAGGGTCAAGACGAGAGGTCTTGGTTAGGTCAGTCAGTTTCATACCTCATTAACCCTACATAAAAGCCTACACAGATCTTTACAAGATGGGATTCATCGGAAAAAATGTATCGTTTAAGATATATTTTCTCTACCTTGGGTCTGGGGTCAACTTCACATAACTTATAAGCAGCACTAGCACTGCCTGTGTGCGTGTGTGTTCATGTGTGTGTTTGGATTGATTACAGGTACCCGTTTTAAATATCTGCAGCACTCTCAAACATAGTTATCCCCCCCCCCCCCCCCATCCCCCTCTCTCTCCCAGACACAGACACACAAGTGCCACACAAAAATTGTAATTGCTTGATCTTTTATTCAGCTTCAACTTTCAAACCATGGTCATATATCGCATCACACACACACACAAACTTCTCATGTTTTGTAAAACCTCAATTATCACGAAGAGATTCAAGTTCAGGTCATGTGTTACTTCCACTAAACAGAGTACAATTCAAGATAAATCAGGTGGCTCCTCATCTGAATCAAACTCTGCTTCTTTATCGCGTATCCATTTTCCATCCCAGTCCCTCTTCCATCCCGACCTGGAAACACAGATATATTTTTCATAAGAAAAAGTCATCTCTACAGAAAATCACTTCAGAGTATCATCATCAATAATTATTGTTGTATGGCTGAGCAAAGACATCAGCGACCGAACCAAACACCTTGAACAGAATTCTTTTTAATCAACCATGTGTAACTTACTTTACAAAACGTGTAAAGCCAGCATTGGTGGTGATGGTGAGTCTGTTGTGTGTGTGTGTGTGTGTGTGTCTGTGTGTGGGCACTCTCAGTTCATCTGCATGGACAGTCACACAACAGGGAATAAGTTTACTTACCCTCCCAGCTGGTGATATTTCTGTGCCAGTGTGTTGTCAGAACTTGTACCTACACTCTTGTCTTTGTCTGCAGTCCTAAGCTTTGCCCAGGACCTTTTAGTCCCACCAAGTTTTCTTTGTGTAAGACTAGAAGACGATCCTTTAACACTTGAGTTCTCCCGAGCAAGGGAAGCAACTCCTCCAGATTTACAAGATACAGAGTTCTTCCCCTTAGATCCGGAAACCGAAACCGGCTTTTCCTGTGAACCTGCTTGATCTGAATGGCCTGACAAAGAATGACTGACTGGTAGTTGGGGTCCAGAAGACACTGAGGTCACACATGTCTGATTAAATGGTGTAACTGTGTCACGCTGCTCAGAATTAACAGAAACAGCCTGGAAGCAGGTTTCACTTGACACAACAGGTTGAGATGTAGGCAAGTCGTAAGCTGAGCTGGCGGTCATGCTGCCATGGCGATGACTGACGTAGGGTTGAAATGGAAGCTGAGGCCGCTGAGGAGGATGGAAAATGTTCTTGAGCTGCTGGCTGTGTTTGATGGGACCGTCACCTAACGACCCAATCTGAAACATGCACAACAGAAGGTGTCCTTTCGTGGGTGGCGTTTTCTTGTCAGAGGAGCCTCACATTGCATACTCCTCGCGTTTTCTTGTCAGAGGAGCCTCACATTGCATACTCCTATGTATACAGTGGAACCCTCCTCCCCCCAATTTAACACTTCCCCCTTTTAAAGACCTTCATTTTTCAGATGTTCTGTCAACTTACCTCCATTTCAAGACTCCGTCCTTTTTAAGACCTGCTTTTCTCAGCAAGGTCTTGAAAGGGGCAGTGTTTAATTCCAACCTACAAAAACATCGGATTAAACGTGAAACAACATTTACGAAGACAATTATAATCATAAAGAAAAGTTGACCCCCCCCCCCAAAAAAAGGGCTTGAAAGTTCCACTGTACTACTTTTACCAAATTTCTCGTGTTTCTCCACTAAATCTGCCACTCAGTACCGAGGAATAGGCACCCCTAGAAGATCCCTGATGCTGAGATTCAGAAGAAGGAACAGGATTGGAAGGTAGCATATCAAGACGAGGTCTTCTTTCGTGTGGCTTCAGTTTCTGTTTCTTCACACGGGGATCATAGGGTTGTGCCGTAGTGATGCTGCCCGTTGAAGTTGATGCTGCCTTAAACGCAAACGCAAAAAATCAACAAAACATAAAACACGATCAAATAATCTTGTGAAAAAAATATAAAGTAAAGATTGAAAAATGTTCAGTACATAAATTAATAAAGCTTAATTGGTAATATGGCTGTGCTGTAGCGATATTCTCCGTTAAAGTTGATGGTGCCAGAAAATAGACCTAAATAAATACAATAACACAGTATCAATTGATCTTGTGAAAAAGTATAACGTATGTCTGGACACATTTTCACTTCATCTGTGAATAAAGCTTTCTCGGTCTTCACACATACATTCAACTAAATGTTCTGCTCTGACCTGTACTTTTGGTGAATACATTGCTTTTTTGTTTGTTTACTCCGATGTTGTTTCTTCTTTTTGTTATGGATTCTTTACGGCATACTTCATGTTACTGAGTCACTGTCATTGATTTTTTGACTGCAGATTTGTTTTCCTCCTGCCTAGCCAATTTCAGAAAGGGTATTTTGTTAAAAGAGTTGATTTCAGTGCTCACAAAATCACTCATTCCATAATGGCAAGCAGTAGGAACAATTCGAAGCATGCAATGATTTGTTTTGTTTGTTTGCTTAACGCCCAGCCGACCACGAAGGGCCATATCAGGGCGGTGCTGCTTTGACATATAACGTGCGCCACACACAAGACAGAAGTCGCAGCACAGGCTTCATGTCTCACCCAGTCACATTATTCTGACACCGGACCAACCAGTCCCAGCACTAACCCCATAATGCCAGACGCCAGGCGGAGCAGCCACTAGATTGCCAATTTTAAAGTCTTAGGTATGACCCGGCCGGGGTTCGAACCCACGACCTCCCGATCACGGGGCGGACGCCTTACCACTAGGCCTTACCACTAGGCCAACCGTGCCGGTAAGCATGCAATGATAACACTACACTGACAAAATCTGTCAACCAAGACATTTAAGCCCCCAGGTTTGAATGGTTACCAATTTTGTTTCAAGAATAAAGTGTACCCCTAAAAAAAGCTAATAAAACAACGAAAGTTTCTGGTTACTTGACCAACCCTATTTTTTTCCCTCCTGATTTTATGACCCTCCAAAAACAAAAAGTGAGAAGTTTAAAAAAAAAAGGAAAGAATCTTGATATGCTGACTGCAAAAGGGAAGCTATCCTTCTCCTACCTACTAGGTAAGGGGAGACAACTGGCACCGGTACCAGCCATGGAGGAACCTTTTTGTGTCTGCATCAGTTTGAATTTTTAGTGGACAATCTGCTCTGGCTTGAGTCTACTTCAGAAAGTTGTGAGTAACATGCGTCACTGAAATAATACTAATAATACACAAAATACAGTTAGCTGTGCCCTCATTATTGGAGGCAGGTCACCGAGAATTTTTTTTTTCCTTCAAAGATTTGGTGAAGTCCAGAAAATTACTTGTCAATCCTTGTTAAAAAGAACTACACCATGACTTCTGCCAGCACCTGTTTAATGTTGGTGGTTCCATCCTTCACGTACTGCTCATGTTTTCTCTTGAGAACCAATGCCCGCAGCTCCTTCTTCTTCCGCAGAAATTCTGCTTCACCTGTAACACATCACAGGAACCATTCTGAGCTGCAGTTAGTGACGGGCACACTTAAAACAGCCATGTGAGCCTGTTTTTTTCATAAGAATGATTATCCCATTCAGAAAACAAGAAAAGCAAACAGTCGGACTCACTGATTTAGAAGATTACTCAGGTAAACAAAACAAAAACACAACAGAAACCAGTTTGGGTACATTCTTGATCATCACATTTTTGTAAGCCTATCCCTGACTTCTTCAGGATGGCAATTACTCATGAAAGTCGCAAAACTGTACGGTGACTTCTCAAATTACTAGAGGTGAAAGAGGCTGTTGTGAATAGGCAGTAGAAGAAATACATGTTACTCGCAACTTTCTGAAGTAGACTCAACCCAGAGCAGATTGTCCACTAAAAATTCAAACTGATGCAGACACAAGCATACATACATACTAACATCTTTTTTCACATTGTAATCAATCATAAACTTGCATGTGCTTATAACAATAACTTCAAAGACAACGTCATAAAAAATACCCACATTTCAAGACCTGCCACTGTAACTGCGAAAGGCAGCCTTTATGATTCATTCGGAATATTGTATGACAATATAACAGTATGTTCACCATTTTTAACAGATAAATTATCATACCCGCAGCATGCTTTTTGCCTTGACGATGGACCATGAGCATGTTGACTGTGTCAAATATGGGATTGTGATTGCACACCAGGCAGGCAAATCTGCAAATGAAGTAAAAATGCTGGCATTTACCAGATGAAAGCAGGCTTGTGTGTGTCAGGGAATGTATATATATATCTGTAAGAATGGATGTGTTTGGTGTGTCACAGCTATTTAAAACTGTAAATATAACAAGACTTACGTGCTGTATATATTCCCATACCCCTAACGCTTTTTGGAGACACTGGGTCCTAACCCAAACCAACAAAAACTACAGTGACAGTGTGTAGAAAAGATGTGAAATTTTTTAACAAACTTTTATCATTATCACTCTTACCCATCCCGTCATCCTCCCTTCGTCCTCCCTTTTACCAGCCTCTTAAGTGTATCATCAACTCGCGTCCCTAAAAGCACAGGAGCTTGTATCCAATCGCCGGTCGATCATTATTTACTCCTTATTCCATATATTTACTCCTTATTCCATACAGTCTCCTTACTACTACTATTTACTACTAATGAATAGAAGTAGTAAGGGTAAGCATGCAGCAGTAAATAATAAGCATGCAGGAGTAAATAATTATTGACCGGTGGTTGGATACAAGCTCCTGTGCCTAAAAGGTAAATTTCCTGTGAAAACATTAAGGTCTCCCTAGTTAGTAATGAAAGCAGTAAACAGAAATAATAGTTTTAGACCTTAGCTAAAAAAAAATTTAAAAAATGTCATTTAATGACTTGTGTGTACCGTACTTTTCGGACTATAAGGCGCTGCCGTGTATAGGGCGCATCCCCTACTTTTAAAAATAAAACTGAAAAAATCCTAGAATAAGGCGATGCCATGGATAAGGCGATGGTGTCGTGCATAAGGCGACGGCATAAAAGAAAAACAAGGGCAAAGCCCATACGACTCACATGCTTGACCTTTACATGACCTTGACCTTCAGGGTCAAGGTCAAATAACTAAACCTAGCAAAGACATCATACACTAAGAACTGATTTACACATTTTCCCTACCAAAATACATGTGAGCTTGACCCAAGGTCAAGGTCATCCAAGGTCATGCAACACAAAGCTGTTAATTCAAGACATAGGAAGTACAATGGTGCTTATTGGCTCTTTCTTCCATGAGATATGGTCACTTTTAGTGGTTCACTACCTTATTTTGGTCACATTTCATAAGGGTCAAAGTGACCTTGACCTTGATCATATGTGACCAAATGTGTCTCATGATGAAAGCATAACATGTGCCCCACATAATTTTTAAGTTTGAAACAGTTATCTTCCATAGTTC
>NC_090251.1:37506906-37531906 GCF_037325665.1 Littorina saxatilis | reverse complement strand
TGTTCTTGTTCTTCTCACCTGCAGTCTTTTGTTCCTATAGTTTATTAATCGTTTGCCGATTACTGTAACAGAATGGAGGACCTTCCTATTCGGGAGCCAACAACTGGCCGCTACGTGGAACCAAGAAAACAACCTGGCAGGGAGGGACCCGGGGGTCAGCCTTTGTCTACAGCAAGAACCTCTTCTCCAAGACTGGATACACCAACAACGAGTGGGTATATATAAACTAGGCCAAGACTGGATACACCAACAACGAGTGGGTATATAAACTAGGCCAAAACATTATTGCGACATATTTCGCACCCAATTAAAGCATTAATTCCCGTGTCATTTCATTCATAATTTATAATAATCATAATAATACGAGAATTTACAACGCGCACATATCTCACCATAAGGCGACTCAAGGCGCACTCATACACATTCTTTCGCATTAACAACTCATGCACACTCAGATACACCTACGCATAAATTACATGAAGATGACAAGTATGGCCTTATATGCCAGTTAAGGCCGTTCTCGCAGTTTTGTTGAACCGCGGATTCTCAGCGTATGAACACCTCGTGTCCCAAATAGTCACTATAACTGGGGACCAAAGTATTTCATTAGCATAGCATTGAACCGCGGTGCAGTGGTACTTGCGAGATGAGGTCGTTCCAGGAGAGGGACACCTCCCAAAAAAGTACAGCTTTTGTGGTCCCTTTCTCTATCGTTACCTTGACCAAAATATACCTGTCGTGAAAGGCCACCTGTAATGTAGGGACACTTTTGGCTGGCCCCCAAGGTGTCCTTTTATCACAGGTACCACTGTGGAATATTTTTTACTGTGAACCACTTGAGAAAGGTCTGTATGAGCGAATTATCACATAATAAAGCAGGGACATTTCTTTTGCAGGTGTATTTGATCTTGTTGAATACGACCGAATGAGTAAAAAAAAAGCTGTTAAACGGCTGTGAAGGCAATCCGTTACTTTTTTGCTGTAGCGAGAGCACAGTGGCGAGCATGTGCGGAAAGAATGCGCAGGAGAACATGTCTGCACTCGTCTGAAGACAAACCTCATTAAAGCGAGAGAAAAAAAAGGCATTTTGTATATGATTTCAAAACACAGATATAGGTCCGGTTAGCAATATAAACAATATCCCGTTTCCAACGTAACAATAGGTCCCGCTATTTTGACTCGAACAAGTATGATTTGCCTTTGACTCGGCTGCATTAAAGGAGTAGCGAAGCACAGCGATGCACAGCGTATGTCCATTTCGCCCGAACACTTTTTTTAAATTTTATAATTGGCCCCTTGCATAGTACACCTTTCAATTTGTCACGTCAAAAGATCAAATGCAAAAATGTCAATAACAACATTGTAAAGAGCTGGACAACATTCTCCCCCAGTTCTATTTCTTTCCGTGATTTAAAATAAAAAATGTTTTGTGCCGGCAGGATGATCCATGCTGTCGACTGGTTTCCTACCATTCTGGAGTTAGCCGATATTAAGGAAGGTATGTTTGTTTTCCTTTTTGCATTTAGTAAGTTTTGAAAAAAGAACCTCTCTCACAAAGAAACACAAAAGAGTTATTTCTAGCATTGCCTATTCATCTAAATATTCAAGTGAGGGCTATATGTCATCGTTATGAAGCAAACTGCAGAGTTTTCAATGACCTTACTCACCCTAAAAGCACTTACAAAATGGTACACATGTCGTTCTGACGTCATTATTTATGTGACGTCAGAAGGGGGCATTGATGGCGTCAGTCAGCTACAGACCATCACCGGCGGAGCGGCCTCCAGGCGAACAGAGTTTGTCTACAACATTGACGACGTGGACAACAGATCGGCTATCAGGTGAGACGCGCGCTCTTTTTCTGCCATGAGACATTACACGTAGGGGAAAGGCTCCTAATATGGACCGGCTCCTGATATGGACCACCTCCTGTTCTGACAAACTAACGGCGCTAGAGCGCTCAAAACAATTTCATTCGCTTTATTCACCCTCTCTGGATAAGTTGCACATGTCAAAACAGTTGCAGAAACACAAACCTCAAAACCGTTAGGCTTTTTCGCTTTTTTTTCACTTTTGGCAGCGTTCACTCTAAATTTGCCGCCTAAGACGGACTCGTTTCTGTCCACAGCCAAAGCTTTCATAACACAAACAAGTCGCGTAAGGCGAAATTACAACATTTAGTCAAGCTGTCGAACTAACAGAATGAAACTGAACTCACTGCATTTTTACAGCAAGAGCGTATACTCGTAGCATCGTCAGTCCACCGCTCGATGCAATGGCAGTGAAATTGACAAGAAGAGCGGGGTAGTAGTTGCGCTGAGAAGGATAGCACGCTTTTCTTTATCTCTATTCTTTTTAACTTTCTGAGCGTGTTTTTAATCTAAACATATCACATCTATATGTTTTTGGAATCAGGAACCCACAAGGAATAAGATGAAATTGTTTTTAAATCGATTTCGGAAATTTAATTTTAATAATAATTTTTGTATTTTTAATTTTCAGAGCTTGTTTTTAATCCAAATATAACATATTTATATGTTTTTGGAATCAGAAAATGATGAAGAATAAGATAAACGTAAATTTGGATCGTTTTAAAAACCATTTTTTTTTTTAACAATTTTCAGATTTTTAATGACCAAAGTCATTAATTAATTTTTAAGCCACCAAGCTGAAATGCAATACCGAAGTCCGGCCTTCGTCGAAGATTACTGGGCCAAAATGTCAATCCATTTGATTGAAAAATGAGGGTGTGACAGTGCCGCCTCAACTTTTACAAAAAGCCGAATATGACGTCATCAAAGATATTTATCGAAAAAAAGAAAAAAAACGTCCGGGGATATCATTCCCAGGAACTCTCACGTCAAATTTCATAAAGATCGGTCCAGTAGTTTGGTCTGAATCGCTCTACACACACACACACACAGACAGACAGACAGACACACACACACACACACACACACACACACACACACACACACACACACACATACACCACGACCCTCGTCTCGATTCCCCCCTCTACGTTAAAACATTTAGTCAAAACTTGACTAAATGTAACAAGTCGCGTAAGGCGAAAATACAACATTTAGTCAAGTAGCTGTCGAACTCACAGAATGAAACTGAACGCAATGCCATTTTTCAGCAAGACCGTATACTCGTAGCATCGTCAGTCCACCGCTCATGGCAAAGGCAGTGAAATTGACAAGAAGAGCGGGGTAGTAGTTGCGCTAAGAAAGATAGCACGCTTTTCTGTACCTCTCTTTGTTTTAACTTTCTGAGCGTGTTTTTAATCCAAACATATCATATCGATATGTTTTTGGAATCAGGAACCGACAAGGAATAAGATGAAAGTGTTTTTAAAATGATTTCGACAATTTAATTTTGATAATAATTTTTATATATTTAATTTTCAGAGCTTGTTTTTAATCCAAATATAACATATTTATATGTTTTTGGAATCAGAAAATGATGGACGTAAATTTGGATCGTTTTATAAATTTTTATTTTTTTTTACAATTTTCAGATTTTTAATGACCAAAGTCATTAATTAATTTTTAAGCCACCAAGCTGAAATGCAATACCGAAGTCCGGGCTTCGTCGAAGATTACTTGACCAAAATTTCAACCAATTTGGTTGAAAAATGAGGGCGTGACAGTGCCGCCTCAACTTTCACGAAAAGCCGGATATGACGTCATCAAAGACATTTATCAAAAAAAATGAAAAAAAACGTTCGGGGATTTCATACCCAGGAACTCTCATGTCAAATTTCATAAAGATCGGTCCAGTAGTTTAGTCTGAATCGCTCTACACACACACACAGACAGACGCACACACACACACACATACACACACACACATACACCACAACCCCCGTCTCGATTCCCCCCTCTATGTTAAAACATTTAGTCATAACTTGACTAAATGTAAAAACTAAAGGCAATTTTAATTAATTCATTAAGAAGCTTGCTGAAAATAACCTATAACTAGCCCTCGAGATTTCAAAAAAATATAACAAATAGTCTTTTTTTTTGTGGAAGTTGATAATTTCACTTATTTTCACTCTGTTTTTGATAAGCTTCTTCAGTTTCCTGGTGTGCTTCAAATAATGCTCTCATCAACCCGAAACAGCTCAATCTAAAGCATATTTGAATAAGTCTGACTTGCACACTAAGTTGTATCATGTTATTTTGAAGTATAGGGGGCTTTTTACAGTGATTCGTGAAGGCCGCTTCACTGGTCCATATTGAGCGCCCAGGCTCCTAATATGGACCATTTGTGATTTTTTCTGTATTTAATTTTTGCTGAAGGTCTATCAAAGCTATTTCACTCTAATTAGGCCTAAGTGTTAAACTAAGAGAGAAATGAAACTTCTTCGCAAGAAAACAAGCTAGTTATCAGCAATAAACAAAAAGTGGTCCATATTAGGGGCCCTTCCCCTACTCTAAGCGTTAACTCATTGTCTCCTAGGTACGGCTATATCCGTACCCACTCATATGGCTCCATCTGACCAGGTACGGATATATCCGCTCAGACTGTTAGCTTTAGTCGCTTCCTGTAACGTCCATCTAAAGCCTGCATTCCAGCGTGTTGATACACAGTTACCACACAGTTACTACAATTCTGACTGACCTGCTGCAGCACAGCTGGTTTCGGCTAAAAAAACACTTGGTCAACATAGGTGGGGTAGAAAGTGTTAATTAATGCTGCGTCGCCCAAAACAAATAACGGTTTTGGGTGTGACGAAAAAAAGAACAGGGCCGGAGTGCTATGTTAATTATGAGCAGTTCTTCCACACCCATTTAAAAAATATGACACTACCAGCATGTTGCCGCATATTGAGACAGAATTTTTTGTTTTCACAAAACGACGTTGCAGTTCCGGAGCAAATGATCCAAATTTCTTTGCGAATTTGCGTTCAAACGTGTTTTTCCATAATATAACAATGCACAGCTCGAAAATATGGCCAAGAACAAATCTATGGTACTTCGAAGAAAGAAGAATAACAACATTCTTGTCCAATACGACTTGCAATTTACCACCGTGTGCGCTGTAAAATCTCCCTACCTTCAAAGCAGACATAAAGCAGACCTCTTCATTTTCTTCCAAGGGAGAAATCGTTGGTCATAAAATCTTGCAGGACCCAAACATACTTCTGCACGCTTTCTTTTCTTTTCATATTCAGTTGCTTCGAAATGAAGTGTCATTGGTTTTCTCAACTTGTCAAGTCAGTCAAAACGACAGAACACAGAACTGAGAAATGACACTGATTGAATACGAAAGATCTTCGATGACGAAAGTATAAATGACGTCATGTGGTCACACCTATCTCGAGAACTAAGGGTCGCTCAGAACCAGCGCCCTTCCATTAAACGGAACAGTCCTTCCCGTAAAAACAGTTGGCTCACCATCTCATACTTGGCTTGGCGTTTTACACGCGATAAGGTTATCCCTCTACCTGCCGAGACACCTACCAAAAATCAACACCCTGGTTACTTTTTGTGTAGAGTAGACTAGACATTTTGTTCTTGTTGGATAAATGGATCGATTTCTGTTCTTAATCTGGGGGCAATCTCCAAATCTGTAAATTCATTAAAAATATTGCATTGGGAGCAGTCAAGAAGTTGATTTCTGGTATGTGTCCCAGTGAATGGCTGTGGTCTTATTTCGTGTAAACAAAAAAGGAGGAAAAACGCATGGCCAGATTTGACATTACATCGTTTACAGTGCTGTGCCGTCAGTGCTGGGTATTGTGTGTGTGTGTGTGTGTGCGTGTGTGCGTGCGTGCGTGCGTGCGTGCGTGTGTGCGTGCGTGCGTGCGTGTGTGTGTGCGCGCGTGCGTGCGTGCGTGCGTGCGTGCGTGCGTGCGTGGACACACACAGTTTATCTTTTGACTTTAAGATGTCCTACAAGGGGATTTCAATTGCATTTATTATCACATATGAACAGGTACGGGGATTTCAAGCTGATCAAGGGAGGGGCAGGTGACTATAATGGCTGGTATCCTCCACCCAAGCTTGACGGCAGCACACTTGACTTACCGACCGCTGACGATACCAAGATGCCCGAATACATGCTTTTCAACGTCAAAGGTGAGACATGCATTGCTTTTTCTAACAAAATCGGCGCAAAACATAACTTTTTCTGAACCTAACTGTATTTACACCACAGAGCACCACGACATGCCTCAGAAAGACACAGGAACTTGTATAGCATAACTTGTATACCATGACTTTTTTTTTATCAAGTACGTATACTTTATTTATTTCAGATGCCCCCAAATTGAACCGCGACATGTTCCAGAAAGATCAAAAAGACATTGATAGTATATCTGGTATACCAAAGTAACATGACATGTTTTTATCAAGTTTACTCTAATTTTTCTAATGACACCGTAGTGCACCGGGACATGACAAAGACAGAACCAGAGACTTTTATTTCAGAAGACCCTTCTTGTAAAAAAAAAACAAGAGACTTTTATGCCAAAGTAACATGACATTTTTTTAATTCAGCAAACTGTATTTATTTCAGAGGACCCCACAGGGCACCAGGACCGTTTTGAGAAAGACCAAGATACGTTTATACCAAAGTGACATGACTTTTTTTCTCAGAGGACCCCACAGAGCACCACGAACAAGAGATTTTATGCCAAAGTAACATGACATATTTTATCAAGCAAACAGTATTTATATCAGAGGACCCCACAGAGCACCACGACCAAGATACTGTTATGCCAAAGTAACATGACATTTTTTCCAGCAAACAGTATTTATATCAGAGGACCCCACAGAGCACCACGACCAAGATACTGTTATGCCAAAGTAACATGACATTTTTTTCCAACAAACAGTATTTATATCAGAGGACCCCACAGAGCACCACGACCAAGATACTGTTATGCCAAAGTAACATGACATGTTTTCCAACAAACAGTATTCATATCAGAGGACCCCACAGAGCACCACGACCAAGATACATGTATTGTTATGCCAAAAAGTAACGTGACATTTTTTATCAAGCAAACAGTATTTATATCAGAGGACCCCACAGAGCACCACGAACAAGAGATGTAATGCCAAACTAACATAACCATTTTTTATCAAGCAAATTGTATTTATATCAGAGGAACCCACAGAGCACCACGAACAAGAGATTTTATGCCAAAGTAACATTACAATTTTTTATCCAGCAAACTGTATTTATATCAGAGGAACCCACATGCACAGAGCACCACGACCAAGATACTTTTATGCCAAAGTAACATGACATTTTTTTTATCAAGCAAACTGTATTTATATCAGCGGACCACACAGAGCACCACGACCAAGATACTGTTATGCCAAAGTAACATGACATTTTTATCAAGCAAACTGTATTTGTATCAGAGGACCCCACGGAGCACAACGACCTTTCTGAGAAAGACCCAGAGAACCTACAGCGCCTGAAGCAACGCTTGGAATACTGGATGAAGTCGTTGGTGCCGGCACAGAACCCTCCCTCCGACCCAAAATCCAACCCCAAGAACTTCGGGGGTAACTGGTCGCCTGGCTGGTGCTGAGGACTCGAGAGAGGAGTTCATTTGTGTTGGGTGGACAGGAGAGAGGGGTTGGGAGGGGGAGTGGGAAAGAAGGTTGGTTCATTGATAGAATAGGGAGGGGGGCTGATGAAGGTAATTGTAAGGGTCACAAGTCGGTTTGTGCGGAGGACTTGAAAGAAGGGGATGGGTCCGGGAGGACTGATTTAAGAAGAGCTAATTTGTGTGGCGTGGGGAGTGGTTGGAGTGGGGGGGGGGGGGGGCAGGAGAAGGTGGGGAACACGGTTAGAATAGGTGAAGAATGAGAAAGGAACATCGCGATAACTGGCCTTTCAGCTTTCAGGCGTGGGGATAGAAGAGTAGGACTGTTTCCAAGGGCGTGGGGATACAAAAGTAGGACTGTTTTCACAGGCGTGGGGATACAAAAGTAGGACTGTTTCCACAAGCGTGGGGATAAAAAAGTAGGACTGTTTCCACAGGCGTGGGGATAGAAAAGTAGGACTGTTTCCACAGGCGTGGGGATAGAAAAGTAGGACTGTTTCCACAGGCGTGGGGATAGAATAGTAGGACTGGTTCCACACCTCAGCTCTGGCGTGAGATAGAAAAGAGGTTGGGGACTAGCGGTAAATAATATCAATAGTTAGAAATACCTAAAATCCTTCCCGATACGATCTTCAAGTGTTGTTGATTATAACAATTGGGTTTTTTTGTTTTTGTTTTTTTTGCTTAACGCGGTGCTGCTTTGACATATAACGTGCGCCACACACAAGACAGAAGTCGCAGCACAGGCTTCATGTCTCACCCAGTCACATTATTCTGACACCGGACCAACCAGTCCTAGCACTAACCCCATAATGCCAGACGCCAGGCGGAGCAGCCACTAGATTGCCAATTTTAAAGTCTTAGGTATGACCCGGCCGGGGTTCGAACCCACGACCTCCCGATCACGGGGCGGACGCCTTACCACTAGGCCAACCGTGCCGGTCAACAATTGTATTGGCCTGCAACAAGATGTGGTATGAGTGGTACTACGCTTCATGTGGAACATTAAAGATTATATTGCACAATAAAGAAAGAAAAAGTCATTCGCACAAATATCGTTTTCACTGGATATGGTGTGTGTGTGTGTGTGTGTGTGTGTGTGTGTGTGTGAGTGTGTGTGTTTGTGTGTGTGTGTGTGTATGTGTGTGTGTGTGTGTGTGTCAGTGTGTGTGTGTGTCAGTGTTCGTGTGTGTGTGTGTTTGCGTGCGTGCATGCGTGTGCACATATGGTTTTTGTGCGTATGGACGCAGGGACGCACTGTTTGGGGAGGCCTGGACTTCTACCAATATAACATTAGATGGTCGCAGAGTACGATACTTGGACTGACCTGTCCCGACCACGAGCCGCTTTGATACAAGCCCTGGGATCAGGTGAGAGTATGACGTGTACCTTTTCAGCGTCGGTCTGGAAAACCTTGCTCGGCCTTGGCCCGATAGGAACCAAAAAAAGTGCACACGGCACATGCATATTTCCTATGGCAATCCGAATGGTGCAAATGTCCCTTTTAGCTCTTGATGTCTAAATAACACATTATTTAGCTAAATAACGCGTTATTTAGCTAAACAATGCTTTATTTAGCTATATCATGCATTATTTAGCTAAATAATGCATTGTTTAAATTAAACAATGCATTATTTACAGATACAGAAAAAAGAGAGCCCAAAGCACTAAATAATGCATTGTTTAGCATAAATAAGAGATTGTGTTTGTAAATAACTCATTATTTATAAATAATTACGCGTTTTCTCTAAACAATATATTATATGTAAATAAAGTGTTATTTAGATAAATAAAATATTATTTAGATAAATAAAATATTATTTAGATAAATAAAATATTATTTAGATAAATAAAATATTATTTATCTAAATAAAATATTATTTAGATAAATAAAATATTATTTAGATAAATAATTTATTATTTAGATAAATAATTTATTATTTAGATAGATAATTTATTATTTACTGTTTTTGCCTTGAAATAGTATTATTACGCTAAATAATGCTTTATATAGCTATATAATAGGTTTCCGCTATATAATTCATGATTTGGTAAATAATACATTATATACCGTAAATAAAATATTATATACCGTAAACAATTCATTGTTTAGCGCATCGCGAAGCCGTTTTTTCTCTTGTTGTTTTTTTCCACGTGTTTCCGTGGATCCGAGAGAGCGCTGTTGATTCTCCACTGTCTTGGCAAACCCAGTATCCGGTACTCCCCATCCGGTTCCGCCAAGGGACTGGGTGGCCGAGTGGTAACGCACTTGCGCTCGGAAGCGAGAGGTTGCGTGTTCAGGCCTGGGTCAGGCCGCAATTTTCTCCCCCCTTTCCTAACCTAGATGGTGGGTTCAAGTGCTAGTCTTTCGGATGAGACGAAAAACCGAGGTCCCTTCGTGTACACTACATTGGGGTGTGCACGTTAAAGATCCCACGATTGACAAAAGGGTCTTTCCTGGCAAAATTGTATAGGCATAGATAAAAATGTCCATCAAATACCCGTGGGACTTGGAATAAAGTTAAAAAAAAATTCCATCTCACACGGCATTAAGTCTCAGGAAACATGAATACACGCATGCAGGAAAAAAAAAATATGGGTAGCGCCGTATGTATGGCAGCTCGCTTTCCCCGGGGAGAAAGCAGCCCGAATTTCCATGAGGGTAACCTCACTGGACTGTAAATCTTATCCAATCCAATCCAATCCAATCCAATCCAAATGTAATCAAGATGGCTACACAAGCACAAGGGAACGTTCCCGCTGAATTGATCAGAACTCTAACTACAGCGGTTGTCCAGGAACTGGCACTGCAAAGGGTTCGTATTTTAAAGTTTTATGGGGGAACATCTTTTACATCTGGACATGGAGAATGAACGACTGCGAACTAAATTGCTGCTGTTGTACCATCAGTTGAAGTTAGCCACCTGACAAGAAGATGGTCGGAAGCGAAGCGGATGTAGCTTTAGTACGCCGAGACAGATGCTAGTTGTCTGATTGGTCAGTTTGAGAATCAACAGAGCTCTCGTGGATCCACGGAAACACGTGGTAAAAAACAACAAGAGAAATATCGGCTTCGATGCACTGCGCTAAACAATGAATATTGTTTACGGTAAATAATATTTTATTTACGGTATATAATGTATTATTTACCAAATCATGAATTATATAGCGGAAACCTATTATATAGCTATATAAAGCATTATTTAGCGTAATAATACTATTTCAAGGCAAAAACAGTAAATAATAAATTATTTAAATAAATAAAATTTTATTTATCTAAATAATATTTTATTTATCTAAATAATATTTTATTTACATACAATATTTTATTTATCCAAATAATATTTTATTTATCTAAATAATATTTTATTTATTTAAATAATATTTTATTTATCTAAATAACACTTTATTTACATATAATATATTGTTTAGAGAAAACGCGTAATTATTTATAAATAATGAGTTATTTACAGACACAATCTATTATTTATGCTAAACAATGCATTGTTTAGTGCTTTGTGCTCTCTTTTTTCTGTATCTGTAAATAATGCATTGTTTAAGTTAAACAATGCATTATTTAGCTAAATAATGCATGATATAGTTAAATAAAGCATTGTTTAGCTAAATAACGCGTTATTTAGCTAAATAATGCGTTATTTAGACATCAAGAGCTAGAAGGGACATTTGCACCATTCGGATTGCCATAATTTCCCTTACTGGAACTTCAATGATATTTTTATTCTGTAAAGTGTCATCATCCCCCAGAAAAATTGCAAAAAATGAGGACTTAAAAATGCACTGTTAGTCTTACTGGGTCTACGAAGATAAATATCCTCAATTCTTGAAGTATGTATCATCTACCCCCCGCCCCCCAACCCCCCTCCCCACAACGCCCCTCCAAGTCACCTGTGAAAAAAAAGGACAAAATTGTTTGATGTAAACAGGGAGACTGATGGGCCTAGGCCGAGGTGCACAAGAAAATACCGAACTGGGTGGGAATCAACCGCTGGGTCGGATCACTGAGTTTATATAACTCAGGGGGTCGGATTTTATTTATACAAAAACTGGTCCCGCATTTAGATTGGCTTATACTTACGCGCGTGCCTTAGGTCAGTACTTTGTACAATTCCATTACATAGGCCACGGCCGGATCCAGGGGGGGGGGGCGGTCCTGTTGCCCGCACCCCCACCCCCCCCCCCCCCTGGCCTGACCATGTACCTCCTCCAAGGGTAAAAACTAAAAATCTATATTTGCCATGACAAATACTCCTAGAATGCGCCAGTTTGCACATATTTTAACCTAGATTTAAAACAATTTCTGCGGGAGCACCCTCAACGGATATACCCCTACCACAATTGGGACCCCTCACCCTACTTAGGTCCCGCCCTGGAGGCATACATGTTCCGCATGTTTGCGTTTATCTCCTGACCTTAAACTTACATAACACAGAACATTACATGTGTAGCTTCGGTCCCGACTCGGTCTTATATCTTGCATAAATTCAAGCGTGTTTGGTTTTGTTAGCCAATTTCCAACTTTTCGCGAACTTTACACATTCTTTCCACTGGTCCCCTTGCTGGTGCTGACGGCTTTCTGTGAGTAGGAGACCGAGGACAGAAGGGTGAAGGGAGGTGTATTCCTATTGAGAAAAATAGAGCAGTTGTCTCAGAGAGACGAGAGAAATAGAGAGTGGGTTTGTGTGTGTGTGTGTGTGTGTGTGTGTGTGTGTATGTGTGTGCGTGTTCATGTGCGTGTGTGTCTGAGTGTGTTTTCGTGTGTGTGTGTGTGTCTGTCTGTTCGCGCGTGTGTGTCTGTTCGCGCGCGTGCGTGCGTGTGTGTGTGTGTGTGTGTGTGTGTGCGTACGTGCATGTGGGCGCGTGTGTGTGTTTTGTGTGAACATCAAAATACCTGTGCGAGTGTGTGTAACACCATATTTATAATAATACGCTCTTCGTTTGACACTATATCGATTATTAGTGGAGTAACGTGGGCGAAACTATCAAGCAGCTGTGCCTAAGCTGACATTTTACGACGTTCGATTTACTGCGTCATGTGAAGCTGTGCAAGGGTGCTGTGTGAATGTAGGTCACCTGTATGAACAAACTTCACGTGCTTTCAAACACAAGCGTCACATGAAAGCTTTCATACTTATAAATGCACATCTTATATTTTTCACCACGTTGATCATGTAACGTGTCCTTTATTTATAAAACTAATAACGTGTAAAGTCTCACTTAGTTTAAATGTTAAAAAATTATCAAACACCGAACTTTTTACACTGATCCCAGTTGGAACTTGAATCATCAACAGTTTTGAGCCCAAGGGTTTATGCAACAAAATTCTCTCTCTCTCTAACACACACACACACCCACACACACACGCGTATAAGCTCACTTATAACACACACACACACACACACACACACACACACACACACACACACACACACACACACACACACACACACACACACAATTTTACACGCCTTCACAAATAAGCATAGTAGAACATGTAATGTGAGTGACGGTTTTCACTTCGATGAACAAAAACGAGAATTATAACCAACGGCCGCAATGGAACGGCAAACCACACAATTGTACACCATACGTAATAGTAATCACCATTAAATAACTAAAACATGTCTTCCCGCAGATTTACAGCAATCATGTGATAGTGTGGCAGGTCTTGTCTTTCCGTTATTGCCCAGAATCAGCAGTAGTGATTACTTCGGCACTTGATGGGATGTTGCGCAAGTCCAAGAAAGCAGCGTCTCCAGCATCCAAAAGTCCATTAAAATTCCCAGGTTGGGAGAGTATGGGGGGGACAGGGACAGGTGTCTCGTCATTCATCAGTTCACACGTTTGATTATTAATTAGATGTATATATTACGATTTGTATGTCGATATAGCGCTAATGAGAATATGATCGTGTGGTTATGAGTATTGCATGTGTGTAAGAGGGTTAAACACGCGGGGGAACATGATTGTTTTCCTTTACGTGACAACCCCACATGCAACCGCTGTATATTGTTTCTCACTCCAGTACAAAAAACACCTTCGCATTAGATTATTTAATTGGCAACCCGGACTCAGGTGCACGAACCGAAAGTGCCGGTGCCACCCAAACGGGAGAGAACAAACCGTGGGTTCTGATTCGTTGAAAACACAACACATCTCAGTTTCAACCAATCCAACACTGCGGGTGGCTCCCGTTTGGGTGGCAACTTTTTCGTGCACCTCAGCCTACTGCAATATGAAGCCTCTCCAATGGGAGGTAACCTTGAACTTCAACGTTGTAAATTCAAAGCGCACTCTCCAGTGCCATTATTGCATTATTCACTTCTATCCCCCCCCCCCCCCCCCCCCCCGAAAAATAATAATTACGACTCGAGTGTCTTTAACTGACGGAATGGGTTCCAAAAGTGTGCATGATTTGGTCATGTATAACGTTACGTTAGGCAAAGAAATGGCATGGATTTCGGTCGCCATTCTTGGGTAGTTTTGCTTGTCGCTTACGTTTTCAAATGGCTGTGCCGATATTCATCACATGTCAATAAATCGCATCCTTTGGGTTCAGCCATGAGGGAACACCTTCTCTCTCGTCCCTTTCTCAGTTATCTATACCAAAATATACCTGTCATGAAAGGCCACCTGCAATAGAGGGACACTTTTGAGCAGTTCCTAATGGTGCCCTTGACAAGTACCAGGCAAATAAAAACAACCAAGCAAATAAACAAAAATCACTATAAAAAAAACGACAGCCATACTATGCAAAAGTCATAAAAATCCCCATAAAATCGACAACCATAATTGTGCAAAAGTCATACAAATTCCCATAAAAACGACAACCATAACTATGTAAAAGTCACACGCAAGGCATGATAAACAGGTTTAAAACACCAGCAGCTGCTGCTATTCACTATCCCGCAGAGCACAAACGTTTACGCATAAAAAAATAATGCACAAATCTTCGCATTCGTGAAAGAAATATAAAGCGTTTATAAGACGTAATATATTACTCGTCATTCTCTCCCCTACCACATTCAGCATGCAGATTGATTTAACACGAGGCAGTGTCTATACACTAGTACAGACAACACAGACACCCCGGAAAATCAAATTCCCAAAAGCAAGCAAGGTTCCCGCGTTAAGATCGAGAGAAAACAATCAGAACAGCTATAATTGAACAATGTTTGCACGTCAGTGCAAAGAACTATCAAATTCATATATCCAAAACAGTCAGTTTTGTTCACCTTTCTTGTCTAAAAACGACGCAATGGCATGCTTGTTATCTTAAAATAAAAAAATTCTAAAATATGTTATTCTAAAATATTGACATCTCCATCGCCAAAATTGTGTTTTTCTTCTCAGAAGCCATGAAATATGGTTTTTGAAGCTGTGTTAACGGGTTATGAGACACACACAAAAAACGGCCTCAACACAAAGATCGATCTGCACTCAAACGCATCTACCTATTTTTTTTGTGACGGATAGTATACATGCAGAAATATCCCTCCCAAAATAATCTGGTTGCTCTTATCATTCATTATCTTTGGTCTCAACACCAACCCGGAGACCAGTTACCCCCGTAGTATTTTGGGTTGGATTTAGGGTCCGGTTTAGGGTTCTGCGCCGGTACCAGAGATGTCATCCACTCTTGGAGCCTCTGCTTCAGACGCTGCAGAACCTCTGGCTGAGTTTGGGACAGATCGTGATGCTCTGTGGGGTCCTCTGAAACAGGGAGAAAATTGTGCTGTTTCATCAGGTGTTTCTCTTTGACGAGTGGTGTCCTGTTGTGTGCTCTCTTCAGACGAATGTTGCTCAGCGTTGTTATATTTATATGTGTTTTCTCTGACAAGTGAATGTCTGCTGCGTTTTGTTATGCGTTCTCTTAGACTAGTGGTGCTCTGTGGTGTCATGTTATGTTTTCTCTCAGACGGGTGGTGTTCTGTGCTGTTCTGATGTTCTGTGATGTTCTGTTATAGGATCTTTTAGACGAGGGATGTTCTGTGTTCTGTTATTTGTTCTCTTAGACGAGCAATGTTCTTTTGCATATGGTTCACTTCTAGCAGATTTTGTGCTCTCTGTTGTATGTTTTACTTGCAGGGTGGTATTTCTTCGGTATTCTTCAACGCCAAGTGTTTCGGTGTTGCGGTGATTTGGTTGATTTCAGGATTGGTTGCTTGCCTTGTTTTTTGATTTCTTGTTCTCCGTTTCTTGAAAGGAGGTTTCATGCGATCTCTTATACTCACCTTTGACGTTGAAGAGCATATAGGCAGGTGCCTTGGTCTCGTCCTCGTTGACAATCTTGGAGTAGTTCTCGCCAGACTTGGGAGGTGGGTACCATCCGTTGTAGCTGCCAGCCCCTCCCTGGATTAGCTTATAATCCCCATACCTGAAAAAAGAATCACCAAAGAATGTCTATGAAAGTGACATCTTACCTGTTCTCATACCAAAGACCTTAGATCATAACTGGTACCGTCTTAGCCGCGTACACGATAATGTTCCCCGTTACAGTTCTGTTCAGGATGTCACAAAGAAATAAGACCATTTTTTCCCTTGAAACCACACACACACGCACACACACCCACACACACACACACACACACACACACACACCCACACACACACACACACACACACACACACACACACACATGACCGCACACACAAACATGGCGGCATTTTTTGCAGAGTGGGCACTTTGGGTAAGATATAAAAGTACACAGAAACTGATGACCAACCTGATAGCTGAGCTGTTGGTGACGTCATCTATGTTGTAGACAAACTCGGTTCTGTTGGAAGGCGCCCCGTTGATGATGGTCTGCAGCTGACTGACGCCATCAATGCCTGGTTCTGACGTCAGAATACAAGAGTATGACGTCATTTAAGTCCAAATGACAAAAAAGGATAGGTGTGTTTCCCTTCTCGTGTAAAATAATCATGATTAACACTACAGATCTGTCCTTTTTGTTTTTGCGTTTTTTTATTTGTTTGTTTTTATAAGCTGGGGCATTTGGCAATATTTTTCCCCAAAAAAATAATTACAATAAAAACAACAACAAAAAGAAATGTAATAATGGGACACAACACTTCGTAATTAATAACCAGAAATAGGTCAAACTGGATCAATAACTAATTAATTATAATTACAAATACCAAAAATCAATAGCGTGGCTGCATTCTGTGCAAACATTTATTTAAAACTAAAATAATTTGGCGGGTTGAGAAAGATGAGTATTTGATCAGTAATTCTGAACAGAAATACTCGCATGCACATGCATGCGAAACAGCCAGGCTGTCGATGTTCGGTGTTAGTACAAGTGAAAGGCAAACAGAGTACATGAATGAGAGTACATGAATGAGACCACACAAAGACTCGGCAGACTCGAAATAAAAGAAGAGAACTACTGAGGAAGTCTCAGCCAATGCTTGGATGGAAGGACGCTCTTGTCCATGGTAAAAGTCTCGTCGGATCTATCGTCATATTTATCTCCCACAATTCCGAGAGGAATTGGATCACGTGAGAGCGAACGCGGGAAATTGATAAGAAAGTAGCCTACGGAATGACTTTGTCACATAAAGCAGACAGTCACAAAACTCCCTTACAGAGGTAAACTCGTCACAATTTTGTAATTACAATATGGTTTTGACAAGAAGGAATGCAGACTACATGCCTTCGTCCCTTACTCACCGGGCTGCAGGCCTGCCAGTTCCAGGAGTGTGGGGAACCAGTCCACAGCGTGGATCATTCTGGAAAAGTCAGCACAGACACCCCACACTGGTATTTTAGAAAACGATCCAAAACGTGCGATGACAAGGCCAAACATACTTTTACTGGCGATACAACAAATTTATGGCACATTCTTTGAAAGTCTACGCCAAACAAACAAACACTGAAAATACAACGATTCAGATGCCTTAACAAAGAAGAGAAAAAGACAACTTATCCCAACCGTAACACTACGAGGGGAAAATCACAAAGTCCCAAGACACTCAGCAACTGATGATGCCAAAGTCGTATAATTGTCTGCACATTTCTTATTATTTCTTTACTTTTCACTTTTATTCTTTGTATTTACTTTTGTGTGTGACGCAATCTATGCTTCAAGTTAAAGCACATGCATCCTATTTAGTGTAAATGCTTGGCAGAATATGATGATGATGATGATGATGATGATGATGATGATGATGATGATGATGATGATGATGATGATGATGATATTGTTGTTGTTGTTGTTTGGAAAGGTTTGAAAAACGCGCGTTGTGACTGATACTATTCACAAGGCGCTTAGCCTGCTTTGTCGTTAAACATAGCTCTCAAAAAGCAAGCTTCGCGCATGATAAAGAATAAAGAGTTTTACGTTGCTGTTAGGGAGTTTAAGCTAATAGTCACTAACACACACAAACACACCACAAAGTTATGATCATCCACCGTCAATGTACCCACTCGTTGTTGATGTAAGCAGTCTTGGAGAGGAGAGTCTTGCTGTAGACAAAGGCTGACCCCCGGGTCCCTCCCTGCCAGGTGGTGGCCTTGGCTCCACGTAGCGGCCAGTTGTTGGCTCCCCGGTAGGTCGGACCTCCATTCTAAACATTGTCACAATAACACAGGTTACGTCACCAAAATCGCGATCAGACAGTGCAGGTGGCATAAACTGACGTGAATTTAAGAGCTATTTTCTTTAGTGAGAAGACCTGGGATCGAGTGCCCATGTGGGTAGGAACCAATCGCTGAATCGGAAAGGTTGAAATTGAGATTAATTTCAACCAGTCCGACCAAGCGCTTGGTTCCCACCCCAATGAGCGCTTTCTCCTGCACGCCACTCCTGAAGACGATGAGAAAAGTTATAGAAATAGTGTTAATGCAAATAGCGCGCCTTATTGTCACCATATTCTACAGAGGCGTCTTCTCGACTACTAAAAGGAATCGAATCTGAACACTGTGCAACTTTGAGCCGACTTATGGGAGTATTCCAAGCGATCATGGAAACGTGCTTTTCTGCTGATATCCAAAAACAGTAGACTGCAAGAAAGGTTATAGTTATGGGAATGTTTTAGTTTGGACAATTTAACAATGCTTAATGTCGTGTTTAGTCAAGAAATAAACGTTTCTTCTTCTTCTTCTTCTTCTTCTTCTTCCATACGCCGTTTTCGGAGGAAGCATGCTGGGTATTTTCGTGTTTCTATAACCCACCGAACTCTGACATGGATTACAGGATTTTTTCGTGCGCACTTGGTCTTGTGCTTGAGTGTACACACGGGGTTGTTCGGACACCAAGGAGAGTCTGCACACAAAGTTGACTCTGAGAAATAAATCTCTCGCCGAACGTGGGGACGAACTCACGCTGACAGCGGCCAACTGGATACAAACCCAGCGCGCTACCGACTGAGTTACATGCCCGCCCAAAATAAACGTGTCAATAACTAACCTTTACTGGGTTTTTAAAAACAAATTCTTCCGTTGAAAGCTTACTTTCGATCGTTGCTTGCTCACTCTTACTCTGGATTATTTTGCAGCACCCCCCCCCCCCTCCCCATCGCCCCTGCCCCATCCCCCCCCCCCCCTCCCCTTCTTGAGTCACGAGAAGAACAATCCCACAGTCGGTAATCTCCCAGGTTAGAAAGTACCACACGATGTACTCTCGTAAACTGTAGTACTTTTACTATAGTATACTGTGGTACTTTTTATTTTTTTACACACACACCCTCCCCACCACCCCTGCCCCCCCCCCCCCCCCCCCCCGCCCCCTTCTTGAGTCACGAGAAGAACAATCCCACAGTCGGTAACCTCCCAGGTTAGAAAGTACCACACGATGTACTCTCGTAAACTGTAGTACTTTTACTATAGTATACTGTGGTACTTTTTTTAAATTTTTTTTTTTACCTGGGCTGTTCACGTTGCTTTCCGCAGAATGTATACAAACACTATTAAAAAAATTTTAAAAAAGTGTTCAATGTTATATTTGCACGATACCAGATAAAGCGAAACATTGCACTGACATCAGTGGTGAAGACGAGCAGCATGTTGTCGTCTATACCAGTGTCCTCCAGGGCCTGTGCGATCCTGCCGAACGCCTCGTCCAGTGCTGACACCATACCTGTGTTTACTCCAAAATATCATCTGCGCGGGCACAATAACATAGTGTAACACGAGATTTTTACACATATGTATCATGCAATGGCTTGCAACTATGATTATAATTATGTGCTTTGGAAAAGTGAAACACACAAAGTGACATACTAGAGAAAGAGGAAATAGTTATTTCCTTACACACCTTGACGAACGCACACGTATTTTTACGAGAGAGAGAGAAAGAGAGAGAGAAAAGAGAGAGAGAGAGAGAGAGAGAGAGAGACAGAGAGAGAGAGACAGAGACAGAGAGAGACAGAGAGAGAGAGACAGAGAAAGAGAGACACACACACACACACACACACACACACACACACACACACACACACACACACACACACACAGAGGGAGACAGACAAACAGACAGTCGGACAGATTGACAGGCAGAGAGGGGGGAGAGGGGGAGGGAAATACAGGGACCCACTGAATGCATTACGCCCAGCTCACCACAGTAAACCCGTCGATCTTTCGTCTGGATGTGGGCGTACATATCTTCAAACCTCTTCGGGACCTGCGAATAAACCAAAATCTAGGATGATACTCGCCAGATGAAACTATGGGGGTGTGTTTGTTTATTTGTGGTTTGTTTGTGGTTTGTTTGTTACGGGGGAATTTTGTTTGTTTGTTTGTTTGTTTGTTTGGGCATTTGTATGGTCGATTGTTTGTTCGAAGCCACAACAGGGTCCAATTTAAAACACAACAAGAAGAGCAAACGCTCGATCGAGTCACTTTCGCAGTTCTGAATATTATATGAGGCATCAGATGGACAGGAAGAAATTGCTATTCACAACACAATGAGTCACGTTCACATAAAATTTGAGCCAGGTCACTTTTATAGTTTCCGAGAAAAGCCCAACGTTAAGTTGTGTGTTGCCGAACAGAAAAGGCTAGTTATCTCCCTTGTTTTTCTGATAACGTTCGTAAAAGGCTACAGATGTAAATACTTTGATGTAAAGAATAATCCTACAAAGTTTCAATCACATCCGATGAACTTTGTCAAAGATATAAAATGTCTAATTTTTCCTTTGACGCTGACCTGTGACCTTGAAAAAGGTCAAAGGTCAACGAAACCATCGTTAAAGTGTAGAGGTCATTGGAGGTCACGACTAAACAAAATATGAGCCCGATCGCTTTGATAGTTTCCGAGAAAAGTCCAACGTTAAGGTGGTGTCTACGGACGGCCGGCCGGACAGACTAACACTGACCGATTACATAGAGTCACTTTTTCTCAAGTGACTCAAAAATCTGTAACTGCTTTAATCGCCGGTTATTGCCCGACAGCTTCGTTTATATCAATTAACATTCTTACCTACGCTTATGTAGAGCACAGTGACAATAACTTCTGTCCTATTACCTCCAGCGGCTCGTGGACAGACTGGAAGGGCAGGTAAAGGTAGAGCGGCGTGTCCTTGTCATGTGACCTGATGATCTGCTCTGCACGTGCACCGTACAGCGTCTGTATCACACACACACACAAAGTCAAAGAGGTGTGTTTTTCGTTGTACAGAATTTTTCTCACGACCGGATGTGTGCGGTGTATGAACAAAAATCTCTCTCAATCGAGAAAGCGGCAGCTAGGCTGTTGATTTTTGTTATGTTTGTTTGTTTAACGCCCAGTCCACCACGAAGGGTTATATCAGGGCGGTGCTGCTTTGACATTTAACGTGCGCCACACACAAGACAGAAGTCGCAACACAGGCTTCATGTCTCACCCAGTCACATTATTCTGACACCGGACCAACCAGTCCTAGCACTAACCCCATAATGCCAGACGCCAGGCGGAGCAGCCACTAGATTGCCAATTTTAAAGTCTTAGGTATGACCCGGCCGGGGTTCGAACCCACCGTACCTCCCGCTCACTAGGCCACCGTGTTGCGGTGATTTTTGTTATGTGTCTAACAGGAAGGACGCTCTTACGTCATGACATTGTAAAAACTTGAGCACATATTTGATTGTTTACAAGACGGAGTACACGAAAAATATGAGGTCTTTAACGTGCACAGTTTTGCACGTGCACAATTGAAGAACTTACAGATGTACTTACCGGTGAGTATACGTAATCGCCTGCATGAAACACGGAAGTGTTCAAGCGAAAGTCGAAACCATTAAAGCCGTCATCTGAAAAAGAAAATTCATAGTGCAAACTAAGCACATTGAGAGAGAGAGAGAAACCGAAGAATAATCACTGAGACAGGCACTGAGGGAGACAAAAAGACACTTGAAAGTATAGACCGACATTTGATTTTAAGAAAGAAAGAAAAGTAAGGTAATAAAACGTTTAATTGCCAAAGAGAAACGTTCACTAAAACCTCGATATATTATTCTTTAAAGTGGACATACAAGATACACAGAACAGACTTATCTTCGGTTGCGACCTTTGCCCCTTTCAAAGATGGACAGGCATGCAGACAGAGAGAGAACCTTTTACAAACAGTGCGTGCGCGCGTGTGGTGGTGGTGGTGGGGGGGGGGAGCATAATCCGCTTTCTATCAAAGTATCACTTTACCTGCTCTCATTCGGGAAAGCACGATACGCTTACTATCAAAGTGATACCTTAAATTACCTGCTCTCATACGAGAATAGTAATCCTGATTCCCATTGTGGAAGCCGAAGAAGGTGTCAAACCCTCTGTACGTAGGGGTGTACTTCCAGTTGCAGGACCCAAGATGCCATCTGCATGATAATAAGGGTGATTTTGTTCATGCTGCAAATGCTAATACAGTTCTATGCGCCTTACCATACTGATTAATACAATGATGATAAAGACCGGCACGGTTGGCCTAGTGGTAAGGCGTCCGCCCCGTGATCGGGAGGTCGTGGGTTCGAACCCCGGCCGGGTCATACCTAAGACTTTAAAATTGGCAATCTAGTGGCTGCTCCGCCTGGCGTCTGGCATTATGGGGTTAGTGCTAGGACTGGTTGGTCCGGTGTCAGAATAATGTGACTGGGTGAGACATGAAGCCTGTGCTGCGACTTCTGTCTTGTGTGTGGCGCACGTTATATGTCAAAGCAGCACCGCCCTGATATGGCCCTTCGTGGTCGGCTGGGCGTTAAGCAAACAAACAAACAAATGATGATAAGATTGATTTTACATGCTGCGGATGCTTAGGCCAAAAAAAATAATAGGTGTGGTTACGGTAACATAGCCCAAAAAAATAGGGTAGGTAGGTAGGCAATCACTTTTTTTTTTAAACTTTTTTTTCTAATGTGTACAAATTAAACCTACTTGACAGGGAAATATGTGTGCGACTCGGGCGCTTTCGCTTTCATTGCGTTTTTTGCACTCGTTTATTTTTTTTATTTTTTTAAATGTAATAAAAAGTTATAGGATCGGCCCCTAAAAATAGGGTAGGTCGGGTTACCGTAACCACACCTATTTTTTTTTAGGCCTTATATAGTTCCGAGCGCTTTGACATACCAAAGAAAATAGGATACAAAATTGAAACATAAATAAACAATTGTGTATATCAGTCATGTCAACTCAAATCCCAAATGGATACACCTGAGAGGTACGGAATGAAACGGTGCAATAGAATCAGCTAAATAAAAGAAAATCGAAGAAATCGCCTGAGAAATGCTTTATTTACATGCAGTATAATCATTTAAACATGTCTAAACTTAAAAATGCTATTACTGCATTTCGCGTGATAATCACACACCTCCCCCCCCCCCCCCCCCAAAAAAAAAAAAAAAAAAAAAAAAAAAACATCTGACTCTGTTCAAGTATTTTTACATTTCAAACAGAAAATTACTGGTTATCGGTAACCGGGCGGGGATATAGCTCAGTCGGTAGCGCGCTGGATTTGTATCCAGTTCCAAGCCGCTGTCAGCGTGAGTTCGTCCCCACGTTCGGTGAGAGATTTATTTCTCAGAGTCAACTTTGTGTGCAGACTCTCCTCGGTGTCCGAACACCCCCGTGTGTACACGCAAGCACAAGACCAAGTGCGCACGAAAAAGATCCTGTAATCCATGTCAGAGTTCGGTGGGTTATAGAAACACGAAAATACCCAGCATGCTTCCCCCGAAAGCGGCGTATGGCTGCCTAAATGGTGGGGTAAAAACGGTCATACACGTAAAATTCCACTCGTGCAAAAAACACATAAATGAAATTGGTCTCTCTGGCCTTTGGACTTTTCAAGAAAATGTTCAATATCCAAGCGCATGGTTTAAACAGAAAGTAAAAAGAAGCTTGTATGACCAGTATATCCATAAATGGTTTACAGAAATTGGAAAAAAAAAATGTTTTGGAATTATCGAATGTTTAAAGATATCTTTGCATGTGAAGACTATGTCACACACCTGCCATATCAGCAATGTGTTTCAATGATGAAGTTTAGAACATTAAACAACAATTCACCTGTACAAAAAGAACGTTATCTTAACATCCCGAGGTCAGAAAGAATTTGCACCAAATGTGTATCACAAGACATAGGTGATGAATTCCATTATTTATTTGTCTGTGATTTTTTCAAAGAAGAAAGAGCTGAGTTGTTACCACCTTTCTATTGGAAAAAACCTAATGCACCTAAATTTAAAAAGTTGTTTGCCACTAACAAAAAGAAATTGCTAAAGAATATTTTGGACTTTATTAATAGAATCTGTAACAGTTTTTCATAATCTTTCTATTTTTTAAAAAAATTATTATATTAGCATATATCATGATTGTATTGATTGTATTTATTGTTCAAAATGCCCCCAGGGGTTATGGACTAATAAAACTTGACTTGACTTGACTTGACATAGAGTACGTGGGAGTTTCAGCCCACGAACGCAGAAGAAGAAGAAGAAGTTATCGGTAACCGGTTAAGGCAAAACGTGAATAATTCAATACCCTAGATATTCAAATCACCCGCAACCTCACCATCTTTCGCCCCGGGAAAAAAACCATCAGCGCCTAGCCCCAAACCACGTAAGAATGGAAAACGAAAGAAGTGCTTAGCATAATATTAGATGAACAAAATAAAAAGAAAGAAAGTTGTTGACGAACTTCCCAATGGCGTGAGTCTTGTAGCCAACCTTCTTGAGCAGTTGAGGTAAAAAGGTGAACTTTGCAGGAACAAACTTGGGCAAGCTCGCCAAAATAACGAAGTGCTAAAATAGAAAGACAACTAGTAAACGTATGAATTGCTACAATCACATGCACACACAAACGAAAGCAGGCAAGCACACCAACATGCATATCTCTCTCTCTCTCTCTCTCTCTCTCTCTCTCTCTCTCTCTCTCTCTCTCGCTCGCTCGCTCTCTCTCTCTTTCTGTCTGTCTGTCTCTCTCTCTCACTCTCTCACACACACAC
>NC_090251.1:37401906-37501906 GCF_037325665.1 Littorina saxatilis | reverse complement strand
TAAAAATATCGTACACCTGGCATGGGAACTGTTAAACTGATTGCTCGTGTTGAGGTGAAGTAATTTATTCGTTATTTATTTGTCAGGGGAGTAACATTTTTGTACGAAATGTTTACTCGGAACTCACTTGTCTTGGGGAGTACTTCTCTCGTGCAATGGGGGAGTGCTTTTCTCGATCGTAAAGGGAGTAACTTTTTCATACGAAATGTTTACTCCGGAGTAAAAATCTCGTGGGAGTAATTTTCTCGTGTTACACCGGTGTAGGCTACAACCTACGCCTATACCTATTCCAACACTGCCCCGCTGACGCCACCCGCTTTCTCCACCTCTTCCATTGATCCAGTGTCAAGCTACCGTGTTTTTGACACTGCGCGAATAAGTTATGTTTATCACGCCCATCTTACTTTCATTTTGCGGTCGATCTGTCCTTGTTTACAACTTGAAAACACACGTAGAGAGAGACGCATTGACGCTTTGGAAGTTCGGCCTAAGTGCCTTTAGACTACAGCCTTTTCAACATGAGAAAATAAAAGCGAAACGAGATCACGATAACATATGATTGTGTATACATAACCGAATAGCATAGTATGTTGTGTGACATCATGTGTTCATTTGCCGAGGGTAGCTAGGCTGAGATGGAGAGGGAGATAGACTGGGAGAGAGACTGGGAGAGAGAGAGAGAGAGAGAGAGAGAGAGACACACACACACACACACACAAATAGATAGACAGACTGAGACGGACAGAGGCACAAATACAAATTGTAGCAACAATCACTGCGATTCTGTTGATAACCTACGCCACACTGAAATGCTTTCACGCTCTACAATCAACATGCTTACCCAAGTCATCCGCGACGACAAAAATAATGTGGGGCGGTTTTCCTCCATGACATGAAGGTGGACAAAAGCAGACGACACCCACGAACACTACCAACTGCGGAAACACGTTCATTGTATGTCTGAAACAACCTGAGACGTATTGTGAAATGCAAAAACTTGCTTAAACTCGGCTTGCTCGACGCGATATCAAACAGCAACGGTTCACTGGCACACAATTGAAAACGTCCCAATGTACAGGCCTTGACTGAAATTACTGCCAACAAGTTTTGAGGTTGTGTGCAGCAAGCTTTTTATGAGAGTTGACGCGCGCTGCAAACAAAATATCAATTCTTATGCACTGTTTGCGGAACTGAAGACACGCCAGGCACTTCGCGGCGTATAATTATAGCAACAATCACAGGCACACGAATGCTGTACTTGTTTGCCACGCTTACTTCCCTATAATTTATTGTTATTTTGTGCTGAACAAATAGCCTGAAGAGTTAGGTTTACCTCTGTGTGTGCGTGTGTGCATGCTAGTGTGTGCATGTGCATGCATTGGCAAGTGCCTTTGTCAGTCAGTGTATGTGTGTGTGTGAGAGAGAGAGAGAGAGAGAGAGAGAGAGAGAGAGAGAGAGAGAGAGAGAGAGAGAGAGTGTGTGTGTGTGTGTGTGCACGAGCCTCTGTGTGCTAAAACATAGCCTACATGTACATTCCTCCCTGTGTAAACGACCATGCCAATCACCACAGGTGTGTCAACGCTGTACAATTATTAACAGCTTCTTAAACACATGCCAAAAATTGAATAATGTGCAGATTGACATAGGTGTCATGCACCAAATTAATTCAGTTCTCACTCCATATGGACAGCAGGCATATTACCGATTTGTATAAATCTCCAGCTGGAAGGATGCTCAGTCTAATGACGTACGACACTGATACATGCGCAGCCTTCCGGAGTAATTATCTACTGATGGTATGATTTAGTCACCAAGACAAACTTTGTTCTCAACGTTTTTGTCAGTTTCTCAGTTGAAGTGACTGATTTTTTTTATGTGACGACATTATTTGCATTATGACGTCTTCTCGAACTTCGTTTCAGTTTGACGGCAGAGATTTTATTTTGGAAGAGAGGGTCAAGACGAGAGGTCTTGGTTAGGTCAGTCAGTTTCATACCTCATTAACCCTACATAAAAGCCTACACAGATCTTTACAAGATGGGTTTCATCGGAAAAAATGTATCGTTTAAGATATATTTTCTCTACCCTGGGGTCAACTTCACATAACTTATAAGCAGCACTAGCACTGCCTGTGTGTGTTCATGTGTGTGTTTGGATTGATCACAGGTACCCGTTATAAATATCTTCAGCACTCTCAAACATAGTTACCCCCCCCCCCCCCCATCCCCCTCTCTCTCCCAGACACAGACACACAAAAATTGTAATTGCTTGATCTTTTATTCAGCTTCAACTTTCAAACCATGGTCATATATCGCATCACACACACACACACACACACACTCACACACACACAAACTTCTCATGTTTTGTAAAACCTCAATTATCACGAAGAGATTCAAGTTCAGGTCATGTGTTACTTCCACTAAACAGAAAATATTCAAGATAAATCAGGTGGTTCCTCATCTGAATCAAACTCTGCTTCTTCATCGCGTATCCATTTTCCATCCCAGTCCCTCTTCCATCCCGACCTGGAAACACAGATACATTTTTCATTAGAAAAAGTCATCTCTACAGAAAATCACTTCAGAGTATCATCATCAATAATTATTGTTGTATGGCTGAGCAAAGACATCAGCGACCGAACCAAACACCTTGAACAGAATTCTTTTTAATCAACCATGTGTAACTTACTTTACAAAAAGTGTAAAGCCAGCATTGGTGGTGATGGTGAGTCTGTTGTGTGTGTGTGTGTGTGTGTGTGTGTGTGTGTGTGTGTGTGTCTGTGTGTGGGCACTCTCAGTTCATCTGCATGGACAGTCACACAACAGGGAATAAGTTTACTTACCCTCCCAGCTGGTGATATTTCTGTGCCAGTGTGTTGTCAGAACTTGTACCTACACTCTTGTCTTTGTCTGCAGTCCTAAGCTTTGTCCCGGACCTTTTAGTCCCACCAAGTTTTTTGTGTTTTAGACTAGAAGACGATCCTTCAACACTTGAGATCTCCCGAGCAAGGGAAGCAACTCCTCCAGATATACAAGATACAGAGTTCTTCCTCTTAGATCCGGAAACCGAAACCTGCTTTTCCTGTGAACCTGCTTGATCTGAATGGCCTGGCAAAGAATGACTGACTGGTAGTTGAGGTCCAGAAGACACTGAGATCACACATGTCTGATTAAATGGTGTAACTGTGTCACGCTGCTCAGAATTAACAGAAACAGCCTGGAAGCAGGTTTCACTTGACACAACAGGTTGAGATGTAGGCAAGTCGTAAGCTGAGCTGGCGGTCATGCTGCCATGGCGATGACTGACGTAGGGTTGAAATGGAAGCTGAGGCCGCTGAGGAGGATGGAAAATGTTCTTGAGCTGCTGGCTGTGTTTGATGGGACCGTCACCTAACGACCCAATCTGAAACATGCACAACAGAAGGTGTTCTTTTGTGGGTGGGGTTTTCTTGTCAGAGGAGCCTCACATTGCATACTACTATGTATACAGTGGACCCCCCCCCTCCCCCCAATATAAGACTTCCCCCTTTTAAAGACCTTCATTTTTCAGATGTTCTGTTCAGAACCTCTGTCAACTTACCTCCATTTTAAGACTCCGTCCTTTTTAAGACCTGCTTTTCTCAGCAAGGTCTTGAAAGGGGCAGTGTTTAATTCCAACCTACAATAACATCGGATTAAACGTGAAACATAATTTACGAAGACAATTATAATCATAAAGAAAAGTTGGGCGGGGATGTAGCTCAGTCGGTAGCGTGCTGGATTTGTATCCAGTTGGCCGCTGTCAGCATGAGTTCGTCCCCACGTTCGGCGAAAGATTTATTTCTCAGAGTCAACTTTGTGTGCAGACTCTCCTCGGTGTCCGAACACCCCCGTGTGTACACGCAAGCACAAGACCAAGTGCGCACGAAAAAGATCCTGTAATCCATGTCAGAGTTCGGTGGGTTATAGAAACACGAAAATACCCAGCATGCTTCCTCCGAAAACAGCGTATGGCTGCCTAAATGGCGGGGTAAAAAACGGTCATACACGTAAAATTCCACTCGTGCAAAAAAAACAACACACGAGTGTACGTGGGAGTTTCAGCCCACGAACGCAGAAGAAGAAGAAGAAGAAGATAAAGAAAAGTTGACCAAAAAAAAAAAAAAAAGGGCTTGAAAGGGGGGTTCCACTGTGTTTCTCTACTAAATCTGCCACTTACCCAAGAATAAGCACCCCCAGAAGATCCCTGATGCTGAGATTCACAAGAAGGAACAGGATTGGAAGGTAGCATATCAAGACGAGGTCTTCTTTCATGTGGCTTCAGTTTCTGTTTCTTCACACGGGGATCATAGGGTTGTGCCGTAGTGATGCTGCCCGTTGAAGTTGATGCTGCCTTAAACGCAAACGCAAAAAATCAACAAAACACAAAACACGATCAAATAATCTTGTGAAAAAAAATATAAAGTAAAGATTGAAAAATGTTCAGTACATAAATTAATAAAGCTTAATTGGTAATATGGCTGTGCTGTAGCGATACTATCCGTTAAAGTTGATGGTGCCAGAAAATAGACCTAAATAAATACAATAACACAGTATCAATTGATCTTGTGAAAAAGAATAACGTATGTCTGGACACATTTTCACTTCATCTGTGAATAAAGCTTTCTCGGTCTTCACACATACATTCAACTAAATGTTCTGCTCTGACCTGTACTTTTGGTGAATACATTGCTTTTTATATTTAGTCAAGTTTTGACTAAATATTTTAACGTAGAGGGGGGAATCGAGACGAGGGTCGTGGTGTATGTGTGTGTGTGTGTGTGTGTGTGTGTGTGTGTGTGTGTGTGTGTGTCTGTCTGTCTGTCTGTGTGTGTGTGTAGAGCGATTCAGACCAAACTACTGGACCGATCTTTATGAAATTTTACATGAGAGTTCCTGGGATTGATATCCCCGAACGTTTTTTTCATTTTTTTGATAAATGTCTTTGATGACGTCATATCCGGCTTTTCGTGAAAGTTGAGGCGGCACTGTCACGCTCTCATTTTTCAACCAAATTGGTTGAAATTTTGGTCAAGTAATCTTCGACGAAGCCCGGACTTTGGTATTGCATTTCAGCTTGGTGGCTTAAAAATTGATTAATGACTTTGGTCATTAAAAATCGGAAAATTGTAAAAAAAAATAAAAATTTATAAAACGATTCAAATTTACATTCATCTTATTCTCCATCATTTTCTGATTCCAAAAACATATAAATATGTTATATTTGGATTAAAAACAAGCTCTGAAAATTAAATATATAAAAATTATTATCAAAATTAAATTGTCGAAATCAATTTAAAAACACTTTCATCTTATTCCTTGTCGGTTCCTGATTCCAAAAACATATAGATATGATATGTTTGGATTAAAAACACGCTCAGAAAGTTAAAACAAAGAGAGGTACAGAAAAGCGTGCTATCCTTCTTAGCGCAACTACTACCCCGCTCTTCTTGTCAATTTCACTGCCTTTGCCATGAGCGGTGGACTGACGATGCTACGAGTATACGGTCTTGCTGAAAAATGGCATTGCGTTCAGTTTCATTCTGTGAGTTCGACAGCTACTTGACTAAATGTTGTATTTTCGCCTTACGCGACTTGTTTGTTTGTTTACTCCGATGTTGTTTCTTCTTTTTGTTATGGATTCTTTACGGCATACTTCATGTTACTGAGTCACTGTCATTGATTTTTTGACTGCAGATTTGTTTTCCTCCTGCCTAGCCAATTTCAGAAAGGTTATTTTGTTAAAAGAGTTGATTTCAGTGCTCACAAAATCACTCATTCCATAATGGCAAGCAGTAGGAACAATTCGAAGCATGCAATGATTTGTTTTGTTTGTTTGCTTAACGCCCAGCCGACCACGAAGGGCCATATCAGGGCGGTGCTGCTTTGACATATAACGTGCGCCACACACAAGACAGAAGTTGCAGCACAGGCTTCATGGCTCACCCAGTCACATTATTCTGACACCAGACCAACCAGTCCTAGCACTAACCCCATAATGCCAGACGCCAGGCGGAGCAGCCACTAGATTGCCAATTTTAAAGTCTTAGGTATGACCCGGCCGGGGTTCGAACCCACGACTTCCCGATCACGGGGCGGACGCCTTACCACTTGGCCAACCGTGCCGCTAAGCATGCAATGATAACACTACACTGACAAAATCTGTCAACCAAGACATTTAAGCCCCTAGGTTTGAATGGTTACCAATTTTGTTTTAAGAATAAAGTGTACCCCTAAAAAAAGCTAATAAAACAACGAAAGTTTCTGGTTACTTGACCAACCCTATTTTTTTCCCTCCTGATTTTATGACCCTCCAAAAACAACAAGAGGCGAAGCCTTCAAGGCTCACGTAAGAAATCGACAAACAGTAACACAAACTCAATCACTCCGTCACACATACACACACACACACACACACACACAGTAAGCATAGGTGAAACTGTGCAAGAAAGCGAGACACTGGATCTGCCAACTAGTCTCGGCCCGCTCACAATAACAATGACCGAGACTTTCAGTAATTCCTTCGCGTGACGTCTAACCCTCTTACGTCATAATGTGACGTCTTCAAATGTTAAAGTTTCTATCACACACGTCAAACACTTTTGACCGAGACGTAATCTTCTTATGCGAGCTTTATCCATAGACTCGGAAATGTTAAAGTTTCTATCACACACACACACACACGCACGCACGCACGCACAGACAGAAAAAAGTTAGCATCGCATGGGCTACACTTACGTGAGCCAAAAAGTGAGAAGTTTAAAAAAAACAAGTCGCGTAAAGGCGAAAATACAACATTTAGTCAAGTAGCTGTCGAACTCACAGAATGAAACTGAACGCAATGCAATTTTTCAGCAAGACCGTATGTACTCGTAGCATCGTCAGTCCACCGCTCATGCTCATGGCAAAGGCAGTGAAATTGACAAGAAGAGCGGTTTAGTAGTTGCGCTGAGAAGGATAGCACGCTTTTCTGTACCTCTCTTCGTTTTAACTTTCTGAGCGTGTTTTTAATCCAAACATATCATATCTATATGTTTTTGGAATCAGGAACCGACAAGGAATAAGATGAAAGTGTTTTTAAATTGATTTGAAAAATTTAATTTTGATAATAATTTTTATATTTTTAATTTTCAGAGCTTGTTTTTAATCCAAATATAACATATTTATATGTTTTTGGAATCAGCAAATGATGGAGAATAAGATAAACGTAAATTTGGATCGTTTTATAAAAAATATTTTTTTTTTTACAATTTTCAGATTTTTAATGACCAAAGTCATCAATTAATTTTTAAGCCACCACGCTGAAATGCAATACCGAAGTCCGGGCTTCGTCGAAGACTACTTGACCAAAATTTCAACCAATTTGGTTGAAAAATGAGAGCGTGACAGTGCCGCCTCAACTTTTACAAAAAGCCGGATATGACGTCATAAACGACATGTATTGAAAAAAAGAAAACAAGAAGGGCAAAGCCCATACGACTCACATGCTTTACACATTTTTCCTACCAAAATACATGTGACCTTGACCCAAGGTCAAGGTCATCCAAGGTCATGCAACACAAAGCTGTTAATTCAAGACATAGGAAGTACAATGGTGCTTATTGGCTCTTTCTACCATGAGATATGGTCACTTTTAGTGGTTCACTACCTTATTTTGGTCACATTTCATAAGGGTCAAAGTGACCTTGACCTTGATCATATGTGACCAAATGTGTCTCATGATGAAAGCATAACATGTGCACCACATAATTTTTAAGTTTGAAACAGTTATCTTCCATAGTTCAGGGTCAAGGTCACTTCAAAATATGTATACAATCCAACTTTGAAGAGCTCCTGTGACCTTGACCTTGAAGCAAGGTAAACCAAACTGGTATCAAAAGATGGGGCTTACTTTGCCCTATATATCATATATAGGTGAGGTATTGAATCTCAAAAACTTCAGAGAAAATGGGAAAAATGGGAAAAATAGCTGTTTTTTAGGCAACATTTATGGCCCCTGCGACCTTGACCTTGAAGCAAGGTCAAGATGCTATGTATGTTTTTTGGGGCCTTGTCATCATACACCATCTTGCCAAATTTGGTACTGATAGACTGAATAGTGTCCAAGAAATATCCAACGTTAAAGTTTTCCGGACGGACGGACGGACGTCCGGACAGACGTCCGGACGGACGACTCGGGTGAGTACATAGACTCACTTTTGCTTCGCATGTGAGTCAAAAATGTCCAGGGATATCATTCCCAGGAACTCTCATGTCAAATTTCATAAAGATCGGTCCAGTAGTTTGGTCTGAATTGCTCTACACGCACGCACGCACACACACACATACACCACGACCCTCGTTTCGATTCCCCCTCTATGTTAAAACATTTAGTCAAAACTTGACTAAATGTAAAAAGGAAAGAATCTTGATATGCAGACTGCAAAAGGGAAGCTATCCTTCTCCTACCTACTAAGTAAGGGGACACAACTGGCACCGGTACCAGCCATGGAGGAGCCTTTTTGTGTCTGCATCAGTTTGAATTTTTAGTGGACAATCTGCTCTGGCTTGAGTCTACTTCAGAAAGTTGTGAGTAACATGCATCACTGAAATAATAATAATAATACACAAAATACAGTTAGCTGTGCCCTCATTATTGGAGGCAGGTCACCGAGATTTGTTTTTTTCCTTCAAAGATTTGGTAAAGTCCAGAAAATTACTTGTCAATCCTTGTTAAAAAGAACTACACCATGACTTCTGCCAGCACCTGTTTAATGTTGGTGGTTCCATCCTTCACGTACTGCTCATGTTTTCTCTTGAGAACCAATGCCCGCAGCTCCTTCTTCTTCCGCAGAAATTCTGCTTCACCTGTAACACATCACAGGAACCATTCTGAGCTGCAGTTAGTGACGGGCACACTTAAAACAGCCATGTGAGCCTGTTTTTTTCATAAGAATAATTATCCCATTCAGAAAACAAGAAAAGCAAACAGTAGGACTCACTGATTTAGAAGATTACTCAGGTAAACAAAACAAAAACACAACAGAAACTAGTTTGGGTACATTCTTGATCATCACATTTTTGTAAGCCTATCCCTGACTTCTTCAGGATGGCAATTACTCATGAAAGTCGCAAAACTGTACGGTGACTTCTCAAATTACTAGAGGTGAAAGAGGCTGTTGTGAATAGGCAGTAGAAGAAATACATGTTACTCGCAACTTTCTGAAGTAGACTCAACCCAGAGCAGATTGTCCACTAAAAATTCAAACTGATGCAGACAAGCATACATACATACTAACATCTTTTTTCACATTGTAATCAATCATAAACTTGCATGTGCTTATAACAATAACTTCAAAGACAACGTCATACAAAATAGCCACATTTCAAGACCTGCCACTGTAACTGCGAAAGGCAGCCTTTATGATTCATTCGGAATATTGTATGACAATATAATATGTTTACCATTTTTAACAGATAAATTATCATACCCGCAGCATGCTTTTTGCCTTGACGATGGACCATGAGCATGTTGACTGTGTCAAATATGGGATTGTGATTGCACACCAGGCAGGCAAATCTGCAAATGAAGTAAAAATGCTGGCATTTACCAGATGAAAGCAGGCTTGTGTGTGTCAGGGAATGTATATATATATATCTGTAAGAATGGATGTGTTTGGTGTGTCACAGCTATTTAAAACTGTAAATATAACAAGACTTACGTGCTGTATATATTCCCATACCCCTAACGCTTTTTGGAGACACTGGGTCCTAACCCAAACCAACAAAATCCTGCAGTGACAGTGTGTAGAAAAGATGTGAAATTTTTTAACAAACTTTTATCATCATCACTCTTACCCATCCCGTCATCCTCCCTTCGTCCTCCCTTTTACCAGCCTCTTAAGTGTATCATCAACTTGCGTCCCAAAAAGCACAGGAGCTTGTATCCAATCGCCGGTCGATCATTATTTACTCCTTATTCCATATATTTACTCCTTATTCCATACAGTCTCCTTACTACTACTATTTACTACTAATGAATAGTAGTAGTAAGGGTAAGCATGCAGCAGTAAATAATAAGCATGCAGGAGTAAATAATTATTGACCGGTGGTTGGATACAAGCTCCTGTGCCTAAAAGGTAAATTTCCTGTGAAAACATTAAGGTCTCCCTAGTTAGTAATGAAAGCAGTAAACAGAAATAATAGTTTTAGACCTTAGCTAAAAGTAAAAGAAAATTTTAAAAATGTCATTTAATGACTTGTGTGTACCGTACTTTTCGGACTATAAGGTGCTGCCGTGTATAGGGCGCACCCCCTACTTTTAAAAATAAAACTGAAAAAATCCTAGAATAAGGCGATGTCATGGATAAGGCGATGGTGTCGTGCATAAGGCGACGGCATAAAAGAAAAAAAAGAAAGAAAAAAAATTAGGAAAAACATTGTACGTAGGAAAAAAAACAAAAAACAACATAAATGATCATACAGGGCGACCGCTCAAAATCGGCACGAAAGTTTCAAACAGAAAGTCAGGGAAGAAGATCAGCGGTACCTCAATCGTCACTCGTTGTCGTTGTCACTCTCACTCCCAGAAAATCCAGAGATCTGATTTCAAGTTCACAGTGCTCGTGAAACCTATTTTATCCGAGAATAAGGCGACGTCATGTATAAGGCGACCCCACGATTTTAAGTGAGAAAAAAAAAGTATCGCCTTATAGTCCGAAAAGTACGGTAATTGGATTTTTGGCTCTCAGGATGTCAACATGTACACTATGTTTTCTCAGGTTCAAATGCTGTATGCTTCATTTCTCAAGTAACCACAATTGTTCCTTGCTTGTTTTATTAAGGAAATACTATCAGTCTTATTGACTTCATGAATAAGAAACTTGCCACAGCTGTATTAAGCAACGTCCAGAAATAGTCCAGCAGTAATTCCTGAGGAAAAATATATGTCGCTGTCATAGACAATCACTTCCAAATGGCGGGGCAAAAACGGTCTACAGGTAAGAACCCACTCGTGACACCTAAAAAATAATGTGCAAACTGATATTTTGAGTTTAGTTGCAATGAATGAACCCTAATAACGACATGCAGCAAATCCTGGTGCGCCGCTTTGTTGTTAATTATTGACATGGTACGTGTGACGATTCATTACTCTATATCAATATGACCACTCGATCAGCAGTTTATGGCAGTCTTGTATATAGGGTACAAGATCTCTTTTTTCACCAGGAATTACCCCCGGGCGCATTCCCTGTATGCAGGAAAAACGCCTACAGAAACTCAACATACAGAAAATGCACCCATTTTGGGTCGAATTGACCCCTTCGATCTGCACAAATTATATGCCAATAAGCCATGAAATTGGCCTAGAAGAGCATGAACATTTTGTTAGGCTTTGGAAGAGAGGGTACGTGAGAGCAGGGACATACATTTTATGTCTCTGACCCTGAGACTGAGGCAGTGAGGGCTCCAGCGTTTCACTTTCAGGAATAATCGTTTATTCTAATGTCATAATCACTCTACCGTCCATTGCACAAGAGTTTCGCTTCATCTTCTGGGATGTCTTCAGCAAATAGCTCCTTAATGCGGCGTCTCTGGAGAAAAAAAAGTCAGAAGTCAGTGTGACATAGTGATAGTTATTCTAAATCAGCAGTGTAAGTCTTTGAAATCAGTAAATATTTTGTGTGCGACATTGGCTGAAGTATACAAATTAGTGGTCCTGATTGCATATTTTATATTTTAATAAGTAAACAGATATTACTTACTGCGATATACTTACTCTGAGGTTATCAAGCAAGTTTTTGTCGTTGCCTTCTCTTTTAAACGACATGATAAGTACGCAACAATGTGTCATCAAAGCTCTTAAACTTTCGCTTTGAAACCAACGTCGCGCGAGAGAGACCGAGATTATCTCATACATCCGGGTGCTACGGAGTTGGCATGCGCAAAGGTTCTGTGTCATCGCAGAGTTCGTATCAGGAACAAGTATCGGCGAAAATTTCCTCAGAGTAAGGGAAACAGCCGTTAATATCAGCCATTTTGTTTTAGTTTTATTTGTTAACTGTCGTGCTGGATCCTAACTGTGAATAGGCCAAGGTTGGTTGTGTTTGAAAGGTAATGAGTCACTAAATCGTCGCCCTTGGTGTGCCAGTCCGACATAACAGTAAATACGGGGTCAAATAACTTGGAGATATTTTTCATTCTGGACAGGTGCCAAGGGTAACATTTGTTTTTAACAAATTAAACATTTGTATATTTTGAAACAGTTCATCACAGAACTTCACGAGTGGTAGTGATTGCGGTATTTGACGCCGTTAAAGACAGACCCTCTTGTTTCCTGACGATGCATTATCGACGTGTTTGCAAGGTGGGAGGGGTTGGGTGATGTTTTTTATCACCAGCAGCTTGCACTTTTTGACGCAAATGTTGCTTCTTATTCACCTGTTATCTTCCATGGATTTTGTTTGATACAACAACAGATACACCAGTTCTTTGTTTACAAATGAATGTTGTTACAGACACACAACGTCACAAGTGGTGTCTTGTTGGGGCAGGAGTGTTGACTCATGACTGATTGCTTTTGTTTCCTCTCTCAATCACATGTTAATCTTGAGAGAAGCAGATTTGATAATGTTAACATGGGTGGGAGTTCCTCCGTCTCAGACGGATTTCCGTCTCAGAGAAATTTTGACAATTTTTTTTGTTTTTTGTTTTTTTTGCGCCCTCATTGATAGTCATCTCATACTGTGTTATGCCAAATGGACTGATAGTGCACTTTTTGTTGTTTCTAATGCTTGCCAGGTCCCTAAAATTTTTAGTTTTTGTTACTTTTTGTATCTCCAACAAGGTTCTTATTTATCAGAATTAAACTCAGGAGAGGCCAGAGAAACCCTTTTAAATTCATAAAATTCGTTTTCGGCCGGGGGCCTTCGCCCCCCTGGACCCCCCACCAGGGCGCTGCCCCTGGACCCCGCCGGGGCCTTGGCGGCCCCTGGACCCCGGCCTTAAAAAAAGTTCAGTCTTGGAACAATTTTGGGCTCCCACCCATGTGTTAATCTGTTGGTTTAAAAAGAGTCAAGCATTTTTGCGTTCATTAAATGCTGTGCATGATCTTTGCACATGCAGTCAGAACATATTTCAGAAAGATGGGACACTGAACAGGCATACTGATACAGTGATAGTAATACTATTGGCAATAGCACTGATAATGATAGTGATACTCTCTGTATACAACTAGAAGTCTTCAGGATTGACTTGAAGGTCTTTCACGTGTGTGTTTTTTATGGATTCTTCCCAAATTGTTGGTATGTCATTAAAATAATCAAGTTTTTATTAGGCCAGGTGTCAGACTTCAGTTATTTGGACATGAGTTTTGAAGTCACTTGTTGTTTTGGCAAGGAATTGATTGAGTGACAGGTTAATCTTTTGAAAGGACAGTCAAGCTGTGTGCAAACTGGCAGTTTGGTTACAAAGTTGCTGACTGCTTTTATGGTCAATCAGTATATATATATATATAATAATGGCATTTTCTGTTCCAAATTTAACTAGATATCTGATCTTGTCTCAGAGTTAAGTACTTGAAACACTAGTGTGTACATAATGTGCTGAGCAGGTGTGATGAGGTCCTGCTGACAGCCATGACACTTGTCATTTTCCCTTAAGTACCACCAATTGATACAATAACAAACCTGTTTAATTAAATGTGTATTTGTCTGGTTACATGAATTTTTTTTAAATTTTCTTTTCTCAGAAAGTGTTTGGTAGTAAAGTAAACATATTCAGTGTTTTCAAAATGAAAAGGAGTTGAAACGAAGTTAACAAATGTGCTCATGCAAGCCAGCAAGGTTTTCTTGCCTTGCAGGTGCAGGTTGGAAAGGCTGATGTAGATCACTTTGTCACCTTTGATTTGTTCAGATATAATGTTGTTAATACTTAATTCCATTGTCAAAATCAGAATTATTAGAAAAAGTGTTTTGTTTCAGGAATCTGGTGACTGGTCATTGCTCTTGTCAATCTGAGAACACGTGAAGATAATTTCAACATGTCTGTTGGAGATGACCCTGCCGAGGTAAGACGAAAATGTGATGTTCTAATGACAATGTCAATTCACAGTTGGGGCTGTCTGGGCTCACATGACAATATAAGAAGTGTGATCAAGAAGAAGTACAGTGGTACTGGTAGGCCACCTCCCAATGAAAAACACCTTCTGTTATCCCTTTGTCTATTAATATCATCTTGACAAAATATACTTGTCATGACAGGCCACCTGCCATGTACTGCTGAAGGGACGCTTTGGGCTGGTCCCAAGGGAGTCCTTGTAATTTATCGCAGGTACTGCTGTATCAATTACAGTGTTTGGCCATTTGGAGGGGTGTTCGATGGAGGATTTTTTCTTTTTCACAAATGTCATTTAACTGGTGTGCATGGTTCATGGGATAAGTTTATTATGTATGTTCCCTATTTAGTTTTTTAGTTTTTTTAAGGCTATATTTTTTAGCCATCGGTTAAGCTATTTCAGCTTATTCGGTAAGTTTTTTTGTAGGAATATGATTATGAGTCAATCTTTTCCCCCTGACTGCAGAAGACATGAGATTTTTAATTTGTTATTCAATATTCATGTTAGATTATATGAACTAGAGCAGCAGCATACACCTGTTGAAACTTTCTGCAGCCTTGCTAATGCAGCTGTGACAATGTGGCATAGACAAGTCATAACTGTTATTTTCCCTTGACAATCACCATATGGTTTAGACCACATCCTGGAAGACAGTCAAGGTAAAGACCAAAAGAGACAGCATGGAGTTGCTGCAACTCAAGCTTAATTACAATTGTGAAAATTAAATCAGTTGAGAACATGGGATGGAGCCTGATTATTGTTTTCCACCACAGATTGCATCTGGCTGTTTTTGTGGTTCCTTGATAAATGCCTCCATGATGCCTGCTGTATACATTAGGCGTGAACACTTTTGGATGATGTCATTTTCAGAGGTTGCGAAAGAGTCGATCCAATTTATATCAACAAGTGACTCTCCTTTTGCTTCTTCTTTTTCTTTGTTAATTGTGTTTGGATGTAACAACTGTGACTGCAATGGCCAGTGATTGTTCGATTCCTGTTCATTTTGCTGTTTTGTGTTTTTTCCAGTGCCCACTGTGTATGGAACCGCTGGAAATTGATGACATTAATTTCTACCCCTGCACCTGTGGATACCAGGTATGGAACATGTCTGTGGCTGAACATATGTTTTTAGTTTTCAGCACCTACATAAAGTGCAATTGTCCAAAGAGCATCATATGAAATCAAATAAACTCTGAAGGAAACAATTGTTTTAGAAATTGAGAATCCCAATGAAAAGCATTTTCTGAACGTTGTTTCAAAAGTGGAAGAAATAAATAATGGGAGTTTGGCTCCATACTGGTCCCTGTAAGCATTGTTCGATTGCTCAGGCCTGTCATTTGCTTACTTAATAAAAAGAAAATTAATACAAATAAAAAATGTGATAGAATACGAGCTGATTTCTTTGGGTTTGTTTTGTTTTAAATGGTGGTTTTTGAGTCACTTGAGAAAAAGTGACTCTATGTAATCGGTCAGTGTTAGTCTGTCCGGCCGGCCGGCCATCCGGCCGGCCGTCCGTAGACACCACCTTAACGTTGGACTTTTCTCGGAAACTATCAAAGCGATCGGGCTCATATTTTGTTTAGTCGTGACCTCCAATGACCTCTACACTTTAACGATGGTTTCGTTGACCTTTGACCTTTTTCAAGGTCACAGGTCAGCGTCAAAGGAAAAATTAGACATTTTATATCTTTGACAAAGTTCATCGGATGTGATTGAAACTTTGTAGGATTATTCTTTACATCAAAGTATTTACATCTGTAGCCTTTTACGAACGTTATCAGAAAAACAAGGGAGATAACTAGCCTTTTCTGTTCGGCAACACACAACTTAACGTTGGGCTTTTCTCGGAAACTATAAAAGTGACCGGGCTCAAATTTTATGTGAACGTGACTCATTGTGTTGTGAATAGCAATTTCTTCCTGTCCATCTGATGCCTCATATAATATTCAGAACTGCGAAAGTGACTCGATCGAGCGTTTGCTCTTCTTGTTTTATGTATGTTATTGTGAAAATTGATTTTCGTGCTAAAATCTCTTCCCGTATTTGTAGATCTGCAGGTTTTGCTGGCACAGGATCCGGACAGACGAAAATGGATTGTGTCCAGCATGCCGAAAGGTGTGTACTGTTATGCATACATCCCTCAATATTTATCTGTGTGTATATATGTGCATCGCCATATGGTGTGTAAACTTATTGACTTAGAGTTGGGTCGTCAATTCTGTTTCAGGGGATGCATTACTGTTCTGCATAAGCAGGTGTTTACATAAGGCCGACTTAACAAAAATATTTGTGTCCAATGACAAGGTTCCAAATATTTGGTCGGTTACTTTCTTTAAGCTTATTGTTTTTTGTGTGTTTTTTACCCTGGGCATATGGGGTTTTATTGACAGCAATTTGTGCGAGCAATGTCGCTGTTGAAGGGTAGATTTCCATGTTAAGACTACAAAATTGAGTTTTCATATTCATTTACTTTTCTTTCTTTTTTTAAATGTCTGAAAAAAGTTCTACTCCTTGGGTCAGGAGGCAAAAATGGGTTCGTTTGGGGAACCAGAAAGTTTGTGTTTTGTTTAGGCTCTAAAAAATAACTCGAGCATACACATATGGCTTTGCAATTGGCAGGTTTTACAAAGTCTGTTGTAACATTGCTCGCTTGTTCCAATGCCTCTTTTTCTTGGAGAGCGAATTCTGATTACTAATACATGTACACACCAGTTCAGATCAGTGTTTTTTCTTTACGTTCATTACTTTTGTTTGTGTTCCCACAGAATTATCCAGAAGATCCAGCTGAGTTCAAACCATTGACAGATGATGAGTAAGTGCAATTTAGGCTGCTTTGCTGGGTGTGCAAGACAATGCTGTACTTATTGAATTCTTGCTAATCACATAAGATCTTGTGGTCTGAGTGTGATACATGGCTTGTAAACTACTTTTTCACATCAGACTATCAATATAATAAATTTAAATTAAGCTGTGTCAGTCAAAAAGGAATAACAAAAACTAAAAAGACTGGGTTTTATAGCTTATGGGTTGAATTCACCTTGGCACATTCAATCAGTTTTAAATTGATGAAAGAAGGTCACTAATTAATACATTGCTGTATGAATTCTGAATGTTGAAATTAGCAAAGCTTTTAAAAAAAATAAAAAATTCTTATATAAATATGATCGATTCATTTTGCAGAGTTCTGAACATCAAGAAGGAACGGAAGCAGAAGGAATGCCAAAGGAAACAAAAGGCTGCTGAAAATAGGAAACATCTAGCCAACGTGAGGGTTGTGCAGAGGAACCTTGTGTTTGTGGTTGGTTTGTCGCCGCGCCTGGCAGAACCTGAAGTGTTAAAGAAGCACGATTACTTTGGGAAATTCGGAAAGATTCACAAAGTGGTCATCAATCAGAGTACTTCCTACGCTGGTTCCCAGGTAAGCTGCATCATAAACATTGTTGTAACTTTCGGATCATTTATGGTAGGGTCCTTTGTAAGTAAAAAAAAAAAAAAAAAGTAAAGACGGGTTCACACTGACTAGGCTGATCAATGGAATAAGTGGCAGTTAAAAGTTTTGATTTAAACTGTTACATTCAGGCATGGGAGTTGTCCGCCGAAAGGCAAATTTCCGCTGAATTTTTAGTTTTCGTTCCGTCAAAAAAGCAAAAGTGTCCGCCGAAAAAATAAACAGGGGAGGCAAAAATGGTTCTGAAAACTGAACTTAATGGCAAACTTGGAGCTCAGATGACACCAAATTGCACAATTTGGGTTCTCTGGAGAAAAATTTTCGGGGGGGGGGGGGGGGGGGGCATGCCCCGGACCCCCCCTTGTAAGGCTAGGCGCTTCACGTCGTCTACTTTGATATTACTTACAAAATGTCAGCCTTTTTTACTTTTTTCAATTCCCATGCCTGTACATTGTTTGTCTGAACAAGTGGCAGTTAAAAGTTTTGATTTAAACTTTTAGATTGTCATCCTAGAACAAATTAAAGGAAAGGGAGGAAGTTAGCAACCCTTGAAATTCCGAAATAGATTAGCATGTTATCTGATAAGCTGTCATCAACAGACACATTGAATGCATTCATGACATTCCAATGATCTTGAAAAAGCATTCACTTATTCTTGTCTTTATAAAAATGGCATACACAATGTCATCACATTTGTTTTTTGTGTGTTTGCCTGCTTTTGTCTAAATGAAAAAATTGCCGAAACCCTGTAACATAATAATAATAATAATAAAACATTCTTATATAGCGCTGTTCACTGCCGAATGGCAGTCTCATGGCGCTTTACATTAGACATTAAAATTTAACATTTTACACATAAAAAGCTTTCTCGTAAGAAACAAAATACAAGCATTAAAAACAATTCATAGCCTTTGAGGTCACGTAACAAGAAACCATCCCAAGTGTTATTTTCTATAAACCTTTATAACGTGATTTTGACTTTTGCAGGGTCCAAGTGCTAGTGCCTATGTTACATATGTACGTACGGAAGATGCGTTGCGTGCCATCCTTGCTGTTAACAATGTCCATGTGGATGGCAGGACATTGAAAACCTCACTGGGAACAACCAAATATTGCAGTCACTTTCTGCGCAGCTCACAATGCATGAAACCTGTAAGCATGCCTTGGCGTCATCTTTTTATGCTGTTTTCATAGATGTGCCACATCAGAATTTACATTCTAGGATGAAGAGTTTTTGAGTGCGTTTTATCTACCATGCTCTGAATAGTAGCATTAGTACTGCTAAATGTAAAGAAATCTTGGAACAGAATGTATTAAAATAATGGTTCTGTATATCAGACACCACACTTTGCCGTCATTGTGTTTTTGAAGGGTGATGTACAGTAGTGTTACAGTATTTCACGAAGTAAGTTTTCACTGTTGTATGCAATAAACAAATAATCAATTTGTATAATCAGGCTATTCTCTCTTCAGGACTGTATGTATTTGCACGATCTTGGTGAGGAAGCGGCCAGTTTTACGAAAGAGGAAATGCAAATGGGGTGAGATTTTGCAACGGTTCTCTGTCTGAGAGTTCTAACCGTTCTTTAGTTAGTTTCAGCAGCTTAACATTTTGATGTTCCTGTTCTTCTGAACTTTCTTTTATCTGAAGATCTAATCGCAATACCTAACTTTAATCGTGAAGATGTGGCTTCTGACTCTTGAAAAGCTCACATTGAGCTAAATGATGAATCTATGTGCCTTTTTCTGATTTTCCCCATGCATTCATTGTAAGATGTAAAGCTTTGAAATCAGGTTACAGGATGCAAATCCAAGAAACTGTCAACAGGCAAGACAGAGCAGTACCTGCACCTCAAATTGTGTAAACTCATTTGGTGGTGTTTCTTTTTGACAGGAAACATCAAGAGTATGAACAGAAATTGATAGAACAGTTTCTCAACACCCAAAATTCAGCTAACAATCATATTTCGAACAACAAGACGCAATCCAGGTGAGCAACATTTTGACTGATTTAATTTTGAAGTCATGTTTTTATGTGTGCCTTCAATGCTTTATCTTTTCTGTAGGAACAAACACACTGAGTTTTCTGAAGTCAAAGATGTCTGGAAACCGTATTAGGGCATTACATTAATCTTTTGATTTTCTTTTTTCTTCTGTGTCTTCAATTTTCTGTGAATTATTGATCAGTCTGATTCCTCCAGCTTTCACCATTATGTCTTGTTTTCCTTCTTATTCTTAATATAAATGTTTCACAATGTTTTGGCATTTGTTCTTTTAATGGCATAGAAAGTTTGTTTTGCTGACATCGAAAGTAGCTGTCTCCAGTAATGAAATTGACAATGAGAGTGTTCAAGTGCAGTCTCCTGCTTTTCTTTCTAGACGGTAGAATATGGGTTTGATGAAGTGTGATGCTGAAGAACTGCTCAGCGTGCACATGATTATTTTCCTGCTAAACCTCTGTATACTTTATCACAGGAAAATAGATTGCAACGTTCAATTTTCATGTCTCGCTCAAAAGTTGCAGTGACTCTTTATGATTACATCTCGCTCATTTGCAGTAATAAAAAGTCAAGCTCACCAGTGGCACAGCAACAGCAGATATCTGAGCAACCCTCACCCCCACTGCCAGACTCCGGTCATACTGGCTCGAACAAACCGCCACGGTTACAAGCCTCGAACCAACATTCAGGGGATCATCTAAAGGCGGCCAGTACATCAGAAGCCTGGCCGTCTCTCCAGCCAGGGGCAGGTCAAGGGGCAGGTTCAAAGCCGGAGTTGCTGACCAATGGCAGTCGCAGTTCGTCAACCAACAGCTTAAACAGAACAAACACACCCCCAGCAGCCAACGGGGCCTGTAGCAAAACTGTAGGCAACGGCAGGCACAGATCTACGTCAGAAAATAATCAGAAGTAAGCTTTACGTATAGAGCGAGAGAGACGGAGGGGGAACTTGTACTTGTGTGCCAGTGTATGTGTGCTTTTGTTAGTGTGTGAGGGAGAGAGAGGAATTTTTTTTTAAGTTCAAGTTCGACTCTAAATTAGTGACAGAATAAAGATCTTTTGTTTTTAACATTTGAGTCACAGCTACAAAATGGAGTATTATGCTTATCCTTTTTGTACAAGAATCCCTCTTTTTGAGACTGAAAAAATGTGTGAGAAAATTGATCTAAATTTACAGAAAATCTTTTTAAAAATTATATTAGATTTAAAAAAAAGTATAATAACAGGAATGCCTTAAAGCAGAGGAGAGGGGGGGAGGGTGATAAAAGGGCGGTTCCACTGTATTTCCTGATTTCCTGTTTATGTGCATTGAATTCACTGTCATTACCTGTGGTTCTGGTGTTGTGTTTTCTCCTAGTGCGGACAAAGGAGGTTCGGATGCAGACTCCTCGTCAGACAGTCCACTCAGTCACACTAGAGGCCAGCACATAGGTGATTCCAAGCCCCAGACTTACCCCAGCAAATCCATCCCACCCTCCATAGGCATGGGTGGCTCTCCCACAAACCTCACACACACCACCCCTACAGAGGAGTCAAGCGATCCAAGTCAGAGCTTACAAGGTGGGTGTTGCATGTCTTTTTGACTTGTTGACTTTGTGTATGTCTCTGGGTGATCACGTTTTGGGGCGATGGGAGGGGTTTGGATGTAGTTGCACCAGTGTTGGTTACAAGATGTTTGGTCCAACTACTGTTTGTGTTGCTTTCTGTTTCAACAAAAGATTTTGGAGTTAACGCAGATGAGGGGGTATAACTATGTTATAAAATAAGTGACTGTAACAACCCACCCTGTCAGCTTCACCCCTTGCTTGCACTTTAAGGTGACCACCAAACCTTTGCCCCCTTAACCTAACCTTCACGCTCCTAGTCTTCATGAAAGTGTTTGAGCTGGCTTCGTCATATTGACTGTTGTTTGTTCTACTTTACCAGGCCCCTTCATTTGAGTGTTACTGTTGGTTCAACTGGCAGCACCCATGTTTTATTGGAAAGAGTGAGTTATTGAGGAGTGGACTTTTTCAATGATGAGTTATTTGTGTGTTCAGGTTCTACCCTCCCCAGCATGAGCCTGCCATCGTCCCAGCCGTTTGTGATGCCCATCGGGGCCAGTCGTCGTCTGACAGCCTTCCACCAGCCAAACAACAGTCTTTCATTCTTCAGTAACAATATACTGGGCAGTAAACCGGTCCTTCCAATCCCACAGCCACAGCAGACACAAACAGGTAGCCTTTTGCTCAGGCTGCAGCTGAAACACTGTCTGTAACCATTCAGGCTTGAGATCTCTGTGATACGAGATTTGTAGATGTCGAATAGTAAATGTGTTTTGAAGTATCAAAAAGTATTTCAGATGAACACAAATTTCTGCCTAGATATGATTAGTGTTTTGAACTGTACTAACTATTGTACTCTTTGCATAACTGTTTAGAATGACATGGGGAAAGGTGGGGCAGAGTTGTTTCTGCACCTTGTTATGTTTTGGCTTGTTTTCATGTGTGTAATGTTGGTTAGTGATGGAAGTCTGTTTTCATAAGAATGGAACAATGCAAGTTTGCATTGTGTGATTTGATCTTGATTCTTAACAAGTACACATTTTTCTAAAGTTGAAATATTAATATTCGTGAACAAGTCAGGGTTATAATATGTTCCACACATGTTTATATCACACCGTTTCGCTGGCCTCTTTTTCTCCCTGTTTATCTATCTGTTGATCAGACACAAAGCTGTAATGCCTGTGTAACTGTTTCAGTAAAAATCAGTAGCTAAACTGAATGCTATTGCCTGTTGCAGAGAGCTTTCTTCCCACAGAAATGTCTGACTCTATACCGGTGGCTAGTTGTGAAGATTGGTCGGCAGCATTTGGCTTCAAACAGAGTGATGACGACAGCTACACACACAGCGGAGACAATGGCGTCAAACACAATGAAGATGATTTAGGTAATTAGAGTGCTAAATGAATAATAATAATCAATTTTGTGAGAAAGTTAGATCAAGTGGTTTTGGGGGGAAAACACACAGCAGAAGCAAAAACAAGAAATTGTACAAAAAATAATTTCTTGCATTTATCACTTTCAATAGTCTGTGTGTAGGCAGAGTAAAAGCATAGACAAAGTAGTTATACACTGAAATATTGCTTTATTCATTCACGCATAAACTTGTTTTTATAAGATACGACAGTAAGATCGTAAATAAGGTAGCACTGACAGATACGCAGTATAGAACCAATAACACAGTACAGATAGAAACCAGTATATTTGACAGTTAGCAAGGTAGAACCAATAACACAATACACATAGATTGTGACCAGAGTACAAGAGAACAATTTCAGTAAGCAAAGCGCATCTCTCTCTCCCATGTCACCTCACAGAATTCGACCCAGCGGCAGAGTCTTTCAAGGGCTTGGCAGATCTGATAGAGAAGGAGAACGGACGACAGTGGGGCCACAGCCAGGGGCTGAGCAACAGCCTGGGCCACGACCAGCACGGGTTCGCATCCCACATGCCCCAGCCCCTGCAGGGTTCAGCCCCCAGCCAGCACAGCCTGCCTCCCGGCTTCTCCCTCACTCACATACAACAGCATCAGCAGCAGCAGCAGCTTCACCAACAGTTCTACCGCCCAGGTGAGACCAAACGTTCATGTTGTAGTTTTTGACGAGTGGGATGGGTGTGTGAAGTTTGGAAACGGTTGCGGTTTTTTTTTTTTTTTTTTTTTTTTTAGGGGGGGGGGGGGGGGTGGATGATGTACAATTATCCCTAAGCAGCTGCTTTCGTTGAACTGCCATCTTGTACAGTACCGTGGGGTAGATCACTAGTCTTCACAGCCTGTAGGGAGTGGATTAACATCTTTCAGTTTTGCTGTTATGACATCTGGCTGCTGTATAATGAAATCAAGAAGACAAGAAATAGGAGCAAATGAGTAAAGAACTGCTCTGGGGAAATTTTTTTAATCTGTTCTTTTTTTATCTGTGGGTGTTCATAGTGCTGTGAAGGTGTGTCTGAGTCACTTGTTTACAAGGAAGTCGTTAACACCAAGCCCACCCCTGTGCTTTACATACACGTGTTTGTAGAAATGAGCGGCAGCCGTATGATGAACCTGATGGCGTACGGTGCTCGACCCCGCTACCCACCAGCTATGCACAACAACTTTCACCACGCTGCCCCCGGCATGGGATCGTCCGGCCCCCTCCACCACCCCTCCGTCTCACAGTCTGGCCAGCCCTCCTCACAGGTATGTAACGAAACCACTAGCTCAGACTAGAACCGGTGAAGTTGTGGTGAATTCAAAAATCACATTGTTCAGATTGGTGGAAAGGGAAAATCTTGGTCATGTAGACTTCATCCTAACTGGACGCTTTTGCAACAAACAAACAAACAAAAATATAAGTAGAAGGATGTAGCTGTCACAATCGCATCTGATACAGAACACCTAAAATGATGTGTACAAGAGAGTTACCAGGTGGGTGAAAACCATCAGCTTGGTCGGATTGGTTCAAATTTAGATATACTTTTGATTTCAACTGAAACAACCCCTTAGCTGATTCCTACCCAGTTGGTTATTTTCTCGTGCACATCAGCCCTGTAATCATAGAGAGTCCATTTAACGCAATTTATGCCAGTGCAAAACATCTTTTTGTATCAAGCACTGCTGTTAAGAAAGAACAGTGTGAAAGACAGACGCTACTCCTTGAGTCAAAAATGAAGAAAATTGTCATTGTTACATATTTATTTCTTCTATTCAAGCCACAACATCAATAAGGAAAAATATAGACATCTTGAGTTTTTCTTGTTTGTAAACTGTGTCCACAAGACTACAGTGATGTTTACGACGTTTGACCTTTTTCAAGGTCACAGGTCAGCGTCAAAGGAAAAATTAGACATTTTATATCTTTGACAAAGTTCATCGGATGTGATTGAAACTTTGTAGGATTATTCTTTACATCAAAGTATTTACATCTGTAGCCTTTTACGAACGTTATCAGAAAAACAAGGGAGATAACTAGCCTTTTCTGTTCGGCAACACACAACTTAACGTTGGGCTTTTCTCAGAAACTATAAAAGTGACCGGGCTCAAATTTTATGTGAACGTGACTCATTGTGTTGTGAATAGCAATTTCTTCCTGTCCATCTGATGCCTCATATAATATTCAGAACTGCGAAAGTGACTCGATCGAGCGTTTGCTCTTCTTGTTCTTGTTTGTAAACTGTGTCCACAAGACTACAGTGGTGTTTACGACGTTTGTAGTATCTGATCTGGGTTGGGGTTGGGTGGTGGTTTTTTTTTTGGGGGGGGGGATAGATTTAGATGTTAATAACTGTTGAAACAGTGTATTGTTATTCATAATGTAATTGTGTAGTTTGCATTTTATAAGCTTTTACTATTATTATATTTATTATTAATATTATTAATGTTATTATTAAAACATTCTTCTTCTTATTATTATTATTTTGTGCAGAACGACAACTTCAGTGTTCAAGGCATGCAAGAGCAGCTGCGCTCCATGCTCCCACATGTCAACATCAGCTTCGGTTCGTCACCACAGCAACTACACTCCCAGCACCCTCCCCCACCCCCTGGGGTCTCACACCCACAGTCTGGTGAGTACTGTGCCCCTCTCCCCATTGTCTCCCTTTCTCTCTTCCCTTCTCTCTTCCTCTTTTGATATTTTCTTTGTACTATCTCTCACACAGACACAGACTTATGCACATACCTGCACACACTCACAGGTGCACAAACACACACACACACACACACACACACACACACACACACACACACACACACACACACACACACAGTCTCCTTTCTAGTAATCTTTTGATTGACAAAAAAAAGACAAGAACAGATGGAGGTTATTCATATTAGTCAAACTGGTTGTCAGTACTGACAACAGCGTATCATGGTCCAAAACATTCTATTTAAATGTCTCTTTGATTATACTTAAACTTTTCTTTTCCTGAAATTGTTCCCCTCTGTTCTCTGTAAATTTTACTTGGATGTTTACTAACTTTCCAGTTGTTGTGTAACGGTTTGAGAATAGATTTCAATTTTTCACGTTTTGATATTTCTCGGTTCAACTTTTTTTCCCTTCTTTATTGCTTCTGATGTAGTTGCTTTTGGTGTGGTATGCAGTGTTGTAAAGTATTTATTTGAAAATACAAGTAATTTAGTAGCTCATTGGAAAAGAGGTCAGAACAAACAACAAGTCGCGTAAGGCGTTACTACATTTAGTCAAGCTGTGGAACTCACAGAATGAAACTGAACGCACTGCATTTTTTCACAATGACCGTAGTCCGCCGCTTGTGCAAAACGGAGTGAAACTGACGAGCCTGTTCAGCGCGGTAGTGGTTTCGCTGTGCTGCATAGCACGCTTTTCTGTACCTCTCTTCGTTTTAACTTTCTGAGCGTGTTTTTAATCCAAACATATCATATCTATATGTTTTTGGAATCAGGAACCGACAAGGAATACGATTAAATTGTTTTTAAATCGATTTCGGAAATTTAATTTTGATCATAATTTTTATATTTTTAATTTTCAGAGCTTGTTTTTAATCCAAATATAACATATTTATATGTTTTTGGAATCAGGAAATGATGTAGAATAAGATGAACGTAAATTTGGATCGTTTTATATAAAACAAAAAATTATTACAATTTTCAGATTTTTAATGACCAAAGTCGTTAATTAATTTTTAAGCCACCAAGCTGAAATGCAATACCGAAGTCCGGCCTTCGTCGAAGATTGCTTTACAAAAATTTTAATCAATTTGATTGAAAAATGAGGGTGTGACAGTGCCGCCTCAACTTTTACAAAAAGCCGGATATGACGTCATCAAAAGTATTTATCTAAAAAATGAAAAAATTTCCTGGTATATCATTCCCAGGAACTCTCATGTCAAATTTCATAAAGATCGGTCGAGTAGTTTGGTCTGAATCGCTCTACACACACACACGCACAGACAGACACACACACATACACCACGACCCTCGTCTCGATTCCCCCTCTATGTTAAAACATTTAGTCAAAACTTGTCTAAATGTAAAAACGGAAAGAAGCTAAACAAAGGCAAAAACAAAATGATTGGAGAAGGAAAGAATGGAAGAAGAACACAAAAGAAAGGAAGAGAAATATCCTTTTGAATTTCTGTTGAAAACGGATAAATAATGTTTAGTTTTGTTGGTCTAGTTTGTTTGGGTTTGTAAAAAACACGAAGTCAAACCAGGTTTTAAAAAAAGTACCCATTATATTTTTCATTGGAATTTTTGTTCGCTCTCTTGCCCAAGGGAAGAAGCCTTGTTCTGACTGATGAGCATGGAATGACTGTTGCGTAGTGGAAATGGAATGTAGAATTTAGTAGCATATTGGCATGGGTTGAGAACACTAAATTCTGTTCACATGTTTTTTTAAGCATGACTTCCCTAACCACAGCCATCCTACCCTGGGAAAACTCTTGGGATGCATGCCATGGCTTGAGACATCACCTTTGTTAAATTAAACTAGATTGAGCTTGTAGGTGTAGAAACTTTAAAAAGTCATGGTTATCGGTTTCATCATCATCATTATCATCACCATCCCCTTTGAAAACAGAACAGGTTTAGGACTGCTAAAAAAACAAGCAGAAATCCAAAAGTCTGTCTGTTTTTTTAGATTGAATGTTTTTGAGGAAGGTGATCCAGCTTTTGATGTGGCAGCGTGTGTGTGTGTGTTGTGTGTGTAACAGCTAGTGGACACTCAACAGAGAGAGAACCATCCTGGTTGGCCAATACAGATCCAGCCATTGTCACTACCACAGCTACGGGAGAAGGTGCGCTTTTTCTGTTTTGACATAACGATCGTCCATTATTTGTCAACCATCATCGCCATCGCGTGTGCTTGTGCTGCTTAGGTGGATTTTTTTAGCGTGGATTATGCATCCAAGGGTTGCTGCTTTGTGTGTTTCCCAAGTTCTGGTTTGTCCACACACACAAAGAATTAATCTGGGAATTTGTGTTTGAACTTTCCTGTGCTGAAATGCTGTGTTGGTTAGTCTTTGGAGACAGGACATTCACATTTATCCTTCCTACTTTTCTTGTTTGTTCTGATAGATGTAAATTACACTCGCATTCATTCAATTTTAGGTTTTAATTTCTGAATCCAACGAGTTTTATCGACCAAGATGAATGCGAACCCACCAGTACTGAATAAAATATGACCATGATCAAAATCAGGACTACAATGCAGAAGGGTTTCCATAACAGAAGCGTTCCGCTATTTACATTGATTTAATTGATTAGTCACAGAGTCTACCAGTACCATTTTTAAATTACAGCATAGCGTAAGTCCCTTGGACATCTTCCGAATAAGTTCACCAGATATACCCCCCCCCCCCCCCCCAACTCTGTTATAAATACTAAATCTTAAGTTTAATACATCATTCATTTCCTCATTTTAATGTTCTGCACATCTCAGGCAGTGCTTTCCCTGTCTCATGTTTGTTCTGGATCAGGTTGTGTGGTTAATATACTAGTGAGTGTGCCTGCATTGCATTTTGTGCATTGGGAATAGGGAAGGGTTTTTTTCCTGTGTGTTTTGGTGCTGGTATTGTTTTACCCTATGACCTGTCTGTGTGAGTCGCCCTGTGGTAGACCTTGCATGTGGTTGTCAGTAAAAACTTGTTCAGAAAGTATTTTGCAACAGTCTGTCGGCGTCAAAGAAAGATAATATGTGGCTTAAATCATTGTGTGACTGGCACAGTGGCGTGGTGGTAAGACGTCAGCCTCCAAATTGGGAGGTCGTGAGTTCGAATCCTGGTCACTGCCGCCTGGTCAACTTATGTGCAGACCTGCTAGTGACTTAACCACCTTCGTGTGTACACGCAAGCACAAGACCAAGTGCACACGGAAAAGATCCTGTAATCCATGTCAGAGTTAGGTGGGTTATAGAAACACAAAAATACCCAGCACGCCTCCCCCGAAATCGGCGTATGCTGCCTCAATGGCGGGGTAAAAACGGTCATACACGTAAAAATCCACTCGTGCTAAAAACATGAGTGAACGTGGGAGTCTAAGGCCATGAACGAAGAAGAAGAATCAATATGTTGTTTTATCTAAGGAGCAGCTCTTTGGGGAACAGTACAGTTGTGTAGAGTGTGTTGTTTTTGTTTTTGTTCGGTGTTGTTCTCAGCCTCAGGGGACAAAAGGTCCATAAGACCTTGATTGAAAATATGTATACATTCAAATTTCTTGGCTTATTGCACCGAGTAGGAAGATTGATGGTCAGAAGACCTCCTACATGTCAAGATTATCAGACAGTCAACCAACCAGGGGTCAGATAAAACAAAATATATGTCGGTGAGCAAAGACAGAGGCCTGGGAACAACACTGGATTCATAATGTGTCTGTGGAGTCCTGTCTGTTTCTGTGTATCATGTTTGTGTGTATCATGTTTGTGTGTGTTTCTGTGTGGCAGCTCTTTTGTATCTTCAGAATTCTTGATTTGTAACTTAGTGTCTGTTGTTAAGCCTCTGTGCCATTCATTGTATCTGTATACCTTGCCCACTGTATTATGTGTGCAACACCTTTCACCTTTTTTGTGTATTTTTATTCCGTTTATTTTTGCAGCATTAACTTTTTGACTCGCATGCGAAGCAAAAGTGAGTCTATGTACTCACCCGAGTCGGCCGGCCGGAAAACTTTAACGTTGGATATTTCTTGGACACTATTCAGTCTATCAGTACCAAATTTGGCAAGATGGTGTATGATGACAAGGCCCCAAAAAACATACATAGCATCTTGACCTTGCGTCAAGGTCAAGGTCGCAGGGGCCATAAATGTTGCCTAAAAAACAGCTATTTTTCACATTTTTCCCATTTTCTCTGAAGTTTTTGAGATTCAATACCTCACCTATATATGATATATAGGGCAAAGTAAGCCCCATCTTTTGATACCAGTTTGGTTTACCTTGCTTCAAGGTCAAGGTCACAGGAGCTCTTCAAAGTTGGATTGTATACATATTTTGAAGTGACCTTGACCCTGAACTATGGAAGATAACTGTTTCAAACTTAAAATTTATGTGGGGCACATGTTATGCTTTCATCATGAGACACATTTGGTCACATATGATCAAGGTCAAGGTCACTTTGACCCTTATGAAATGTGACCAAAATAAGGTAGTGAACCACTAAAAGTGACCATATCTCATGGTAGAAAGAGCCAATAAGCACCATTGTACTTCCTATGTCTTGAATTAACAGCTTTGTGTTGCATGACCTTGGATGACCTTGGGTCAAGGTCACATGTATTTTGGTAGGAAAAATGTGTAAAGCAGTTCTTAGTGTATGATGTCATTGCTAGGTTTAGTTATTTGACCTTGACCCTCAAGGTCAAGGTCATGTAAAGGTCAAGGTCAAGCATGTGAGTCGTATGGGCTTTGCCCTTCTTGTTTTCATTGCATTTGTAATGACTAAGTTAGTCTGCTCCATGTGTGCATGCATCACTATCAGTGCCTATCATGGCCCTTACCTTTTTCTCATACATGTATGATTAAATCTCGCTCTGTGACTTGCGTCATCTGTTTCCATGAAGTTAGTGTGCTTTGTGTGTGTGTGGCCAGTGCTTAATATTGCCTGTATCTGTTTATGTGTGGCTGTTCGAATAATTGCAAATACCCTTTTCTGTAGGTCTGTTATGTCTGTGACCTGCTGTATCTACATGTATCTACATATTCTACAATATTTACCATTTACTTTTTGTTTTTATTTAGTTTATGTTCTGATGTGACATCCATCAAATCATACTTTCCCACGCAGCTGGTCTGCTTTCTGTCCATACCTGTTTTGTGTGATTATTTTGTGTTTATGTCCTCTGGCTTCTGTGATCTTTTTTCTAATGCGACTAGTCTGCTTTCTGTCCATACCTGTTTTGTGTGCTCATTTTCTTTTATGTCCTTCTGTGGCTTCTCTCATCTTTTCCCAAGCAGCTAGTCTGATTTCTAAGGTAGTTCTCATTGTCCATATGAATGCTAATGTTCTCTCTCTCTCTTTCTCTTTCTCTCTCTCTCTCTCTCTCTCTCTCTCTCTACATGTGCTTAATCTGTCCACGCTTACTGTACACAGCAGACGCACCACACTGGCTGAAGTCGATCCATCAGCTGACAGAGAGCGACGGCCCCGCACAGAGCAGCCGCTTCCCCTTCGCCCAGCAGTTCCAAATGGGGCCCTCTAGTGGCTGGCCTCAGATGCAGAACCCCCCTCCCGGATTCCGCAACGCCATTCGACCCAACAACGGACCCACAGAAGCTCACAAGTTAGCTGAAGGTAGGTCTTCTTTGCCACATGGATTAAACTTGCCATCAGGAAGTCGGCAATTCCTGATTTAACCTTCACCGGATCACGCTTTGGACTTCACAGTCTGAATGACGAGGGTCTTGCACGACCCATACTTAATGAAGAAGGATTCAGGGTAAACAGTATGGGTCGCACACAACCCACTCCATCTGAATCAGTAACTTTTTAACTCCTCTTTGCAGAGTATGAGTATACGCCACTCAAAAAGGGATAAACATTGTAAAATTGCTTCTTAAATTCTGACCCACATCATCCGGACTGTGTAGTTCAAATAACGTCAGCGTTTATGTTTGTTTGTGGTGGTTAAGGATTACCTGTTGTCTGGGTCGAAAATTCCTACTTGTGTTAGAGATACAGACAGTTTTGTACGGCTCTGGATGGTCCGTGCCCCAGGAAGCACGGTGAAGGTTAAGCACTTATTCCTCGATAGGTTTCCTGAATTTTTTTTAAAGATTCCAAGAAGGGGAAATAGAGAGAAAAAACTTACATACTTGTGACAAAGGAATCCCAGGCTAATTTTGAAGGTTTTCAGGTATCATCCCTACTTCTGACAAAGGAATCCCAGGCTAATTTTGAAGGTTTTCAGGTATCATCCCTACTTCTGACAAAGGAATCCCAGGCTAATTTTGAAGGTTTTCAGGTATCATCCCTACTTCTGACAAAGGAATCCCAGGCTAATTTTGAAGGTTTTCAGGTATCATCCCTACTTCTGTAGCCGGTGTACCTGTCGTTTCATTCTGCGAGAAAAATGTTTTGAGCAAAAGTTGTTGGTTGACTGCCAGATTTACAAAATCAAGACAAAAACACAGAGGAGTTATGCATAGAAGTCTGAACTCTGAATTCAAAAAACAGTATAAAACAAACATATGAGAAAATGATATAGTTCAGTCAGATGACACCAAGTCGAGCATATGTTTGCAATACCAACTTTCGTTCTAAATGTATCCCTCTTTCAGTTTCTTGAAAGTAACAATGGATTTGGTTTGTCTGTTTCAGCCCTCCAGTAACAACTATATTACTGTAGACTGATTATCTGCCAGACCATGATGCTTTGCCAGTGACACGCCCCATCTTTCCTCTCATCCTGCGTCTCGCAACAAGCCTGCCGCCAAGCAACTCTCCTTCCCAGCCTGTAGTCATCTTCATTGTAGTTAGTGTCCCCTCCACCTCTCTCATCAAAGTGTTACCTGCTCACCCTTCTGTTTTGCAGGTAGTTTGAGGATAGTTTCTTGAGTGCGATACACCCTTTGTTCGCCTTCTTATTTATTGCCTAGGATTGTTAAGGATTTAATGTAACCAATGCTGTCATCTGGATTTAGCTTTTGAATGGATGCCATCATGCTTGTGGCATTCAAATTTTGACTCTGCAATCATCCACTGTTTAAGAAATTTGTGGCTTGCTGAAATAGATACTCAAGGAATGAAATTACCTAATTGACACCCGTGTGCTGTGAAACAGGGCGTCAGAATAGGACAAGATGATTGTGTTCTTTTGGGGAGAGCAGAGCATTCAGGATGGAGTGTATTGTCGCTGTAAGAATAGTACTTCAGGGATAGGAGTCATCGCAGAAGAGATTATATTTATGTAAGTGCTCTATAAATGTGACCCAATGAAATGAAATGCCAGCCGTGCGGATTAGGTTAAAAGCTCTTGCATGCATATGAAGTTTGTTGTCAGGCTTGACTTAAGTTTGCATTGTTAGATGAGCTTCTAAAGTCCTTTGTCTTAGACTGTTGAATAAAACTTGTAAGTCAAGCATCTCATGTTGTTAAAATACACACGTTTTTGTGATTTGTCTTATTGCCTGTTCGGTCTTTCTTTTTTTTTTTTAAGGTAAATGTGACAATTTCTTCACCCTAAGGAATATTGTTTTGGCCTGAGAGTTCACTCATGGAATTATACTCATGAAGTTGCGGAGGCAGACTTGTTGAGCTTGAGCCGATAGTCTTGGCATAGTGGTTACTTTACTTGGCTTGTGGTAGTAGGTTGCTTTTATAATCTTGTTCCCTTAAAACAAAAACAAAACATCTGCATGCTTTTGATCGTCATATTGAATTGAGCATTTACACTTTTTGCAATGAAGTATTCTTACCATCTCACTGGGTCATCTCAAACATTTCTTGGTTTTATTGTCAAATAAGCAGTGTTCTGCTGGCAAGGGTAAGAACAGAATGGATTGTAGGTTGAACTTTTTTTTAATGGACTCAACTGTAGATTGATTTAAGTATTAATCTTGATTCCTTCTCTGCGGTACTAGCTTCTGATTTCCAGCAAGGTATCTCCTTATATAGTTGAAAATCAACATTAGATTTTCCAATGTCGCTCTGTATCACACGCTATAGCATCTGCTTGTAATCTGCATGACTATTTATTCAATTTCTGTGTCACTGGTTTGGCTTATTTCGGAGAGTTGTCGACAAAAAAGAGAAAGTAGGATTCTTTCCTGTCAGTGTGTTGTGTTCAGGATAACCAACAAAATATCTTTGGATACCCCCTTCCCTCCCCCTGAACCCTTTTACTTTTATGTTAAAAGCTGTGCTGCACCGTTAGGCCTCCATGTTTAGCATTGTGAACGATTAATTCCGCGATTAGTAAGCCTGCTGATGTTTTGGAGCATGTTTTCTTTTCCAACCAGCGTAATTAGTTCAGTTGTGAGGGCTGGTTAGGGCAAGACTGTGTCCTGGGTTTTTTTCGATTAAAGTGGGCTTGGCCTTATAACTTTTTCTGTGATGACAAGGATAAGATATCCTTCAGTACTGGTTGCTTTGACGCAAGTCATTCTGGATGTGCGCTTCTGTAGAAAAATCAAAGGAAAACAGGGCCGTTTCTTCGTCTCTTTGCCATAGGGGTGGCTGGATGGATGGCACTGTCCCATGACAGCGCATTTAAAAAGAATAACAAGATGGACTGCTTTTCATTTTGTTTTTGATTGTATTGAATTTGTTTGAATGCTGATGCTCTGTCGTTTATGGGTGAAACTAGAAAGCAACCATCATTGTGCGGGTGCCGAAAGTGTCGTGCAAGCTACAACTCAACACGCCCTTCCATGATTATTTATGACTGACTTGGTTGACTGACTGTGTGTTGCCAAGATGTGGATGCAGGTTTCAAAACATAATACAGTATGAAGAAAAGACAAAAAAATAAAGAAAAAACATTTAAGGTCTGTTTGTATTAATGGTGTGCATTTGTGATTGAATGTGTGCGTGTTGGTAAACTGCATGTACATCTTGATTTTGATATTAATTTTGTCATGCATTTGATTTAAATAGAACATGCATACACGCACACACACACCAAACAGTGGGAAACTACAGGATCAAACCTGTAAAAACAAGGTGCTAAATACATTGTATATATATTTATATAAGAAAAGCAGAATCAAACAACCATTTGCAGTGTACACACTTTCAAACAAATAGAATATATACATTCAGGATGAAGGTTACAGCCCATTTAATCACATATTCTTACTCCAATTCTTATGAATGCATTGACTTTAGTCCCACATGCTAGATGTCGAAAAACCTCTCAAATTACCTGCCCTTAGTAGGGTGGTAACCAAGCTAAAAGCGACGCCATAGCCGTTGCTATGGCCTGACCTTGCTCGGTTACCCATAACACCCTGCGCACTACGTGAGCGCCAGCATCCGTAATAATCATTCTCGACTTTCGACAACACACGGTGGACGTGTCCGAATTTCGCTCTCACTTTTGGCCTTCACATGCCTGCTTGTCCGTGAGACTAGCCGGTTTCCTGTGGGTCTACCTGTCCGTCTACCTTTTGGTGAGATCTTTCCTGTTTATGTTTGGTTAAATGGTGTTAGCTTTGTGTTGAACATGCACGCAGAAGTTTTTGGTTCTGGGTGACTGTTTTTCGCCGGTCTTAAAATGGCCGACAACAAAGCTAAACTCGGCGCGAGACTGGAAGGTGGCAAAGCTCTTAGCCTGGTTTAGTAACTATACCTAAGAGTAGCCTAAGAACTTTGATTTGCCTATTATGCGGGTCGTAGATCCGTCAAACAGCACTTCTTTTTATGTTCCTATCCCTCCGAGGGTGGGTTCAGTTCTTTCACAGCTCGCTTCCCCTGTTGGGGTTAATCAGCCTTTAGGCTCCTTATAGACTTTTTGTTGGATCGTCGTCGGTGCGACTGATGGGGGGGGGAGGGTAGCCGTGTGGCTATTCTTTCCCCTTTCTCTGTGTAAGAGGAATCAGTCAATGTCCTCCTTTTGGGGGGGACTTAACGATGTTTTGTGTCTATATTCTCGGCTGTTTCAGGCGCGATCGGCGGTTCCCGCCCTCCCGTTTCGTCAGCTTCGCACTGTGGCCTAGTGCAAATGGCCTGTTCGGTTCAGCCCGTTTTTTGCCTCTGGTGGCTCTGGGCTGTTCTCGAGCACCCCTTCCTTTTAGGAGGGGGGGCCTGCTCCCTGCCTGCGTCTAACCACTCTGATTACCGCCGGTACTTCACAGTGTGTTACGCAGCCCCCCGCCAATGGGGGGGGATAGGGGGGCGCTCCTGCGTCGCACCGTCGCCTGGTGCTAACGGCCAGCTCGGTTCAGTCCTTTCTGCCACTGGTAGGCTGGGTTGTTCGCGAGCACTCTCTTCGTAAGGAGAGGGGGTCTGCTTCCTCTCTTTCTCTTCCCGCTCAGCTTGCTTTTAGCACTGCTGCGGTGGGAAGTCAGCTCTCTCCCCTGGTGGGAGAGGGAGAGGGGGGCATGGTAAGTCGCAGCCTGGCCTTGGCCATCCCTGTCCCATTGGGGGCGGGGGGCTGCTGCTTCCTCTCTTTTCTCTTCCCGCTCGGCTTGCTTTTAGCACTGCTGCGGTGGGAAGTCAGCTCTCTCCCCGGGTGGGAGAGGGAGAGAGGGGGCTCGGTAAGTCACGGTCTGGGCTTGTCCCACCCTGCCCTTTGCGGGCAGGGGGCTGTGTTAGCTTCCCACCCTTTCCCGCCCCCCGGGCGCGTTGGGGTGGCGGCTTTCCAGGCTACGTTACATACCCCTTCTCTGCTCCATTTGGGGCAGGGTGGGGGGGTGTCAGTGGCTCACTCTTTCCCGCCCACTGGGCAGGATCGGGTGGGGGTTGGAGCAGCGTTCCACCCTGTCCCTCCCTCTGGGTCGGACGGGGTGGGCGCTGTTGGACTGTCTTCACAGTCTGTGCCTCTGTTGTCCTGGCCCGACAGTCGTCCTCCTCCCCTTTCGGGTTGTGTGGGCGGTGGGCTATAGGACTACGGCAGGTGGACGGAGGGGGGTCGGCCGTTTTTCGGTTCGTCTCTCTCCGTCGCTCTTGCTGCTGCGACGAGCCACCCCCCTCCTCATCTGGGGCGTGTCTTGACTCAGGCCTTGCTACTCAGTGGGGGTGCTATGTACGGCTTTCCAGGCTACCTTACATACTCCTTCTCTGCTCCGTTTGGGGCAGGTGGCTGTGTTAGCTGCCCGCGCTTGTCGCGGGTAGCGGTCGCGAAACAATGAGCTTGACTCTCTTTTGTTCTCGGCAGGGTGTCTCGCACAGTGGTCAGGGAACAATGAGCTTTGCTCCGTTTTGTTCTCTGCACGGGCTGTGCCGGCTGTCTACATGGCAGGCGGAGACAGAACGTACCCTTTCTCTCCAGTCTCCCATTCTTTGTGTTCACAATGATCTGCAGGGACTCGGCTTTAGTATCGCCTGGCCGGTGGTCATTGTCCGTAGCCACCATTGGTCACCCCCCCCCCCCCCTCCTTGGGGTGGGTGAGTGATAGGGCTACTTGACTTCGGCAGGTGGACGAGCGAGGATCGGCCGTTTACGGCCGTTTCTCTGTTTCAGTCCTTACCCCCTCTTGGGGTTACGGCTGTGCTGGACCGCCCCCCTCCCCACTTGGGGTGGGTTGTGGTCATACCAGGTAGTCTGGTTCTTAGCACTGGGATGCTTCTCTCGCACAGCGGGTGGGGTAAGACGCGCCGGGCCCGGCTTTGTCTTGCTTCTCCACTCTCTCTTCTTCTTGGCAGAGATCTGTGCCAGTTACCAACCCCTCTTCCCCCCACCTCTTGTTCAGGTGGGCGGTTTTGGGTTGGCAGTCAGAGACTGATCACGCTTTTCATCCACACTCTTGGCGGTGTTATCGGCAGGAGATTTAGTGCGCGACCTCCCCTGCCTCCCCTCCTTTTGTGTTTTACACAACTGGTGGTTAGGTTCGGACTCCTTGTTTAAGGAGGGGGAGTGTATAGGGTTGCCGACTGATTGTAGGCTTCCCATACATAGAGCGGCTGCTGTTGCAGTTTACTTTGGCCCGGATAGGTTGGGGGTGTCTCTCTTCCTTCCTCTTCCGGGATGCCTTTGGGTTTTCACAGGCTTTCTCGCAATTTGTTTCATTTGCTGAGTCTGCGGTGATTGCCTTCCACATGCCACACTTTTTGGCTTGATCCGCACCTTAGGATAGTGGTCTTCAGCCTACACCTTTCCCGCTGCTTTTTACGCAGGGGACTGCTGGCTTCGGGGTTTCAGGCTGCTTCGTCCTCACTTTTAGTGCGGAAGAAGATAGCAGGGAATTTTCAGGCTCAGGGTCTGATCCGGACTTTTTTTTATGGCCAGGGGCTAGTTTCTGGCTTCGCTTACAGACCACAGGGAACATGGAGTTTTCATGATATTACTCCTCCCTCTCCTCTCTGGAGGAGATAGGATGGCATGGTTTGGAGTTTTTTGCTTTGGCTGAGACTCTCTTCTGTGCTTTCTTATAGGCAATTTTATCCTCCCGGAACGCTCTTTTGGGTTAGGGAGGATGCCTTGGATAAGGCTTTAGCCAGGCTGCTGGCAGCTTGGGCTAGGGTGGTCACGGAGCGGAGTGGTTTCTCTGTGACGTTTTAGGCCCACACTGTTTTGGCTTGGTGTGATCTCCTTCCTTTACAAGGGGTTTGATTTCATGCTGGTTGCAGGAAGCAAGGGTCAGGCTTTTTCGGGGGTTGTTGAAACCTACTCAATAGCTGGAATCTTTCCCTTCCTTCTTGGACCTCTGGCAGCGCATTTATGCGCTCCCGGTTGCAAAGGGGTGTTTTGGTTCGGTGTCTCCTCCCTCTCTGCGGGAGGTGGGTCGGCATGGGCTAGAGCTTTCAGCTTTGGCTGAGATTTTCCTCGGTGCTCTCACATGAGCTTTCCTTCTGCGTTTCTGCACACAGGAAAGGGCTCGGTTTCTGGGGGTGTTGGTCTCTGGACTTTCTCGGGGGCTGGTTGAGCTTTTTCAAGGTCAATCAGCTTGTCAGCGGCACTTTCTTTTGGTGTTGAACCAGGTTTTTTGCCTGGTGCTCTCAGTAACCAGGCTAAATTCCGAGCTGTCCTTTTCCCAGGTTTTTTACCTGGGCATGCTGTTCGACTTTGTCTCTTGGAAGGTTTATTCTTCACACAAGAGAATAGGGAGGCTTTAAGCTCTTTTCTCTGCCAGACTGGCACGAGAGCAGGCCTCTGCGGGGTCTTTAGACCCGATCTTCGGTCGGACGGTATCGATTGCTATGCTGGCCCTCTAGTCTTTCCTCAAGTTTTTTGGGGGTTTCGGCCTCACAGGTCTGGGACATGAGGGTCCTCCTCCAGAGTGGGTTCCTCCACGCGGGAAGGTGGCTGGAATCCTTTTGTATCGCTCAGGGGACTTTTTTCCCTAGCTTTGTTTCCCCCTGGACTTAGACCGCTTTATTGATGCGTTTTCGTCTAGATGGGTCCTGCACTGGCAATTGCAGTCTTGAGGCTGTGATGTAGACGCAAATCCTTGGGCTTCTCTTTTGCCTGAGGTTAGGAGCAGTAGCTCTTAGTCTGCTAGCCTTTCCTTTTTTGGCTATTTACAGGCATGTCCTGTTGCATTCGGGCAATTCTTCTGTTGCTTCTTATGTGAACTAGCTGGGGTGAGCAAGTTCTCACTCCCTGTCAGACAGAGTATAAGGGATTCTGATGGGGTTTTTACACTTAATCATTTTCTCAGGGGAATGCCGACTCGCTCAACAGGTCCTCTCAGGGCTGGCACAGGGGTTGGCCCGTCTGCTTACGGGTCTGGAGGCGTGCTGTTTGTGTTTTAAATCATGGGTGATGACTCTGATCTTTGGGCACGAAGCATATTTTTCCTCCACTTTATCTGTGTATGCTCCTTTTTTGGCCTCCTTGGCCAATTAGGGATTTAGAGCAGGGGTGCAACTCCTTAGCGCCCCTCTCTCAAGCCAGGTGGTTTTTCACCTCTGTTTCAGTTTTTGGCTTTGGGCAGCTGGGCCTCTTCTTTGGGGTTCCGGCGTCTCGGCTATCTCAGCTGTTTTGGAACAAATAGGCCTCTCTTCTGTTGCTCATGGCGTTCCTGTGGGCAGGATCAAAGGACCTTGTTTTACGAGGTTTAGAGGCTCCCCCTTGTTTAGCGCGTGGGACTTTGTTCTACTTACTCTGGGCCTCAGCCCTATAGGGCAGGGAGGCGCATGCGTTTTTGGTGTTTGCCAGAGGATGTAGCCTTGGGGCTTTTGGTTCCGTTTGTTCACGGTTTTTGGCCAGGTTTTGGGGTTTCAGAAACCTGGTCAATATCCTCTGGTGTTTGATTCCCTCCTCTTGGGAGGATTCTCGCTCCGGGAGATTCGGATTTTCTAACTGTCTGGTTAGACTTTTTAAATCCCTTTTTTGACGTTACTGTCTTTTGGAACTACGAGCTTTAGCTCAGGTTCTTACTTCTTTACAATGGAGCGAAAGAGACATCTTTTATTTGTCTCTCTCTAGGGGCTCTGCTACATTCATAGGACAGTCCTATGAGTGGTGCGTTTTGAACAGGGGGGGGGGGGGGGCGTTCTGTCCTCCCTCTATTCCTTTTCAGGCGTTCGGGAGTCCGGAGTCTGGTGTTCTTCTCTGGCTGGTGGTGTTCCTCTCGCCTATGCGAGGTTTGCCAACAGCTCGGGTACAGATTTTGTGCTTTTTTATTGCCGTGTTGCATTCTGGTCGCCTAGGCGAAGCTTTGCAAACGGCTTATTGGAGATCAGATGATGTGTTCATCGGTTTCTATCCTTGGGATATCCCCTGCACGCGGCTAGTGGGCTCCAGTTCATTGCTGGTTTTGGCTGCTGCAGGGCAGGTTCTTACAAGGACATAAGTAGGTTCCCTCCACCTTTAGGGGGAATCTGCATTCATAAGAATTGGAGTAAGAATATGTGATTAAATCGAAAATTTTTATTAAATTTTGATTTAATATAATATACTTACCCAATTCTTATAGTTAATACCCTCCCATCCGTCCCCGCTGGATTATGTCCTTGGGGGTTTGTTTGACTAATAGTCTCGAATGATTATTACGGATGCTGGCGCTCACGTAGTGCGCAGGGTGTTATGGGTAACCGAGCAAGGTCAGGCCATAGCAACGGCTATGGCGTCGCTTTTAGCTTGGTTACCACCCTACTAAGGGCAGGTAATTTGAGAGGTTTTTCGACATCTAGCATGTGGGACTAAAGTCAATGCATTCATAAGAATTGGGTAAGTATATTATATTAAATCAAAATTTAATAAAAATTTTCGATTATTAAACAACTTTCTGCCGAATTGTTTTTTGTTCCGCCGAAAAAGCAAAACTATAATACCGTAAACCATAATTAGTGTATATGAAACGAAATGTATCAAAAAGACGGGCAGCAATTATGAATTCCAGCCTTAAAAACAAAAAGAGGACAAATCTGGCCGTTAAAAACATCGTCATCACCTCGACCAATTTCAGTGCATTCAAATGGCTTGAACTTGAAGGGAAGACTTGGCATTAGCTTTATCCCCTTCCTTCAAAGGAAGAAAAAGATGAAACCTTCACACAACTGTTTTCAATACACAATAACAAAAAGGCAATTATTGAACCTGTACACAATTAACGGTTTTAAGAACAACACAGCAACAACAACAAAACGTTAAATCTTTACACAAATGTTTTAGTATGACTACACAACATAAAGAAGGGGTAAAATCTGTACATGTTTGCAATGCTACACAACAAAAATTAAACACACACACAATGAAAAAGAGAAGCCTACCAAGTTTACCACACCAAAAAGTCTTGTGGGTACATGTAACAAGGAGGTTTAAGGGAAATCAGTTCTCCATGCTCCAACTGCTTCTTGCATTATTGAACATTTTGGGGTTAACCAGGGTCAGCCTGGCATTTTGGAGACATATTAAAACGGTTTAGTGTTTAATTAAAACATAAATCTTTAAATTATAGAACAGGCAGAATTATTAGAAGTTTTAATAAAAGTGTGTCCCTTTTGTGGCCTACTGCAGCAAAAATACTAACTGACTTTGTAGTTCTTAATTCTTGCGTGTTTTGTGTTTCTTCTTCTTCGTCTGTACTGGTTTTACATAAAGAGGTTACCTCCCCTACACCCATAGGTGTATCCGGCTAAAAATGGGTTAACAACACTGGCTTAGAAAAGTAATTTGGGTCGCTATTTAAAAAAAATTTGAAATAGAAAGTCAATCAGTGATAACTTATGCCTTCACTTCACAAGAATACAACATTCATGAAAGATCAAAATCAAAGAACAAAGAAAAGGAAGGCAACAATTTAGTCTGCCCACTGATAAAATGTACGTCTTAAACTGCTCCACAAGTACAAAGAGTCCCCAGGTGGTATGCATGAGAAGGTGCCCAACTGGGTGCCATGGGACCCAAGCACTGGTTTGGATTGGTTGAAATCACAAACAAATCTTAATTTCTACCAATCCGACCCAGTGCTTGCATGGGTCTCACCTACTTCAGCAGATGGGGTCAAAGTCGACCAACACTGGGTGCTTTTCCCGTAGGTGTACTTCCTGTAGGTGTTTTTCCTGTCTACAGGAAATGCGTTTCGCCGATCCCGCTGACAACGTGATGCATAGCCACATCGGTAACATTGTATATCTTTCTATCCTTTTTTCTTTAGTTTTCAAAGAGATTCGATTGTGTTGCAATTTTAATTGAAGAAATAAAAAAATCCATCAAGTCCTGGCGAACCGCATTTTGGATGTCTATGAAGGGAAGCGAGGCTGAGGTGAGTCATGATCACATACTTGACGTGACATTGAGCAGTATCGTACTTTCCAACAGTACTTAAATGAACCCCTGTTTACAGGAAACGCCTACAGGAAGTGCACCTCGACGGCTCAGAGGATATCTACTGTTTTCCGCCATTTTTAACGACACCTTTCACGTACCCTATGACACGACACGACACGACACGGATAGCTACAAACATTCTCTAAAATTCCGGTTGAAATCTGTACAGCCGTTTCAGATCCTATTGTCATCATACACATGCACAGACAGACACACAGAAACCAGCTTCATAGATTAAAGAAGATTTCAACCACTTTGACCCAGCTGCTGGGTCCAACCCTGTTAATAACTTTTTTTGTGCACATCAGCCCTGGTTGTGCTAAAGGCTACAAGTACTGGCAGCATTGTTTCTGTACTGGCTGGTTCACCAGGTACCCTCTGGGGCGTCAGCAGCAATGTGCACTTCAAAGGTCAGCTTGTCGTCTTTTAGGTAGCCATTGTTGGGATCCAACAGGTCCTGAAATGGTTTGAACATATATACATTGACATTAGAATTAGGTGATTTAGTGGTGTGTGATTAATTGTGACAAACAAATTAATTTTGGACATGTGTGTGTGTGTGTGTGTATGTGTGTGTGTGTGTCTGTCTGTCTGTCTGTCTGTCTGTCTGTCTGTCTGTCTGCGTCTGTGTCTGTTTATCTGTCTGTGACTTTCTGCATGATTGTGCATATGAATGTGTAGGTCTGCTGTATAAAAACGTCTGATACTAAGAAAAAGGCCCCCAAAATATACATGTATTTCTAAAGATTTGAGAATTCAAGGCCATAAAAGAGGGCGAGTAGATAAATGTACACAATTACAGACTTAATCAAATGAAAGTCAGAAACAGGATCTTAAAAAGGAAAATCTTAAAGGAGGGGGTTTTGATACAAAGGTTCCACTGTAATGGTTGCGCAACACACCAGTCATACAATCTCTTCTGATTTGTGCAACATCATGTAGATACACCACAGTAAGTTGGAAATGAAGCTACTTAATCATACATCTGGTGCTTAAGTGGTAAGTTAAAGTAAATGGGACCAAATCAGAGCAACCACAACTACAAGGAACTCTGTATGTGCATGAGTAAAGTAAGTGAAATGGTGATCGAGTGCCCGTTTGAAAACTGAATGAAACAATTAATCAAAGATGAAGAAGACAATATTTGGACTTACTGTCATGGCCATAAACTTCAAGCGTCCCCAACTAGGCTTCCTGCTGTTAAAAACATGGTCAAGCTCTGAAATTTGAAGAAAAAAATTCATGTCAGCAACATGAGATGTCCCTGGGATGTATTTTACTTTCATATAGTAAGCAGACAAAATCTGTACCAAACAGCAACACATTTTCACAAATCACATTTTACATGTAAAATGCATACATTTTGTACTTTATGGGAACCACACTCTGTCATTACTAACGGAAAGAAGAACAAGAAATGAACTAGGAATGCTCTGGACGTATTACACCTGAATTGATAAAAGCAACTATAAACAAGTCGCGTAAGGCGAAAATACAATATTTAGTCAAGTAGCTGTCGAACTCACAGAATGAAACTGAACGCAATGCCATTTTTCAGCAAGACCGTATACTCGTAGCATCGTCAGTCCACCGCTCATGGCAAAGGCAGTGAAATTGACAAGAAGAGCGGGGTAGTAGTTGCGCTAAGAAGGATAGCACACTTTTCTGTACCTCTCTTTGTTTTAACTTTCTGAGCGTGTTTTTAATCCAAACATATCATATCTATATGTTTTTGGAATCAGGAACCGACAAGGAATAAGATGAAAGTGTTTTTAAATTGATTTGGACAATTTAATTTTGATAATAATTTTTATATATTTAATTTTCAGAGCTTGTTTTTAATCCGAATATAACATATTTATATGTTTTTGGAATCAGCAAATGATGGAGAATAAGATGAACGTAAATTTGGATCGTTTTATAAATTTTTATTTTTTTTTACAATTTTCAGATTTTTAATGACCAAAGTCATTAATTAATTTTTAAGCCACCAAGCTGAAATGCAATACCGAAGTCCGGGCTTCGTCGAAGATTGCTTGACCAAAATTTCAATCAATTTGGTTGAAAAATGAGGGCGTGACAGTGCCGCCTCAACTTTCACGAAAAGCCAGATATGACGTCATCAAAGACATTTATCAAAAAAATGAAAAAAACGTTCGGGGATTTCATACCCAGGAACTCTCATGTCAAATTTCATAAAGATCGGTCCAGTAGTTTAGTCTGAATCGCTCTACACACACACACAGACACACACACACACGCACGCACATACACCACGACCCTCGTTTCGATTCCCCCTCGATGTTAAAATATTTAGTCAAAACTTGACTAAATATAAAAAAGCAGAAACAGCAACTATATAGTTAATCATCCTTTTAATGCTGCCAAATTGTTCTGTATTTTCAAAGAGTCTTTATTACTTCTTCTTCACATACTATTTCTTAGATTCCTTTATACTTCTGAGACAATCAGGTTTTTACAAAAGTTGTTGATTGTGGACTTTGTTTCCTAAAGATCTGAACAGATGTTGTTACATGCCATCATCTGGACTATAGTGAGTGCCCCCAAAACACCAGATACAGCTAGTGAATTATAGCAGTGAACAATGTGTAGGACAAGGGACACTGCATTTAAAGGGATATATTTTGGACAAAAAAACTGTTTCTTATCGCACCGAGAGCTATACAGTTCCATTTGGGGGTTGTAATTGTGTCACAACACCAGGAATACCTTAAAATTATTGTTTGAACACTCAGTTATTTGAATATGAACTTCAACGACTCTGTATGGGTTATGTTTCAACACAGTGATTTCTCCCCAAGTTCTTCTGTAGAACCACAGATTTGTCTAATTTTCGTCCCACTTTCCGTCCTAGAGAAAATCGTTCCAAAGAGACATAGTTTGGTTAGCGGTTTAAATTGATGACACCACTTACGAGGACGGGATGTCTTAGAATTGGAGTTTGTTGATCGATTGTTGTTGATCTATCATTCAAATCAAAATACTGTGTTGGGTGCTGTTTTGTGCTTTAAGCACCACACAGCATCGATTGAGAGTGAGCTTGCCAGATAACAGATTTGACTTCCTGAATCCAACAGTTTTCATCTGTCTAGGTGAATGCGTACCCACAAGCACTGTAAAAAATGTGACAACCAACAGAGTATTAAGACTATTTGTCACAGGAGCTAGAGTGTGGTACAACAACCGTTTGCCGAGTAAACTTTCTTTCATTAATTAGCATAGTTACGGACCACTTTCCAGCTTATATAACTGCAGCTTTGTCTAAATTAAAGCACAGAGAATATCCCCTGAACTTTTAAAGGTGGTCGTCTACATTTGTGCTTTTTTTCAATAATCTTATGGTTAGATTTCGATACAAAATTATGTCAAATGATGAATGAACCATGGGGGAAAAAAGTGATAGAAAAAAAAAAATATGTAAAAAAAGATTTTATTTTTGGGTGGCGTGACTCACGCTTACAATATTTTGTTTTCTGTTTGCTGAGAACATGTGCTTTGCCTAAAAATACTGACCAATCAAATTCATGTCACTGTGCTTATTAAGCCACGCCCAAACAAGTGCAGCAACAGTTTGACACTGGAGCGCTGTCCACGCTTTTTTTTAAACGCACGAAATGCACGGGATTTGAGAGGAGTTTTGCGCTTGGCATTTTCCAAATAAGGATATCCTACTATGAGTCAGTACTACGCTGGAATACTACAATGAATTCAGTTTCAAACGGCTACACTGGCTTCGTCTTACCTGATCGAAAGGGGGTGTATTGTTAATATTTGTAGATAATAGAATCTGCATTTTAATGGTCAAATGGCGATTTCAGTATAAAAATGTAGACAAGGACCTTTAAAGGTCCAACAAAAAATTTCCTATTTAATGTTACCATTTTATTTGATCTCCAAACAACACTCTGCCTCATTTTGTTTAAGATTCTCACAGATACTTTTAAGGCAACCCTGTAACAATGTGTGTGTGTGTGTGTTTGTTCTGTTCAAACTAGTCTTGATCTAAGGACTATATGTCCAGTCAAGAATAAAAGCTGGTTCTTGTGTATGACTGTGTTCGTGAGTGTTAGTCAGAGTGCCTTGGAGAATGATGAGCAATTATGAGCTTGCGGCGATTATCCTTTTTTGAGGATGAAAGTTGCTTGTTCATTTCAATGCTTGTTATTCTTGCAGGTGCCAGGAGATTGGTTCCGTATAACTCTTGCTTACTAGCTCCATTACACATGTCGTATGCATATAGAGCGCTTACTTCCCTTTGGTTATTGGGACAATAAAGTGTTGTTATTGTATTTATTTCGCCAGAAAACTTTACCAAAATGGTGCCATAGATAGAAGGCCTTTAACAACTATGTGGACATGATGTACAGCAGACGTTTATTTTAATTGGGTAAAAAGCACCTACATTTGTCTTGCAAGATAATTTTAGAATAGCCTTCCTTGAGAGGAAAAGTAACACGAGTGGGTGAGGGGTCAGACTGAGTGTTCCTTCTTCTTTTTTCTCTCAATGCAAACGGGCCAGCTGTACTGTTCAATCTGAGCACAGAGCCAGAGGACTGCTATATAGCTTACATTTCTTTGTGGCTCACTTTCCAATCTATGTGTGAACAAAAAACGAAGTGTCAAAAGATTTCTGGCAGACGCTCAGGTTAGATAGGCTATTGTGAGTAAACGGTCTGCCCCTAAACTGCGAGTAGTCTAAGAAACAAAGATAGGTTACTGCAGCAAACTCTTCCATTTAGTCTATCACAGGTTAATTGAAGTGCATACACCCTCTCATATAATGTTTTTACCTAAAGTGTGTTGATCTAGAAACATGCCGACACAGAAATTCAATGGAAAGTGCAAACAAATATGGAATTTTCATGCATGCTCTCTGAGTTTTATGTTTTATGTGGGCGTGAAAAGCCTTTTTCTAAACATCTTCACATACCTGGCAGTTCAAATTTGCCATGTGTGTCAACCTTCAGCAGTCTGAATGTTGATTTTACCTTGCAGGACCATGACCTGGAGAAAAAAAACATAGTACAATTACACATTTATTTTGTGTGTGTTTTGAATAGATGTGACACACACAAAAACCTGTTTAAAAGTCTTCAGAATATTAGAAAATTGTCACATCTGACATATTTGCTTTCAAACATTGAAAAACACTTGTGGATTTTAGAGAGCTCAGGTTTGTGATGGAGAATGTCTGCTTTTGTCTGCTGGTATGCTCTTGCAAACCTGTGAGTTACATAGTACATTTATATAGGGCTATTCATTTAGCTCAGACTAGTTACTCCTGTTGAACTGGCTTTCCCTCCAAAAGTTATCCGAGTGTTTCATGCACTTGATTACATTTACTGAATCATTGCAGTGGAAACCACCCACAGACCTGCTGCATTCTGTGAAAAGCCTGTAGCAAAAACGTCACAAACAATGACCAATCATCGATCGTTACCTGGGCATTGAATTCTTTATATAATGCTAATCTCAAGCTGAATGAATGCAGACAAAGCTTGTTGCTGAGTAATGTGGTGGCAAGTTTGTAACCAGGCTTAGCCTACTTGACAGTGATGTAGACACACTCGCCACAGACACTAAAGATGTGCTACTCACAACAGCAGAAGAAGTGTTGGGCACATGTCACAGGGTGACGCAGTATTCCCATGGCCCTGTCACAGGCAGCTGCTTTGCATTAACGGAGTTGTCTCCCTGCATTGAGCGTCAGCTATTTATAGTGGCTTGACGTTTTTGGAACGTCGGTAGACAGCACACCCGTGAAATGTAAATAAATGTTTTTATTGGGCTATTAATATAGCTCTAAAATATTAACCCTTTTGACTGGCTTTGCTTCCAAACGTGATCTTAATTGTGCTTCGGGCACTCAGTTACAAATTATTAGCCCTATAAAAACTGCTAGGGGAACCTGGAGGTTCTCAAGAGAATACCAGGTGACAACAGCAGCCAGACCCTCCAGCCAGTTACTCCACAAGTATGCTGTCTACCGACGTACCAAAAACATCGAGCTACTATAAATAGTTCATTCCCAAGGCAGGGAGACAACTCCGTCAATACAAAGCAGCTGCCTGTGATAGGGGGGGACTACTGCATCACCCCCCCTCCCCCCCCCCCCCCACCCCCTTGAGAATTTTGCCTCTGATTTTAAGTTTTATATGATCCTTAACATACAAAGTCACAACAAATTATATATCAATGTAAATGTTTCCAAATGCCCTATCTGAGAAACATGTTTGATTTGTGGATTATTGCCCCTTAGTTGTGCCAGAGGACAGTTAATTATCGCCCTCCATTTTAAAATAAGGGCTTACTGAAACACATTTGTATATTTTGACAACTTAAAATGGAGCAATTATAAACTAAAAGGTCAGAATAAAAGCTTCTGACATCCTCCTGTATATGGAAGCTTACTCTTTGTACAGATTTTGTGATAACACATGTGCATGATGCAATACAGAAGCGAGGTGTCCCAATGAGTTATCAAAAATGCTGGAAACGTGTGTAACATTTAGCTTCCCTTAAATTGTACAGCTGCATGACCATGAGTGCACAATGTTATTTTTATGGAGTCCTGGCCTAAATAATGCATTGCTGAAGCAACTACCAGCATGATTACAATTGGAACTGGTACCCGAAGTCACAATTACATTTCAGATCACTTGTATTTCTCCCTACATGAAGAAAGGGAACATATACCTACATCAGCCTGGGAAATATTACAAGTCTGACCCAAAATCTGTTTCTCGATGATTTACAGTGATTGTATTTTTTAACTTGTCTACTTAAACATTTCATGTTTAAATAAATTAGTTCTTTTTGTCTAGTGTTTCACACTTACTCTGATTCAGATGAAACTCCATTCCACAGAAATAAGCCAAGGTGTTCTTTATCTTTGTACCATGGACAAACATGAAGTTTCCTGAAGGACAGTCACCAAGTCCTTAAAATCATCATGCACACACACGAGAAGGTAAATCATTCAAAGCTTCTTCATGATGCCACATTAATTGGTGACAAATACAATGAAGAGACATGCAAATACACAACACCTCTTTTAACATCCTGCATGTGGGTTATTCTCCAGAGCTGGGTCCCATTTTGTGACATGCATTCTCAGTTTTTGGCTCACGTAATTGTAGCCTATGCGATCGTAACTTTGTCTGTCTGTGCGTGTGTGCCGGTGTGTGTGTGTGTGTGTGTGCGTGTGTATGTCTGTGGTAGAAACTTTAACATTTCGTCATTTGAAGACGTCACATTATGGCGTAAGAGGGTTAGACGTCATGCGAAGGAATTACTGAAAGTCTCGATCATTTTGGCTCATTATTTTGAGCGGGCCGAGACTAGTTGGAAGGCACTATGGCGGAAAAGAGAGTTATCTTTTCATGTCTTGGCGTCTCAAATCTTATTAGTCAGAAAGCGCATGCACGTAGTCTCGACCAGCGCGTGGTGTGCTTCTTTCTGAGTACTTTACGTCACAAATTGTACTTTACGTACTTGATGATGACGTAAGTTAATTGTATGTGTTCTATTTCGTTGACTGAGCACGGCCGGGACCAGTTGGCGTGAGCGCTGGGATTTCGAGTTTCATTCGACATGTCAATGCATCGCAGTATGAAATAATACAGGTAGGAGGTTAGTCGATATCGACCAAAGTCGATAAGTGCATTCTTCACTATGGTATTGAGTCTGATTTCGTCGTCCATCTTGAATCAAAAAGCACTCTTCTTACAACAACAAAAAAAACCTTCGTTGCGAGCTACGGCGAAGCTTCGCATGTCAAAACTTGAGAAGCGATGTTGGGGTCAAAGTACCACGCCGTAGCTGCGGGTTTTTGGTATTAAGACTTTGCGAAGCTTCGTGTAGTCGACTACGGGCTCAATTAAGGACAGGCTTAAGTAGGCTAGATCTAGATCTAGTGTCTCGCTTTCTTGCACAGTGTCACCTATGCTTACTGTGTGTGTGTGTTTGTGTGTGTGTGTGTGTGTGTGTGTGTGTGACGGAGTGATTGAGTTTGTGTTACTGTTTGTCGATTTCTTACGTGAGTCTTGATGGCTTCGCCTCTTGTTTATACACTACTCACAAAAAGTTAAGGATCACTATGAGAAAACAGGTGCTCAATAAAATCAGTTCGCTACTGTTATTTATTTCTCAGTCAAGCCACATTGTTATGAATTCTTGTTCAGCTGTAAGTGGGCGATGTTGTGTAAGTGGGAAAATTGCACGGGATTCTCTACTACTGAGCTTGGTAGCAAAAGAAAAAGCAGAAACTTGCGAAAAAGGACCTTGTTTTGGACCGTTCAGCCCGAACACATTGCACAAGCCACATGGAAAAACCATTATGCACGTGCAAGCACTGCTGTTTATGTGTGAGATGCTGTCACTTGCTTGGCTTTTTGAGAAGACATACCACCAGTATTAGGCATTATCTGACAATGCCTCCACGACGAAAATTGAACGAGTTTGAGAGGGGACGAGCTGTTGCATGGTTCCAAGATGGTGTCCCCAAGCGAGAAGTGGCCAGGCGACTTCACGTGTCCATCTCGGTCATTGTCAGACTGATTCAACGTTTCACAGCCACTGGGAGGGTCCAGGAAAGACGCAGACCTGGGCGACCAAAGAAGACAACTCCACGTGAAGATCGTCTCATTGAACGACTAGCCTTGCAAACAAGAACAGCCTCTTCCAGCATTATTCGAAGGCAGCTGAGGGTGGCTACTAACACCAACATCAGCCAGCAGACCATACGGAATCGCCTTCATGGGTTTAACCTCCGTTCTCGTCGCCCAGCTGTACGGCCACGCTTAACTCCAGCCCATAGGGCAGCACGCCGCGCCTTCTGCAGACGTCACGTGAGGTGGACACATCAGCAATGGTCCCAGGTCCTGTTCAGTGATGAATCACGCTTCACCCTGAACCACAACGACGACCGACTGAGGGTCTGGAGGCGCCAAGGGGAACGCTACATTGACGCCACTGTCCAAGAAAAGGTGGCCTTTGGTGGAGGTTCTGTAATGGTCTGGGGGGCCTTCAGCCTTCACCACAGAACACCCTTGTTTCATGTACAGGGTAACCTGACTGGCCTCCGATACCGGGATGAGATCCTTCGACCGCTGGCTGTGCCTACACTGCAGCAGATGGGACCGCAGGCTGTCTACCAGGATGACAACGCTCGCCCCCAAAGGGCAAGGGTGGTCAACGACTTCCTGCAGCAGTCTGGAGTCAACAGAAGGGAGTGGCCAGCATGCAGTCCCGATCTCAACCCGATTGAGAACCTCTGGGATGAGTTGGATCGCAAAGTGAGGAGCAACCACCCCCTCCCAGGGATGTCCAGCACCTCTACCAGATGCTGCAGGCTGAGTGGCAGGCGCTTCCACAGAGGATCTTCACCACCCTGGTCAACTCTATGAGGAGTCGCTGCGTCGAGTGCCAGTACAACCAGGGCGGTTACACGCATTACTGAACTTTTGGGAGCATCTGAATGCCATGTCTTTTGATTTCAACGACTTTGTGAAATTAAATTTCGATACGTACACACTTTGATCAAATGTACATACCAAACGATTGCTCGAAATTGAAGGAAATGCTGTATCGTTATCACTGAAGCATTGAATTAAACGTTTGCCAAATACCAACGCATTGGCTTTCTTATTTGGAAAGTTATGAATTTGTGTGCAAGTGATCCTTAACTTTTTGTGAGTAGCTTAGTTATAACATATATTAAATACTTTTTTTATTGATACTAAAGTTTGATAACAATACCGACATTCAACAAAAATACAAAGTATGCATTTTTGTCGTTTATTTTTTAATGTTAGTTATTAAATGTGTCACATCCTCTGATTTCCACGTTACGTGGGTGATGTACTTTGAAATGCTTGCAATTTACTGAACGTAGACAATGCGCAAGTATTTATAATTCTTTTTCTGTAGGCCAAGGATGTATTTTGAACCTGTATTTATTAATGAAATAAATTTGTATCGTTAAAAAGTCTCAGTTAAATAAAGAAATATCACCATCGTAACATTGTTTCCCTTGATACATAGCTCTGGAGAATAACCCATGTACATGTTAAAGTTCACAAAATGTGAAGCAGCAGAGCTAATTCTGAGTTGGGTGGTTCCTGCATGGGTTCCGGCCCCCTTACCGGAAAATATACACATTTTTCAAGGAGAGACCCAAAATACCCCTTTCAAATGCTAAACTTCAGCAGCATTTGGGGGGAGAAGGTGGTGTGGGGATCCCCCCCCCCCCCACCCAGACAACCCACCTGGCCAGCCATTGCACCCTTGCCTTAATTTTGGAATACACACACTAGCTTCCAACCACAGGGTTGAGCCAGGGCTGGTGTTTTTATACACATGCTAAGGTGTATGTGTGTGTATGTGTGTGTGTGTGTGTGTGTGTGTGTGTGTGTGTGTGTGTGTGTGTGTGTGTGTGTGCGTGCATACAAATGCATGCAAAAAGACATGTGCATGTTAAAGATCCCAAGTTTCCAGAGTCTTGAAAACACACTTATACCTTGCACCCACACCTTACAGGACAGCGGCATGCTGCCCACCTACCACCATCAGGTGACCATTGAGAGTTAAAGCTTAAGCAGGAACATCAGAGAAAAAAAAGAATATGGTGAGTGGGAATAATTATAGTTAGGTCCAATTTTAAATCAGCTCTAAGGGCCAAAAGAAAAAAAAAGAAAAAAACTTTGTGTTGACACCTTAAAAAGATACATGTACTGTGAGGTCTCATATTTTCACACAACCTTGTAGGACTGGTGTTAAAAATTTTTTAAAAACACTCACACGCACACATTGACACACGCGCTTGCTTGCTCGCACATGCATAGTAACATGCACACACACATATACACGGCACACTTACCATGGCATGTTTCTGATGATACATGGCTGACTCATCAGATCAGGACTGCCACGCTCTGGTTTCTCAATCACAAACTGAAAGGTACCTTCTGTCACACTGATAGCATCTGCGACAAATTTGAATACAGATACTTACACTGGGTTTTGCGTATGCATGTTACACGTTCAATTTAAAGAAACACATTGAACAGGTACAGTCTGTGTTCATTTAAAATGTGGGATTGAGGTATCATAATCATTGAGCACCTATCATCACTTTCACATGTAGAGCACAAATTTGACATTCTAGCTACCGTACTTTCCGGGTGACAAGGCCTTCGTTATCTAAGAGGCACCCCCTTCTTTTTAAAAAAAAATTGTAATCCAGTCACCCATTGGACGCAGGGGGCCGATAGGGCGCACCAAAATGACCCAGTTTTTGCCATGAGAGGTGGTTCCCCTGTCATATCTGAGAGAGGAAACACTTCCTGCACCGGGGTCAGTGACCGACTTTAACTGAGTGAAAATATGTGTGCTCTTGTGCGGCCAGATCAAAGGCATTGTGATAGCTGGGTGGCTCCCAGGGGTCAATGACCCAGTTTTTGCCATGAGGTGGTTCCTCTGTCATATCTGAGAGAGAAAACACTTCCTGCATCGGGGTCAGTGACCGGTCAGTGACCGAGTTTAACAGAGTGGAAATCTGTGTGTGCGGCCAGATCAAAGGCAGGGCAGTACCTAGTAGCTGAAACATGCATTATCACAAGTTGTTTGACTGGTACTCAAGCGGTCTCTTTGATTGTTATACAAGACACAGGGGTCGAACTCGAGGAAAAAAGTCGCGCCTTATGACCCGGAAAGTACGGTAGTTTAACAATGTATGTACCGTAACAGAAATCACCTATGTGCAGAAACAGAAAATGTCACTCACATGTTTAAAGTTATTTAATAATGAGTCATTAGGCAAACTCACTGTTCACAGAGAGAGGAAATATAGTATAATATACCCTTCAGGCACTTATCATTTATTGTATGCACCCTTACTCTATAACAGTTCAGAAATCCAGATTCTTTCATCTCTGTGCTGTTTGTCTATACTTAAAGGAGCTCTTTGGTTTTATAAAAGAGTAGGACCATGGTATGGGTGCACATGGTAACCAACCACAAACAACATTGACAGCTTAGACATTAATGGATCATTTATAGATAATTATATCTAAAATAATAAAACTGGATGTATAAAAGCAATCATTATAATTATTTTTAACCTCAGCAAATGAAGCACATTCAGCAATTGTTCATATGATTATTTGTGAACCTTCTTATTGATACACTGTAATCATAAATGAACTTTAAAAAAAATGCCTGGAAAAACTTACTGCACGTATAGCAGTGTATCAGTCTGCTTTTATCCTGCAACAATACACATACATTTTCATGATGAGCCTGTTGAGCTGTGCTTGGCCGTTAAAGGGACGCTCCTTCTCATGAAAACATCTCATACCTGAACACGCCGACTGCTTAATTGCTGTGAGTTTAATTGGACTGTTTTAACAAAATAATTTATTTTTAAAGAACACTAGTGGCTTTATATGTACAACATTACTTTATCAAACAATCCCACTGTGCACACAGAGCACCCAGGCTGTTCATTTTTGGTATGTGACCAAAGGGAGGGATGGTCTTATCCCATGCAAAATCCTGGCCAGATCTGAGACAATATGATCCAAGTGAAGGACTGTGTCTTTAAGTAATGCAACAAGCAACAAGTTCATACATGTACATACAAAATAAGCACACCAAAAAAAACATCCTCTGTGTTTAACACTTAAAATGAGAATTTGAATAACTTAATCAAGAATTCACGAGTGAATTAAGAGCATCATACTTAAAACTCACTGAACCGAAAGTGGAATGGCTTGCAAGGGCATACTGCATGCATACATTTTTAAAAATCAAAAATAGCTATCAAAGACTCCTACACGGATTCATGTAAATAAATTAAATTGTGCAGATTATCAAAAAAAAGCACAAGCCATACATACTTGCTGAGGCCGTGAGTCTCTCACTTCACCACAAACAGCAGCTGTTTTCTTCAATCCGCTCAACATTTTCTCATCAAAGTACACATCTCCAATTGTGGCGGCGTCATCAGTAACTGCCTCTGCTGATTCCACTTCATTTAAACGAGGATTCAATCTGCCATAGGTTGCAAAGAGAGCTTGATCAGATGCTGATGAAAGCAACATGTCTACGCTGTTCACATGGGCTTCTGCTGAAGATCTCACCGCTTCCAGTTCCTTCTTATTCGCCAACTTCTCATCCAGGAAGATCTGTTCCTTCTGGCGGATTTCACCCAACAGCTTTTGCTTCTTATCTTCAAGACTTTTAATGAGATCAGAAAAAACAGTGATCACTCTGTCTCGCATCTCCGCAAACTTTGCTTCCGCCTCTGTAACCTGACTGTCGCAGTCTTCTATCTGAAACAAACATCAGATAACACTAAACACTAACTTTTGCTAAAATTTGGTGCCAAATCGGGGGGGGGGGCTTCAAAAGTACATGGTAAATTCTCCGCATTACAATCAGCATTTTTCCCATATCGACTGCTTGAACTTTAAAATTTTTAAGAAGATTACAACAAGGACATTTTTTAAAAATCAAAATATAAGCTATTTCGGGTGTCTGTACATCTCTTACTAAATACTGTAATAAACTTCTAACATTTGATATTCAAATTTTTTCTTGTAAAAATTACCGTTATGTTTAAATGTGTTCTATCTTTATTTTCTTCTGATCAGTGTTTGCCATTGTGTTGTTCGCTTTTCGTGTCCTGTGTACGCAGTCCCCGTTGAACATGGAAATAATTGTATTTCTCCTGAATGGTTGAATCAGGGACGTATATATTAGATCTATGGTTGAATCAAGCGAACTAAGCACTTCACATCATACCAGGTATTAGTTACTCAATGTACAGAAAAAAAGGGTACAAGCCTAGTACACGTATTACACGTTGCCAGCAACATTTCAAAAGCACGAGGACTATATTGTTACAGAGTCCCATACGCAACTCTGCAATTTCCACCAGAAACTTGACTAAAAACTATACATTTTTTGCTTGCAGCTATTTTGTATTGTCTCCTATTGGCTTAAAATTAATAAACTCAAAAGCCTCTGCAATAGTTATGTTAAAGCAATATTGGTGCCCCACTGTAACGATAGTCCCCTTTCACGTCCAACAAATTGAATTTTACAAAATTAACCAATAATTGCATTCTTTGCTGCTTTTCCTGTTAGGGTTTTATATTACACAGTGATGTAGGTCACTGCACACACATCTTCAGCTTTCTTGTTTGTTTGTAAATTTTCGCCTCAATTCCTCTTCTCTGTCACCAGTAGCAAATAGTCACTGGTGTACATTTACTTAAATTTGTTCTTGCCACAATCTAACCTCTATACATTCAAAACAGTGTACAATAACTGGAGGTCTTTGAGCAGGCTAGTTTTAAACTTAACACAGACAATACCTGGGCTGAAAGGGAAGCTTCTTTATCTGTCAGCCTTTTCTTCTGTTCCCCCATCTCCTGTCTCTTGCTTTCTGCAGCACTGGTTATCTTTTCAATGCCATCACATTTTCTGTGATTGGATGTTGCACATGAACTACAAACAAGCTCTTTATGATCAGAGCAGTAGAGTTTTGCTGACTTTTCTTTGTGAGAGCAGCATGGGATCCATTTCTTCACAGCTAACTGCTCTGCTGTTAAAGAAATGAGTTTTTCAACAGTGTGGTTAGAAGTTGATGGCAACTTGCTGTGGACTTTGGCGCAAGACCTGCATAGCTTGGTATTGCACTCAAAACAGAAGGATTCCGCCTCAGAGGAGTTGTCGCAGATGGTACAAATGCTGCTGCCAGTCAGAGTTTTCTGGCATTCCACTTTTACTCCAGTCACGTGATCAGTTGGCAGTTCGTCCACAAACAAGTCGAAGTCATCCTGGTCTAGTGTGTCAGTTTTGAACAGAGGGCTCTGGCATACTGGGCATCCAGACTTTCCACTTCTGCGTTTCTTCTTCAGCGTGGACAGAAGACACTGGCGACACACCAGGTGCGTGCAAGGGAGAATCTTGGGTTCCTTCAGATCTTCATGGCACACTGGGCAGCTGAAACTCTTGACAGCTTTGGCTTCGGCCATTGCTCGTCGTAGCTGCAAACAGAAAGACGATGACTCAAAACCATATTTTGTTACTGTATTTAAGATTTTCTATCGCTTTTAAACGTGTAGTTGTTAGACTTCCCGTCGGTTGCCCGTTTGAGAAGTGAGCTCCCCGGTAGAGTCTCAACAGAACCGAAAGTAGGATCGCTCCTACAAAAACTTTATTACCTTCAATTTTATGTGGATGTTATACTATCACAACCGTTAGGAAGGACAGACTTAACAATAAGATGTTCTACTACACTATGTGCTTTAGTTGCTACACCTTCCTCACCTCAAGACCTATGGTTTAGAAGCGGACACAGCAACCCTCAACTAACATCCACTTCCTCGAATACAGCCAGCGGATGTGACGTCACAATAGAATGTGCTTCACGGGAGCTACTTTCGTTTTCGGGGAACAGTCATGTTGATCACAAACATTATAGTCTATCACTAGGACTAAAGACATGTTTACGTTTATGATTCTTGATTTGTACGACTTTGCTTGTTGACTGCAAGACAGCCTTAAAAGGTTCAATCAAGAACTAATACGACCACTATGTAGGAGCGATCCTACTTTCGGTTTTGTGGTCGCTCAACCCATTTCGAATTGTTCATGATAGAAAAGATAAAGTACCATTCCTTCAAGTCAATGTGTATTGTTCAAGATAACCAAAAACCTCTCTTTGGATGCCCCCCGCCCCCTCCATTAAACTCCTGCCCCCAATTACGTTTTGTGTGAAATGAATATAATGTATGTGAAGGAATGGTTGGCAAGAGGGTGAACCGTTGAGGAATTCTCGTTTAGTACCCAATCCGAAAATTTCATACCACCGTTTGAATACCCATAAGGCAATGCTTCCTTCCACCTACAACTTGTCAACAAGAAAGAACGCGTCCACTCAGGTGGCGCCTTAGAGAGGCCAAACTAGGGTTTGGTGGAGGTACTTTGGGCCATATTATATTTCCCATTTGTGGGTTGATATTTCAGAGAATCAGGCATTATTCCTTGGGATGTACTGGCGGTCAACCGGGTCAATTAACAACTTATAGAACCCAAGCATCGGGTTTTGGTGGAAGCACTTTGATTATATTAACATTCTGCTTATAATTTCAGCTTGTTACACTCTGCGCTATTTCTAATCGCTTTCAGGGAGGTGGGTTCCAGGACGGCATTCCTCGAAATAATATCTCCGGCGGAACAAGTTTCATATGTCCGGGTTTTTATCACACAGGATTATGCCTCCGAAGAGAGCAGCCTCCAGACGGGTCGCAGAGGTGACCAGTGCAGTGGCTGGGCGTCCCAGCGCCACCGTACAGAGCAGAGGGATACGGAGGTGACAAGAGGGGCAGCATGCCAGCACCAGCAACCAAGGGGATGCAGAGACGGGCTTAGCCGTAGCGGCAGTCCTCGCAGAGGTGCGACGGATGGCTGAGCAGGCGTAAAGGGACATCGCCTCCTTAAAACAGGACAACCAGCGCCTGCGGCAGCTCGATACCCAGACACTTTCTTCTGCACCGGGGCCCGCTACAGCATCCACTTTAGTCTACTACGCTGCGCATCTGGCTCACAGTATAACAGGTGAGAAGTCTCACTTGGTGCCAGTGGACTTATTCATTGACGGCAAACTCAAAACACGAATCTGGTCGCAGGAGGCCATTGACCTGGCAACCCTGGTAAAGGGGGAGGACCATGGGTCCTATGACATAACAATCTCAAAATCGGCAGATGGGGGGTGGCCTGTCCTGCGCTCTTCACAAGTGCGAGGCTAAAATATGTGCTAATTTATGTCGGTTTATACTGGGTATGGCGGTACCAGCAAGCAATGCTGCTTGCTGGTTGGTGGCGTTTTACCGCCAGTGATGTGAAAAGAGGGGAAACTTGGTCCCCAGTGTGTAAAATAAATTTCAATGATGATGTAAATAATGTTGCATTAACCTGTAAAACAAATTTCAATGATTGTGATGTAAATAATGTTGCATTTAACCTGCTGCCAGGTGACTGTAAGGCAGCTAGTATTTATTGTGAGAAGGCCGGTGTGATATAATAAGGGAGGCAATTGTCCATCTAGTCGACCGGATACTCTCACAATTTCGGGTACTTTATAATAACATGTTGCCTACATGATGATTATGTATCCGAACAATTTGGTGCTAAACAGTATGCATTTTTGATTGATGATATGTATAAATACGTTGGTTTTCTCAAAAATGCAGTCGCTGGGTAGATCCAGCGACAACATTCGCAATCACGGTGTTGGCTTGTTTCATAGTATGATTGTGTGAAGTGGTTGTCTCCCTTGGGTTGTTAGCGCAAACAAATTCAGAACATAAATGGATTTATGGGAAACCATAAATATAATTTATGTGAAGGAATGGTTGGCAAGAGGGTGAACTGTTGAGGAATTCTCGTTTCGTACCCAATCCGAAAATTTCATACCACCGTTTGAATACCCATAAGGCAATGCTTCCTTCCACCTACAACTTGTCAACAAGAAAGAACGCGTCCACTCAGTCCGCAAAGTTTTCCACCTCAACCCCGCCTGCCACCCAATTTCTTGAATTGTTGCTACTGTCAGGAGGCCGGTTCTGCAAATTGAGTGCAAGGGCACATTTGGTGGCTTGCATTTGGTCTGCATATTACAATATCGCAAGATTGTTTTTCAATTGATATGTTAATAACACATAAGGTTCTGCCGATACTGACAACAATATATATATATTGATGCTTTTGTGTATAACAATTATGGGCATGATAACCTTTCTACAAATTGACTGTAAGGGCACATTTGGTGGCTTACAACAGGTCTGTAGACGGTGCAATGTATTAACATGGAAAGGAATGCCCATTTTTTATTTTTGTTACTGGCATGTGCTGTCTGAAAACAATGCACATGTTGAGTTTTGGGTTGTTTGTTTGTTTTGCGATACCTAGTAAGGCGCAAGATAACCTGATACAAATTCACTGTAAGGGTACATTTGGTGGCTTACAGTGGGTATGTAAACAGGGCAAGTGAGGGCCAATAAAAGTGTTTACAAACTTTGTTCCTGCTGTACATACAATTTGAAGGCGTTTTACCGCCAGTGATGTGAAAAGAGGGGAAACTTGGTCCCCAGTGTGTAAAACAAATTTCAATGATGATGTAAATAATGTTGCATTAACCTGTAAAACAAATTTCAATGATTGTGATGTAAATAATGTTGCATTTAACCTGCTGCCAGGTGACTGTAAGGCAGCTAGTATTTATTGTGAGAAGGCCGGTGTGATATAATAAGGGAGGCAATTGTCCATCTAGTCGACCGGATACTCTCACAATTTCGGGTACTTTATAATAACATGTTGCCTACATGATAATTATGTATCCGAACAATTTGGTGCTAAACAGTATGCATTTTTGATTGATGATATGTATAAATACGTTGGTTTTCTCAAAAATGCAGTCGCTGGGTAGATCCAGCGACAACATTCGCAATCACGGTGTTGGCTTGTTTCATAGTATGATTGTGTGAAGTGGTTGTCTCCCTTGGGTTGTTAGCGCAAACAAATTCAGAACATAAATGGATTTATGGGAAACCATAAAAGCTGTTCGTGCTGCACCATACGTTAAATCAGCCTCTATGTCGTTGTGAATTATTTATTCTGCGAATAATAAGCCTGCTGATGTCTTAGAGAATGTTTTCTTTCCAACCAGCGTAATAAGTTCAGTTGAGTGCTGGTTAGTGAAAGCGTATACTTATACTTTTTTGGTTCAAGTGTGCTTGGCTTTTTAACTTGTTCTGTGATCAGAAGGTTCAACTTGAGATATATCCATCAATACCGGTAGCTTTGACACAAGAGATCTAGTCCACTGGATATGTGTGCTCCTGTAAAGAAGCAAGGGAAAACAGGGCCGTTTCTTCGTCTCTCTATACATTATGGGTGGCGGGATCGGACTGTCCCATATGACAGCGCATTAAAACAAGATATGGACTGCTTTTCATTTTGTTTTTGATTGTATTGAATTTGTCTGAATGATACTGATGCTCTGTCGTTTATGGGTGAAACTAGAAAGCAACCATCATTGTGTGGGTGCCAAAAGTGTCGTGCAAGCTACAACTCAACACGCCCTTCCGCCATGATTATTTATGACTGACTTGGTTGACTGACTGTGCGTTGCCAAGATGTGGATGCACGTTTAAAAACATAATACAGTATGAAAAAAAGACAAAAAAATAAAGAAAAAAGATTTCAGTTCGTGTTTTTATTTAGGGTGTGAATTTGTGGGAGTGGATGTGAAAACTGTACATTTCCTCCTTGTACTCTTGATCTGTATCTCCTTAATTTGATATACACTTAATCATGCATTTGTTATTGTTATACGAAGTCTTATATCGCGCGCGTATCTCCAGACTCGGACTCAAGGCGCAGGTATGCCGTGTGAGATGGAATTTTTTACACGATACATCACGCATTCACATCGTCCACAATACATCACGCATTCATACAACAGAAAACACACACACACAACTTCACAGGATCAAATCTGTTCACATTTTCTTGTGAATATATATTCGTATAAGAAAGAAGCAGAATCAAGCACCAACACCCATGTTTAGTAAACTAAATCACACAAAAATGAATATATTCCTGCAAGAAATAAACTGACGAAATTTGGTTGAACAGGTTACTACTTTAATTCCTCACTCAAGTGGCTGAAACAGAAGTCTGGCTTTGATTTCTTTCTCATCCCTAGCAGTGAATGAAAAGGTTTAACCTTTACACAACTATTTGCAATACTACACACACAAAAAGTAAACTTACATCGTTACACAACATTTTTCAATACTACACAACAAAAAGTAAATGGTTACAACTGTCTTTAATACATCTACTATGCACAACAAAAAAGACAGCTTCTTGCTTTACACAACAGTTTTTAATACTACACACAAAAAAGCAATCTTTACACCACTGTTTTTAATACATGTACAGTCTACTTCGTTTATAACGTCGCCGGATATAACGTCACCCCGTTATATCGTCACCCAAACATCGGTCCCGGCTCAATTCCTTCTTTCCAAGACTATTTTAACCTCGGATATAACGTCACCGGATATAACGTCACCCAGTTATAACGTCACTCATCCATGTCGGTTATAACGTCATATGAATCCCCATATGCAGCAGTTTGCATAGTGAACGACTGTCAAGGCATGTTCATTTCCCCTACACGTGTCACAAGTTTTGTGTATTAACGGTATTCAAGTTGTTCCGTTTTCCCGTTGTTAGAGGCCCAAGGAAACTAGGTTCAAGGCATAATTATTTTTGCTGCATGCGTTTTGTGAGTTCCTGTTCGAGGTTTTTAATCAAAAGAAAAATGTTTTATTTCATTTCATTTCGTTTTGTGAGTTCCTGTTCTATGTTTTTAGTCAGTAATGAAAAATGTTTTATTTCATTTCGCTTTGTGAGTTCCTTACTTAGGTTCCTCAGTGTTCTAGGTTTTTAATTAAAAGAAAAATGTTGCATATCATTCGTTTTGTGAGTTCCTGTCTTGGTTTTTAATTGAATTTTTTTTTATTTTAAAGTTTCATATCGAGCATACATGGTTACTCCTGCGCGAGCGCGTGCGAATGGATCTGTCTACTTCTGTCCTTCAATCACGCATATAAAAAAAAACTCGATTATTGAAATGACGGTATGAGAAGGTCGAGAGGATGAGAACAGACTACGACGTTTGTTTGTTTTTTGGTCCGTAGAATACTGACTACAACTGCCCACGACGAGGAGGCTGAGCTTCCCTTCAACTGGGCGTTGTCGACAGGCTAAATTGTAAAGGTAAACACTAAGTGCAGTGAACTGACAAATTGAGAAAAGTGATACTGCACTCTTAAAGCACTATTATGACTCTTCTTGGAAAGCCATGGACGTTATATCAAGTGACGTTATAATGATAATAATTAGTACATTAGTAGTCTAACGAGCATAACGTCCCGCTCACTAGATGTGGTGGAGACGGTGGATGGGGGGAAAGGGGGTAACTATGAACCCAAAGTTGTTACTACCAGAACGATTGTGCGTAAAGGTGGGCAGCCACTTTGCTGTTGACGAGAAACTTCTTCGTTAATAATAATAATATAAGTCAAATAGACAGTAATTACGTATAAGGCAAAAAAAAAAATTGTCTGTTTAGGGTAACATGACCAAAAAAAGTAGGGTCGGTAGGTAGGTAAAGTTTTTTTTTGTTGTTTTTGTAAATGCTATGTTGGCTGAACATTCACTTCTTATATTTGATGAATACATGTTTCAAAACTAACGTATAAATAAAACAGAGAGAAAGGGAGAGAAAGAAACGCCAAATGTCTCTTTTTAGCATTTTTACCTCTTTTTTTTTTTTTTTTTTTTTAAATCAAAAAAAAGTTTTTGGGTCGGCGCCAAATCGATAGGGTCGGTCGGGTTACCCTAAACAGACAATTTTTTTTTTTGGCCTAAGGACCCATGAAGTTCTCGTCATTTTTATTTCTTCGGACATCAAGGATAGGTTAAGATCTAGCAGAATATGAATGAACGACAGCCATGTGTGTGTGTGTGTGTGTGTGTGTCCTTAAAGGCGACGTTCGTGAGGAATTTTTCTGCGAGTACGAAGATTTGATTTATGACGCGCAAACTGACACTTCGGTCGGAATTTTTCTCGTGGAGACGAGAAAAGCATGCGATACGAGAAAAGCATGCCTATCGCATGCGAGACGATTTGCAAGCCAGCCAGCGGGTGGGGATTAATTTGGTCTCGGCAAAGAAACTACAGTGCAGGTTTGGTCTCGGTGAGACTGAAAGAGAGACAGAGAGCACGAGAGAGAGCGACAGGGACACATGAGCGAGTTTTAGCGTCAACTAAGGTGACTCGAGTCGAACCGGAGGTCGCAAAAACTCGGTCCGGTACGACTGGAGTGACGTCACCGGTTAACCAACTTTCAACCTTGCTTCCTGCGTAGGGTCTCTCCAGTTCCAAGATGGCTGCCAAGGCGAGGTGAGAAACTTCTGCAAATATTTTTTGACAAAGTTACGGATTGTGAGAAGACATTTGTTGTAAATCACTTAGCCTTTCAAAAATTAAGGATACTGGGTTGGATACTGTCTTGGTTTTAATGCATTTTATTTTAGCAGTGATGTTTATTTTGGGAAGAAATGAGGTCAACAGGAGTTTGGGTGCGATTTCGGCTCAAATGTACTTTAGCGCCCTGAACTTTTACCCGGCTGTTTTGCGCTCGATTTTCACGCTCACTTCTTCATTGACGTTCGAATCGATAGTTCGATGTTTTGGCATTACATTCACATCAACAACACTTTTTCTCAAGTGACTCAATAAAACAGTACTGCTTGTTCATCATCGTCGTCCATCAACTCTCCACAACAGTAAATCCGTAACGCGCTTGTCGCCATCTTGTTGCAAGGGACGCGACTGGACACAACCCAACAGCGTTTCCGCGAAGAAAAAAACCAGACATGCGCAGTGACCCTACCGTAGCTCAACCCTGTTCCTCGCGAAAACTCGCTCACTGTCAGTGATTCAAGTTGGTGGCTTGGTGGCCAAAGGGATCCGGGTTCGATTCCCGGCATGGGCGGGGTTTTTTTTTATTTTTTTTTTTAATTCTTGTTTTCTATTGTTTATTATGAACGTTTTAATGTTTTATTTTACTCTAATAATTTTTTTCATTGTGAAAAATAAATAAAAAACATTTTTTTTTTTAATCCACGTGCACAAGACAAAAACTTTCATACTGGGGTCCAGCGAGCCAGTCTGAAGAGTACTCGGGTCCAGCGCCAGCGTTTTTTATTGAATATTTGTACCAGTTTCAAGTTAAAAATTGTCTGATTCAAACTAGATGTTGAATGACACAGAAATAAAACGATTTCTTCGTGAACTTCAATTTTGTTTGAGTAATATAGCAGGTGTATGATACATCTACACAGTTGTGTGTGTGTGTGTGTGTGTATGTATGTGTGTGTGTGTGTGTGTGTGTGTATGTGTGTGTGTGTGTCTCTCTCTCTTTCAGTCTCACCGAGACCAAACAAACACTGCATTACTTTTCTTTGCCGAGACTAAATCCCCACCCGCTTGGCTTGCAAATCGTCTCGCATGCGATACGCACGCTTTTCTCGTATCGCATGCTTTTCTCGTCTCCACGAGAAAAACTCCGGCCGAAGTGTCAGTTGCGCGTCATAAATCAAATCTTCGTACTCGCAGAAACATTCCTCACGAACTTCGCCTTTAAAACTAATAACGTCGGACACTATAATTAAAGACTGAGATTGTCGATGGAACCAGACGGAGCTTGACTATCTGTCTCAGAATCAGCATGTAGCCTACAATACTCATTATACTGCACTTTGATACCATGGCCGCAATTCGGGGAAAATTTTGTGTATACAATTTTGTATTCATGATCTAGCCAGGTTTTGGAAATACTCAAAGAAGAGAATAGTCCACAATTCTATATATGAGGAAGTGAATTAAAGATTATTGTAATAAGTTAGTTTAAAACTTACAACAATATGTTGTTGTGATTTTTAAACAACACTAATGTTTGCACGTTCCATTTCTGCACAGTTTTATTAAAAACAGTCAGTACTTTAGAAAGGGACATAACTCTTGGACTCCGGATATAACATCACCCGCGCGTAAAAGTGACGTTATAACCGATGAACCGGATACAGCGTCACCGCGTATAACGTCGCTCAAAAACATCCCCCGAGGGGTGACGTAATATCCGGAGTCGACTGTACTACGTACACAACAAAAAGGTAATTTTCAAAACGGTATACAACTGTACTGAATACTACACAACAAAAAGGTAATTTTCAAAACGGTATACAACTGTACTGAATACTACACAACAAAAAGGTAATTTTCAAAACGGTATACAACTGTACTGAATACTACACAACAAAAAGGCAATTTTCAAAACGGTATACAACTGTACTGAATACTACACAACAAAAAGGTAATTTTCAAAACGGTATACAACTGTACTGAATACTACACAACAAAAAGGCAATTTTCAAAACGGTATATGTAGTATTCTCGGATACAGGCAAATATAGACACAAGGCGTGTGTAGTTACAACGTGCTTTATTGAAGACCAGAACGAGGCTAACCTGCCAGAGTGATGTCCCTTGGACTGTACATGTATAAGGTCATGGAAACGTCGTCTGCTAAGACTGACGGTACGATATTACCACACCTCCCTTCCAAGTTATTGTTCCAGTAATAATAACTTTAAAACAATCTTAATTATAATAATCTGAATACTGTTTAAATGACAGATGATTGTCCATTTCTGTATCAGTCCAAGTGTTAGCAATACTGTATTTAATAATCATTTGCACAAGCATGCTTTGGTAAATTAGCACCAATGACGAATTAATACTGCAATGTTAATATCTTTGAATAGAAACTAAGACATACAGTTCTTTGTTTAGTTCAGAAGGGACACAGTCTGTTACTGGATTTCATGAATTTTCCACACCGTTGATGACTTGAGAAATTCCATTTTGAATAATACTGCTGGTTTCAGTCTGTTACTGGATTTCATGAGTTTTCCACACTGTTGATGACATGAGAAATTCCATTTTTGAATAATACTGCTGGTTAAGTGAAATAGATTCATAAATCTATTTTATGCATACTAGTTTTACTACAAAGTGTCATACAAAGGCAGTTACAAAATTACATTCGTGATGTAACTTAGTGCATGCGTTTGTGGAAATACATTGACACTGACATACAAAGGCAGTTGCAAAATTACATTCTTGATGTAATTTAGTGCGTGCGTTTGTAGAAATACACTGACATGTGTTCTTCCACGAAACTAAATAGAAGAACCGTGACTATGAATTCCTACACAGCACAACAGAAGCCTAAAGCTTTCGAATTTTCTACACATCGCTTCACAGATCAAGCCTGTTAGGCTTAACCACGGGCCTGCCGGATCTGGTACACGGTGCTGACCCTGGGTTTGGTGTGAGTGAAGGCTGTGGTAGTGATGACCGTAGCACTGCAGGGGATGTTGGCTGTGCGTCTGGTGTTGGCTGTTGTGGTGTTTGCGACGCCTTTGGTGTGGATAGCTGGTTGTTGCCATCTGCTGGGGTAGACACCATAGCAGATCTGTTGCGCCGGATGGTGCCCTTCTCCGTACGGATGATGTAGGATCGAGGACTGGTGGCTTTGGCAACCACCTCTCCAGATCGCTTCATGTCGCGGACCCAGACGGAGTCGCCGGGTTGAAGCGATGGCAGATCTTTCGCTGCATGTCTCCTGTCGAAGGTTTGTCGCTGTTTTTCCTTGCTAGCCGTTTCTTTTGCCTTGACAGAGTCATGGTCAGGGGTTTGGGGTTTGAGGGTATTGGGGAGTACCGGGACAAGAGTCTTGAGTTTTCGGCCCATGAGCAGTTCACTGGGAGAAAGGCCATTCTGGAGGGGTGTTGACCTGTACATGAGAAGAGCAAGGTACATGTATGGGTCTTTGTTCTTCTTGAGGAGGAGTTTTACTGTCTGCACAGCTCTCTCAGCTTCACCATTGCTCTGTGGATATTTCGGGGAGCTGGTCACGTGGGTGAACATATATGAAGCTGCGAAGCTTGTGAACTCATTGCTCGAAAACTGGGGTCCGTTGTCAGAGACTACGACATCTGGTATTCCATGGACCGCAAACACACTCTTGATTTGGTTGATTGTCTCTGCACTGGACTCAGATTTCAGCAGTTTTGTCTCCACCCATCTCGAGTAGTAGTCCACGATACTGAGGTAGACTTTACCATGGAGTGTGAGGAAATCCATCCCCACTCTTTCCCAAGGACGTTCCGGGAATGATGATGGGAGGAGGGGCTCCTTTTTCTCTGGTCGGTGGATGGCACACGTGGTACACTTGTTCACCATTTCCTCCACCTCTGACGCGATGTATGGCCACCAGACTGATGTTCTGGCTAGGGCTCGGCATTTGGTAATCCCCAGGTGACCTTCGTGGAGGCGACCGAGGATGTCGAGCCTGAGGCATCTTGGGATGACGAGACGATCGTCGAAGAGGAGGAGGTCGTCTATGATGGTCAGATGTTCTCTGTTAAGCCATTACTGCTTGAAGAGAGGGTTTTCAGGCATGTACACTGGCCACCCGATTGTACAATACTCCCGGACTTGATGCAGTTCCTCGTCTGCTTTTTGTGAGTCGCGGATTTCTTGCAGTTTTCGTGTTGTGGCCGGTAGGATGCTGACTGTCTGGCTGGCCAAGGCTGCGACGTTCTCGATAAGGTCCAGGTCTGAGTCATCAGGATCAGCGACGGGCGCTCTGGATAGAGCATCAGCTGTAATTTGATCCTTGCCTGAGACATGTATTACCTTGGGGTTGTACCTCATGAGACGAAGCCTGAAGCGTTGGATGCGGGGTGGCATTTTATGCAGCTCTTTTGTCCCAAAGAGGGGGACAAGCGGCTTGTGGTCGGTCTCCAGGGTGAAGTTCAGTCCCATGACGTAGTCATTGAACCTTTCACATGCCCACGTTGCTGCCAGTGCCTCTTTCTCAATGACCGCATAGTTCTTCTCTGCGTCGCTGAGGGAACGAGAGATAAAACACACAGGTCGGCGTGACCCATCATGTTGTATCTGAAGGAGGACCGCCCCGATGCCTGTAGCTGAAGCGTCGGCGGCGATGATGGTCTCTCTCCAGGGATCGTAGTGAGCCAGGACTGCCCGTGAGATAAGGAGGTCCTTGACTTTCTGGAAGGCTGTCTGCTGTGGTTGGTCCCACACCCAGACTGCGTCTTTGTGGAGAAGATGGCGCAGAGGAGCGTTGGTCTCAGCCAGGCTGGGTATGAACTTGGCCAGCTGGTTGACCATGCCCATGAAGCGCTGCAGCTCTGTGACAGTGGTCGGAGCTGGGAAGTTTTTCACTGCCTCTATCTTCTTCGGGTCTGCATGTATCCCATTGGCGTCAATGATGTGGCCCAGGAACTTTATGGATGTCTTGGAGAACTCACACTTCTCGTTCAGTGTGAGGCCAGCTTCTTGAAGACGTGTGAGGACAGCTCTGACGCGCTGATCATGGATAGCTTGGTCAGCAGCGTGGATGAGGATGTCATCCATGTGACAGATCACTCCGTCAAGGTCGAGCAGAATCTCTGACATGATCCGCTGGAAAATTTCAGGCGCAGAGCTGATGCCAAAGGGTAGCCTGTTAAAACAGTACCGTCCAAAGGGTGTGATGAATGTAGTCAGGAGTCTTGATTCCTGGCAAAGAGGGATTTGCCAGAATCCACTTTTGGCATCAAGCTTTGTGAATACTTTGCTCTGTCCAAGTTTTGCTAGGCTTTCGTCGACTGACGCCATTGGGTGGGGTTCTCGTTGAACAGCCTGGTTGAGGTGCGTCAGGTCCACGCAAATCCGTACCGCGCCGCTTGGTTTTGGCACCACCAACATTCCTGAGCACCATTCTGTCGGCTCTGTCACTTTTGATATGACTCCTTGCTGCTCCATTCGCTGAAGTTCCTCTTGAACTTTCGGTAGCAATGGGTGTGCAATCTTCCTCGGGGTGTAGATGCAGACTGGAGTTTTCTCTGCTTTCATCGTTATTTTGTAGGACTTGTTGACAAGTCCTAGCCCTTTGAAGAGTGCAGGAAATTGTTGTTTGAAGTCTGGTTCGTTTTCAATGGCATCTATGCGTGAAACAATGCCCAACTTCACACATGCTGACTTGCTGAGGAGGGAACATGGCTGATTCTTCAAGATGTAGAGCTTTTCTGTCATCTCTCTGCCGTGGTAGGTGAGGGTTGCATCTATGGTGCCCACAGGGAATAAGTTGACACCTCCAGGCCCTCTTAGCTTCTTGTTTGTTGTCTGTACTTTGTTGTTGTTCAGCCATTTCTCTGTGTTGCTGACTACAGATACCGATGCCCCAGTGTCGAGTTTGAACTGTGTGTTGTGACCATTGACTTTGATGGATGCTGTCCAGTAATCTTCGTAGTTGCTGTCGACAGTTCCGATGAAGTTTGAGGTTTCGTACTCAGAGTCATAGTCGGATTCCTCGTCGCTCTGTTCCACTTCATGGACTTTCTGTGAAGCCGTCTTCCTGGAACGGCAGACCGTCTCGTAGTGGCCATGTTTGGAGCATGCTCGACAGGTTGCATTCTTGGCTGGACAGCTGTCCCGTGAGTGTGGTTCTTTTCCACAATAACCACACTTCTGTTGTCTGTGTGGCTGGAAGGTTTGACGTCGACTGTGATTGTTGCTGGAGGCCGTCTTGGGATGAGAGCGTGACTTGTGTTGCCTGTGCTTCACGAAGTCCACTCCTGCTTTGTCTCTGATCAGAGGTTGCGACTCTTTCCTGGCTTCTGCTTGTCTGCTATGCTGTATTGCGTCCACTAGTGTTAGCTTCGCCATGCTCTGCAGCTTCTCGGACAAGTCGTCGTCCGTCACTCCCACCACAATCCTGTCTCTGATTAGTTCATCTTTCAGGGGGCCGTACTCACATTCCTCTGCGATGCGGTACAGCTCCTGGATGAAAGAGTCGACTGGCTCTCCAGGTTTCTGGGTCAGTTTGTTGAATCTGGCCCTCTCCACGACAACGTTCTTACGGGCACCAAAGTAGTCGTCGAGTGCCTGTTTTACCTCTTCGTACGTTGCTGTGGTTTCGTCGACTCGCAGAGTGGTTAAAATGTCATCTGCAGCCTCGCCCATCGCATACAAAAAGGTGCTGACCTGTTCATTCTTTGATTTCTCGAAAAGTCCAGAGCCTGTTCTGTAGCGATCGAATCGCGTCCGCCATTTTGGCCATGAAGCCGGCGTGCCGTCGAACGTTTTCGGCAATGGCAGGGGTGTATGGCGCTGAACCCTGTTTTCAGCTGCCTGGGCCTGTTCATTGTTGTCTCCTTGCATCGTGGGTTCTATGAGACCGCTGCCACCATGTAGTATTCTCGGATACGGGCAAATATAGACACAAGGCGTGTGTAGTTACAACGTGCTTTATTGAAGACCAGAACGAGGCTCACCCGCCAGAGTGATGTCCCTTGGACTGTACATGTATAAGGTCATGGAAACGTCGTCTGCTAAGACTGACGGTACGATATTACCACAGTATACAACTGTACTGAATACTACACAACAAAAAGGTAATTTTCAAAACGGTATACAACTGTACTGAATAATACACAACAAAAAGGAAACAGTTATATGTAATCATTACACAAATGTTTCCAATGGCAATGCCGTAAAATCTTCCAGTTGCGACCTACAAAATGTCCAGACAAATGTGTCTTAAAATGGAGGGGTCTTGTTTGGGAATCATACTTTTTTCAACTGTCATAATCAATTAAAGCACATGCTCTTAAAAAAACCTGTAGGGGAGGCGCCGTTATTCAAGGTTTTACTACATAATAAAAAGAAAACGGTTAAACCTTTACACAACTGTTTTCAATACTACTGCTATTATTACACAATAAAAAGAAAGCAAATCAGAGCAACTAAGAGCAAGAGATGCCCATCCAGTCTGCCACATTTGAAAAGTAATTTTTGTATATATATATATATATATATCAAAACGGAATGTCAAATTAACAGTGATAACTCATGTTTTTATGCCACAAAATATACATCATACATTTTTATTACCAATTCAGTGCCCCATATGGCTTTTTGACCAATCAGGACGCATTCTAGGTGACCCTCTAAATGTTATAACGTTCAGGCAGGGACCCTTTTTGTTTATCACGCTAAAAATTAACAAGACAAAGTAAAAATGTAATTCAACAATATCAGCGTGATTTATTCTAAAGAATGACACTTCAAATGCTGTCAGGTAATACTCTCTTTATCTAAAAAATACCGAAAAGCGAGTTTTGTCGGTGGGTGCGTAACGGAACAGCAAGGCACCGCCCATCGTCTGAGTGTGCAATGCCGACCGCTCACTTGAAATCTAAATGATCAAAGTTCGGAAAAATCAAGTGAAATTGCGCCACTCGCTTTACATCAAATGTATGTTTACGTCATTTCCCATCCGTCTGGAGTCGGTTCTAAATCTGTCCCTCTCTGTTCAACGAGAAAAAGCGAAGCAACCGAAACGCATGTTCAACATGGTTTATCTTGTGCCAAAGGCATTTGACCTGTGAATATTCATCACGTCAGATGGGTTACTCTGATTGGCTGACTCAGGTCACGAGAATTCTTTGACTGACAGGCATAATCAGGTAGAAGCGCTCAAGTTCCCATTGCGGCTGTTCTGTTTAATTCGCGGGGTTGCTTCGAAATTTCTTTTGGTCGAATTAAACTGTAATAAAACCGTTATTTCTAATATGCTGACTGTTAGCAAATGATATGTAAACATGTGAAATAATTCCTAACAAGGATTATTTCTTATTTTACACAGACTGTCAGTGGTGGCATTTATTTTATCATTCAAGAGGCGACTAAAGTAAAAGGGACACAACTGCGCTTGTTATTTTGACATGTATTTCAGTTGGTTATTTCCCTTAACTTAAATTAACTACTTTTCGTCATGTTCTGGTAATTGCAATTATTAGGTTATAAAATAGAAGTAGCGATGAGAAAATTATCAGAAGTATTTGAAAGTCATTGGTTACATTTAAGGAATATTTAGATGTTGAAATTATATTTTTAACTATGAAGATATATTATTTATGATGAAACCACCTTCCAACTTTTTGAGTTCCCATGGCTGGAACCGGTCTCTCCCTCTGAACTCAGCTGGTTTCAGACGTGCCAACTTTTAGTCTCTGACCTTTTCAAGCTGTTATTCCTAATTCAGGGGTAACGTTTTTTAATATGCTTGAACTGGCATTGACTGAAAAAGCTTTGTTTTCATCTCTGTTTGCGAAATTTGTTTTGAGGTTAGAAAATGGATTTTAGTAGACTGTAAAAGAGAAGTTATTGAAGTTGTGAAAGACTATTCTTTTGAGTTTTGTACTTTACATTGATTTGGGTAGATGAATATTATTTTTGATTTCGCCGATAAATAAAATTGGAACACTTTTCATTTGCTTTACAATATTGTGTGAGTTGTGAACGATTTGTTTGTTATTCTTTGAAGTTTCTAATACTCGTAAACGCATTACCTCACCCATTCTCTCAGAGATCTGGCAATACGACTCTTGTAGTATTGTTAAGGTTACAGATAACAGACATGTCTCACAAACGATATCAGCATTCGCCTAAAAGGCTCATGCTTGATATCTTTTTTCTCGACATGTCTTGTTATCATTTGCTAACAGTCAGCATAGTAGAAATAACTCATAGTATCATTATATGGGACTAGCTGTCACAAAACAAAGGTAAAGAAGGCAAAATATCAAGTCTGCCCACAGATGAAATGTCTAAGAGATGAAAATCTAATATGCTGCCGGGCTACCGGCAAGAGTCCCAACAAGCTGGTGTGCACTGAAAGTGCCCATCTGGGTGTGACCCAAGCAGTGGTTTGGATTGGTTAAAATCACAAACACATCTCAGTTCCAGCCAATCAGATCCAGTGCTTGGGTCCCGGCCACGTAACAGAAAGGTTCAACTATTTTCCATCTCTGTAGTTGAAACAATGTGTGACAGTTTCAAAGCTTCATGAAAACATCTCTTTTACAATAACAATCTTCGAACAACACAGCTTTATGCTACCAAACCAAAACATCTCTTTTACAATAACAATCTTCCAACAACACAGCTTTATGCTACCAAACCAAAACATCTCTTTTACAATGACAATCTTCGAACAACACAGCTTTATGCTACCAAACCAAAACATCTCTTTTACAATAACAATCTTCGAACAACACAGCTTTATGCTACCAAACCAAAACATCTCTTTTACAATGACAATCTTCGAACAACACAGCTTTATGCTACCAAACCAAAACATCTCTTTTACAATAACAATCTTCCAACAACACAGCTTTATGCTACCAAACCAAAACATCTCTTTTACAATAACAATCTTCCAACAACACAGCTTTATGCTACCAAACCAAAACATCTCTTTTACAATAACAATCTTCCAACAACACAGCTTTATGCTACCAAACCAAAACATCTCTTTTACAATAACAATCTTCGAACAACACAGCTTTATGCTACCAAACCAAAACATCTCTTTTACAATAACAATCTACGAACAACACAGCTTTATGCTACTAAATCAAAACATCTCTTTTACAATAACAATCTTCGAACAACACAGCTTTATGCTACCAAACCAAAACAATCAAAAGCAGCTGCCTGGACTGATGTGCACGATAAAGTAACCCAAGTGGGAGGGAACCAGCTGCTTGGTCAGATTGGTTGGAACAGATTTGGTTGTGATTTCAACCAATCAGACCCCATGGCAGGCTCCCAACTAGTTGGTAACTTTCTCATGCACACCAGCCCTGGTCGTGCTAGACGCTACAGGTACTGGCAGCATTGTTTCTGTACTGGCTGGTTCACCAGGTACCCTCTGGGGCGTCAGCAGCAATGTGAACTTCAAAGGTCAACTTGTCATCTTTTAGGTAGCCATTGTTGGGATCCAACAGTTTCTAAAATGGATGGAACATAAAAATTGACATTAGAATCAGGTAGGCTGATTTAATGGTCTGTGATTGTGACAACAATTTTAATTTTGGATGTGTGTGTATGTGTGTGTGTGTGTGTGTGTGTGTGTGTGTGTGTGTGTGTGTGTGTGTGTGATGTACTGGTGTGTGTATGTGTTTGTGTCTGTCTGTGACTTTCTGCATGATTGTGCATGTGAATGTGTAGGTCTGCTGTATAGATGTGTTCGATACTTAGTAAAAGGCACCCGTAATATACTGTTCTAAAGATCTGATAATTCAAAGCCTTAAAATAGAAGGAGTAGTTAAATGTACACAATACAGGCTTAATCAAATGAAAGTCAGATTGAGACAGGATCTTAAGGGCACAGTAAGCCTCCCGTAAACCATCACAGATACTGTCTGGCTTTTACACAGTACAAACACCCTTTCATTTAAACACTCACCGCTTGAGAACATCCCAGGTGCCCTCCGTAAAGAGCGAGCAATTTTCAAAGAATTTATTTTTGCGTGGTTTATCTTACCCCTGAGCCATTGTGAACCCGTGTGATCCAGTTTCCCTTTTTCACAATGTAGTCGTCAGTTAGTCATTTGAATGCGACTGGATGTGAGCTTATCTGCAATAGCACGTTATTATGTACCTCTGACTATGCACGAAACAAACGGCTGTGGTTCACAAGAACTCTAGTGATGGCTTTTGACTGTTCAGAGGAACTGGCGATAGGTATAAATCGTCGTCTGCTATGAGAACCACGACCTTGCGTGACCCTGCTTCCGGGCTTTTCTTTTTTCAAACTTTCAATACTTCAAATTGTACTGATGATGAAAAAAGAATTCTTTCATGATTTAAGAATGTTTGTGTAACAAGCTGTCAGTATATTATTTAGATTTTAAAAGTTAGGTCTAACGCCAAAACGCACCACGGTCCGATTGTCTTGAGACAATCCGCAAAATTAATTCTTTAAAAATTGCTCGCTCTTTACGTAGGGCACCTAGGCTGTTCCCGTTTGGTGAGCGTTCGACACAGCCATCGTCGAACGTTGAAGAAGAAGAAGAAGGTGAGCGTTCAAATGGAAGGGTGTTTTTACTGTGTGTAAAAGCCTGACAGTATCTGTGATAGTTTACGGGAGGCTTACTGTGCCTTTAAGAAGTATATTTTAAAGAGGAGGGTTTTGAAACAAAGGATCCACTGTAATAGTGCAACACACCAGTCATACAATCTCATCTGATTTGTACAACATCATGTACATAGACCACAGTAAGTTGGAAATGAAGCTACTTTCGTACGCCTGGTGAGTAAGAAAACGATACGAAATGGGACCAACCACAACTATACAAGGATCTATGTGCATGAGTTAAAAGTAAGTGAAATGGTGATCGCGAGTGCCTGTTTGAATGAAACAACATAATCAAAGATGAAGACGATATTTGGACTTACAGTCATGGTTATAAACTGGTCATATCCCCAACCAAGAGATTCGCTATTATAAGTGGCTTCAGACTCTGAAATGTGAAAACAAATGCATGTCAGTAACAGACAGTGTCTTGCAGCAAGCATGCAGACACAATCTGTACAAAACACAGCAACACAGAAAGTCATTTTCATGAATCACATTAATTTCACATGTAAAATGCACAAATGATGTACCGGCCGTACTTCTTTGGATGCCACAATTTGCCACAAGTAAAAGGAAGAAAAAGAATGTATTTTCCATGCACTAGGAATGCTCTGAATTACATCTGAATTGATACATGCAACGACCCAAAAAACTTAGCAAAGCAATTATTGCGTCAAATTTCACACCCCAGTTAAAGCATTCATTCCCATGACATTTTATTTAAACCTTCTATGCCATTTAAGGCAACCCTTGTTTGAGCAGTGGTCACGTTTACCCTGTTAATTAAAGAAATCTTTGATCCCAAAGGTGTGCCAGATAAGTCAAGTGCACAGCATTAAGTGGCATAGGATGTTTGAATGAAATGACACAGGAATGAATGCTTTGCTAATTTATCAAATCAGAAACAGAAGCTGTGGTTGAATGATCATCCTTTTGATATACTGGTAAGTGCTGTAAAAATGTTCTGTATTTTCAGAGACTTTATTACTTCTGTGACACTATATTTCTCAGATACCTTTAATATTTCTGTGACAATCAGGCTTTTACAAAAGTTGTTGATTGTGGACTTTGTTTCCTAATTAAGATCTGAGCAAATACGTTGTTATTGTCCGTTTGCCCGAGACCTGGTTTTTCAAAATTATCCCGTAATCTACACAATATTTTGCAATGTGGATAAGAACATAATAAGTACGTCAAAAGTATACCTAATTTAATTTATATTTACTATAATCCTTACTTTCCTCTGGTTAATTATGTCTTCATAAAGACTACTTAAAATGAATCAAATGTTATCCCCTTTCCAGGCCTCTACAAACCTGCAGGTCATTAATTTCTTTCCACCTGTGCCGTACTACCTTACATTATTTGTGCATCTCGTGCTGACACATTTACACGTCACACAAACACCGAAACTATCCAAGCACATGAACTGGAAAATATGTTGTCCGAGGTGAAAAAGATTATTGTGAATGTGCAGAAGGAGCTGAACAGGGGAGCCTGTATAATTATCACTGGAATAACATTGCAAAAAGAGCTTGCCACGCACTTGGAATTTCAAGAACCAAATAATTTTAAGCAGTGACCGATAACAACAAAATAAAAGGGGTTGCCGTCGAACAAGGATAAAAAAAAAACTAAAAAAACAAGCAAACACACACACACACACACACACACTTTCTCTCTCTCTCTCTTTCTGTCACTCACGCTGGAACAAAATAGATAGAACACTGTATCTATGATGTAGGAATGCTTCAAGCTTTAAAGACAACCCCTTTAACAACAATTGTTCGCTGTGGGAAAACCCTGCGGCCACAATCCAACCTGGATGACACAAACGTTACGCCATGAAATGCACGAGTTTGACCTCCATTTAGCAAAACTGGTCCAGGGGCCGGCCCGGACAAGGGCTTACATTTTATTATCTGGTACAGGAAATTATGAAGACCTAATTAATACCAGGGGCGGACGAGGGGGGGGGCACAGGGGGCACGTGCCCCCCCCCCCCTGGAAAAAAAAAAAAAAAAAAGAAGAAGAAAAAAAAAAGATTTTTCTATGCTGATTCTATGACCATTTCTAAGTTCAAATGGCACCAGATGGCACCATTTTGCTTCTTTGGGCAAAAAATTTTTCCGGGGGGGCATGCCCCCGGACCCCCCTACCAAATTCGGGCGCTTCGCGCCCATCACATTCACTTTCAATTCAAAGTGCCCCCCCCCCTTACAAAGCAACTGATCCGCCCCTGAATACCAATCTGCCTATATTTTAAGAACGTACAAATCCTATTAGGTACACTTCAAGGGAACATATTTTCTTCCTCTAATATAAAAAATATGTGTAGCTTGCAAGATAAAACCGAAAAACCGGGTCTCAAGCTGATCGCAAACAAGCAATACATGCCATCATCTGCACTAGTGAGTTGCCCTTGGGCAATCAAGGGTTCAGACTGAGAGAGTTTGCTTAACTGAGGGGAAATAGCTAGTCCACATCGCTTATCTGCTTCCTCACTGGTGGCCAAACTGTGATCCATACCAGTGCTCATTAATGCCCCATTATTTGGTATATGTATTAATTTATAACAGTAAACAATTTGGAGGACAGGAGACACTGTGCTTAAAGGCACAGCAAGCCTCCCGTAAACCATCACAGATACTGTCAGGCTTTTACACACTGTACAAACACCCTTCCATTTGAACGCTCACCAAACGGGAACAGCCTAGGTGCCCTACGTAAAGAGCGAGCAATTTTAAAAGAATTAATTTTGCGGATTGTCTCCGAGCAAATCGGACCGTGGTGCGTTTTGGCGCTAGACCTAACTTTTAAAATCTAAATAATAAATTGACAGCTTGTTACACAAACATTCTAAAATCATATAAGAATTCTATTTTCATCAAGACAAGATCAGTACAATTCGAAGTTTTGAAAGTTTAAAAAAAGAAAAGCCCGGAAGCAGGGTCACGCAAGATCGTGGTTCTCGTAGCAGACGACGGTTTATGTCTATCGCCAGTTCCTCTGAACAGTCAAAAGCCATCGCTAGAGTTCTTGTGAACCACAGCCGTTTGTATCGTGCATCGTCAGAGGTACATAATAACGTGCTATTGCAGATAAGCTCACATCCAGTCGCATTCAAATTACTAACTGACGACTACATTGTGAAAAAGGGAAACTGGATCACACGGGTTCACGAAGGCTCAGGGGTAAGATAAACCACGCAAAAATAAATTCTTTGAAAATTGCTCGCTCTTTACGAAGGGCACCTAGGATGTTCTCAAGCGGTGAGTGTTTAAATGAAAGGGTGTTTGTACTGTGTGTAAAAGCCTGACAGTATCTGTGATGGTTTACGCGAGGCTTCTGTGCCTTTAAAAGAATATATAATGGATAAAAAAAATCCAAAATGGCGCCATACATAGAAGGCCTTTAACAATTATGTGGACATGATGTAGAGCAACATTTTATTTTATTTGGGTCGAAACACCTACCTTTGTCTTACAAGATAAATTAGAATAGCCTTCCTTGAGAGGGAAAGTAACACGAGTGGGTCAGGGGTCAGACTCATCCTTTTTTTTTCTCTCATGCAATGCAAACAGGTCAGCTGTATACTGTTCAATCTGAGCAGAGCCAGGGGACTGCTAGCTTACATTTCTTTGTGGCTCACTTAATGAGCGCTTCTGGGGTGATAACGCGAGACAACTCCTGTGATCTATTGCCGTGAGGTGGCACCAGTTACCAGCCTAAAGAAAGAAGGGGCATAACCTCACCAGAACCGACCATGTCTGTTTACCGTATAAAATGCACGACTTACACACGAACTGTTACCAAACCGATATGCTATTTGGGACCAATGCAAGTTTTTTGTCCTTTCTCGTGTGATCTTGCCGCGAGGTGGCGCCAGTTACCAGTCGAAAGAAAGAGGGGGCATAACCTCACCAGAACTGCTCATTGCCACTGTGTGAACAAAAAACGAATAACGTCAACAGATTTTTGGCAAACGATCATGCAGGTTACAATGGGCTATGTGAGTAAACGGTCTGCCCCTAAACTGCGAGTACCGTACTTTTCGGACTATAAGGCGATACTTTTTTTTTATTTTTTACTTAAAATCGTGGGGTCGCCTTATACACGACGTCGCCTTATTCTCGGATAAAATAGGTTTCACGAGCACTGTGAACTTGAAATCAATGAGCAACTAACAACCATTTAAGTGAACACAATTCAAGCAATGTTGATCGCCGAAAAAATTACCTGAACACTAGTTGCGTTGAAACACGACAGTCGACAGTCGGTCTCTTGACACTTCAACTGGGTACCGCTTCAACTTGCACTTCGACTTTGTCACTGTCAAGATGCCGAAAACGAAGAGAGCTTCATACGATGCTGCCTTCAAGATTAAAGCCATCGATCTTGCGATACGACTGGAGAGCAACCGAAAGGCAGCGTTCGAACTAGGCCTGAATGAATCCATGGTTCGCAAATGGCGTAAACAGAGAGGTCAGCTGTTGGGATGCGGTCGCCATGTTTGATCATTGATGTTGTTTTTTGTTTTTTCTATGTACGATGTTTTTCTTCATTTTTTTCTTTCATCCCATCGCCTTATGCACGACACCATCGCCTTATCCATGGCATCGCCTTATTCTAGGCTTTTTTCATTTTTTTGAGTCACTTGAGAAAAAGTGACTCTATGTAATCGGTCAGTGTTAGTCTGTCCGGCCGGCCGTCCGGCCGTCCGGCCGGCCGTAGACACCACCTTAACGTTGGACTTTTCTCGGAAACTATCAAAGCGATCCGGCTCATATTTTGTTTAGTCGTGACCTCCAATGACCTCTACACTTTAACGATGGTTTCGTTGACCTTTGACCTTTTTCAAGGTCACAGGTCAGCGTCAAAGGAAAAATTAGACATTTTATATCTTTGACAAAGTTCATCGGATGTGATTGAAACTTTGTAGGATTATTCTTTACATCAAAGTATTTACATCTGTAGCCTTTTACGAACGTTATCAGAAAAACAAGGGAGATAACTAGCCTTTTCTGTTCGGCAACACACAACTTAACGTTGGGCTTTTCTCGGAAACTATAAAAGTGACCGGGCTCAAATTTTATGTGAACGTGACTCCCAGTGACCTCTACACTTTGACGTCTGCTTTGGTGACCTTTGACCTTTTTCAAGGTCACAGGTATGTCTTGAAGGAAAAAAATTGAAATATCATATCTCTGAAACTATTCATCGGATTTGATTCAAACTTTATAGGATTATTCTTTACATCAAATTATTTACATCTGTATTGTGTTGTGAATAGCAATTTCTTCCTGTCCATCTGATGCCTCATATAATATTCAGAACTGCGAAAGTGACTCGATCGAGCGTTTGCTCTTCTTGTTTTAAAAAGTAGGGGGTGCGCCCTATACACGGCAGCGCCTTATAGTCCGAAAAGTATGGTAGTCTAAGAAGCAAAGATAGGTTACTGCAGCAAACTCTTCCATTTAGTCTATCACAGGTTAATTGAAGTGCATACACCCTCAAATATAATGTTTTTACCTAAAGTGTGTTGGTCTAGAAACATGCCGACACAAAAATTCAATGGAAAGTGCAAACAAATATGACCATGGAATTTTCATGCATGCTCTCTGAGTTTTATGTTTTATGTGGGTGTGAAAAGCCTTTTTCTAAACATTATTTTGACTAACCGGCAAAACATTCATGTCTTCACATACCTGGCTGTTCAAATTGGCCATGTGTGTCAACCTTCAGCAGCCTGAACGTCCATTTTACCTTGCAGGACCATGACCTGGAGAGAAAAACAACATCACAATTACACTTTTGAGTGGGTGTGTTTTGAATAAATGTGACACGTACCTGTTTAAAAAGCAAACAAACAAGAAAAAAATTCACATCTGACATATTTGCTTTTCAACATTGTGAGACACTTGTGGATTTTAGAGAGCTCAGGTTTGTGATGGAGAATGTGTGCTTTTGTCTGCTGGTATGCTCTTGCAAACCTGTGATCGAATTACATATGTAGAGGTTCGGAAAAGAAGGAATTGTTCCGTTGTTCTTTTGTTTCTCTTCTCTTGATGTGTTACGGACTCATTCTGGACTCACTCTCTCAAGCACAACAGATGACATTGTGACAACAACAGCAGTAATACTGGCATGACGAACTTTATTTCTCTGTCTCTCTATCTTCCCTCCTCCTCTTGCCAACCCGACAGAAGCCGGTGGCTACAAGCCACAACATAGTATACAAACTACATCTCCTCAGTCAGTGGAGCCGAACAATGAACTGCCTCACTGAATGACTCTCTCCCTGACTCCTCTTTAAATCCTCTCCTTATGCTGGTACCGGAGGCTATTTATACTGCTCGCGCGGACTGCACTGCAAGCGGCTCACAGCAATTTCTAAAAAGGCCGTCTGGCACTGCCTGATAGCCAAATTTGTGTTTGTTTAGAACTTTGATAACTGATAACTTTACGGAAAATGCATGCATTTGCAATCGGTTTGTTGCTACAAAACCAGTGTGAAAAATACTTTTTAACTCATGTTACAAGATATAACTTTAGAAGTCCAGACCAAAAGATAATTATGATCAATTACTCAGAATGAATGACCGTTTGACGATCAAAACCCAGCAAAATAAAGATTGCTCAACTCGATCACTTCCTGCACCAAATACAATTCACTCCATTACAAGATGAACTCCTGAACTTTCCATACATGTGTCATACTTGTGGTAAAATGGAACTTATGACGAGTTATGTGACGTTAAACTTGATAAAGAAACACAGATACTAAAATGACGCGTGTGACGTCACGCGGTGAGACACCGGTCGAACTGAGAGGAAAACTTTGATTTGCTTGATCCAAACATTTATTAATGCACTTTAACTCAAAAAGTATCTTAAGGGAATAAGAAATGAAGTGCACTAAGTTAGATTTATGGAAAAGTTACAATTATGGAGATAATAGGGAAATTCCAGACGTCACCTACTGGGCGCTAAAATTCAGATAGCGTGGGACGTTTGGGTCGGAACTGATCGAACATTAAAGCAATTTAAGGAACAACATGGCCTTAAAAAGTACTTAAGCACGAACATACAGCAACAAAATATCTATATCCATTCATTATTAACATCTAAAAGTAAGATATAGCCTTAGATTGCATAAAATAGCACGTGCACTCAATAAGTCTAAAAATAGATTTTATGTGGGACAAACATGGCCACCGCTCGAATGTAAACAAGCCGTTCGTGTCGTCTGCTAAGGCGCAGAAAGTTTGTTAAATTAAGGCACTTGCTGTAAGGCAAAAGTTTGTTAGACATACCAGTACTCTTTGTTAACAGATAAAGAATAGACACCAAACACAAACTGATCGGCAACAAAGACTAACCTGGACAATGACAACAGCTTACTCTATAATTAGTGACTGGTCACCCTGTCACACATACCCCCTACTTTTGTATGTGACACGTCCTCGTGTCACGACCACGAACAACAGCGATAAAATTAAAAGAAATACATTTCAATGCTACACCACGGCACGCTAAAATCAGACAATGAACAACTCACTCACTCCACTCACAATACAGTAACAATGTGCAAATACATGAATTCTCTCAATGCTTAGAATCATTCCACAAAATCAAGATGCTAAAGAAATGGCATAAACAAAACAAAAACCGACATGAGAGAACTGGTGCCCAATACTATGCAACTAGATACCTACCAATCGCCATAGCAACACCTTCCCCGTACTCTTCATGCAAAACGAGCAGACACTATGCTGACGTGATGTCAATTAAGATATGTACTTAGCGCTCTTGACGAAACATCTAAGCATCAAAGTATAACACAGTGAATCAAGTATACCCAGCCACTCTTACAACATCCTAAAATCCTCAAAGTCATCATACACCACTTAAGTATTCACTCTCAACCACATTGTCACCAAAAGGAAGCTGAACAAAGTTAGATACACACCACAACACAATACACTTACAACAGACAGCTGACTCCACATGACATAATTCTCTTTCATATTCCACAATGTACATGACACAATACTTTGAAACCTTACATTACAAACGATCAAAAACCAAGCCCTACTGATAGGTTACAAGGCTAGATCAACCACCATTACATTTGCAGGAGTGAAAAAAACAAAACAAATACAACCCACGATACATCTTGCGAAAAATCATTAAACCAGACCTTATGGGAAGGTTTTAACTAGTACTGACTCGTTGCATCCACCTTGGCATTCCCATCAGACTAGTCTCAATACTGTCTGCCTGTGCCCAACCCTCAACCACAATTGTAAACAACTCATCCCACGAATCAAAGCATCATACATCATACACTGCAAGCTATGAACAAAAAATATCAATCGTGCTTAGAAATCAACATGTTTAACAATGTCAAAATGAACGCATTTCACGTAAATAAAATAGAAATACATAGATAACAAACATAAAACGATGCCTCACAGTGTCACTTCAAGACGCGCTCAACCGTTACTTACGTCACTCGACTCACTGTCCGATAATGCACACGTCAGCAGAACATGATGAATCACACACAACGTCAAATCGGGGAATGCACTGCTCACTTGTTTGATGGACTAATATTAATTCACAAAAAGGTCGGCCGAGATCCTTACAGTTCCTTGAATAAAAGTCCGGTTACAGTGAGTTAATGCAAATCCACTAGTCTTTTCAAGACTTCCACGTACCGTTCATCGCGATTCCAATTCGAGAATTCACTCTGGGGATGAACACCAACACAGCACTACACACCAATGGTGAAATTACACACACCATGCATCGGATGACACATGACAGCGGGAAACGGGAACAGCATACCACAGGCATCGTAGGAAAGGACAGGAACACAGCTACCAGGACAGGAACGAAGATTACAGCATCACAGGAACGTAGTTTACAGCAACAGCAACGCAGGAACGTACAGGACATCACAGGACAGGACATGCCGATCGTCGAAGACAACATGGAGTACACAACTCCTGGCAGGAAAGGTCCGCCATCACCAGTACTGAAGAATGAAGTTGTCACAATGCATCACTTCTTCCGAGTCCAGGAACTTCTGAGTCCGTTTTAGTACACATCCTGTCTGACGACGCCATTTTGTAGAGGTTCGAAAAAGAAGGAATTGTTCTTTTGTTCTTTTGTTTCTCTTCTCTTGATGTGTTACGGACTCATTCTGGACTCACTCTCTCAAGCACAACAGATGACATTGTGACAACAACAGCAGTAATACTGGCATGACGAACTTTATTTCTCTGTCTCTATATTATCTTCCCTCCTCCTCTCGCCAACCCGACAGAAGCCGGTGGCTACAAGCCACAACATACAATACAAACTACATCTCCTCAGTCAGTGGAGCCGAACAATGAACTCAGCCTGACTGAATGACTCTCTCCCTGACTCCTCTTTAAATCCTCCCCTTATGCTGGTACCGGAGGCTATTTATACTGCTCGCGCGGACTGCACTGCAAGCGGCTCACAGCAATTTCCAAAAGGGCCGTCTGGCACTGCCTGATAGCCAAATCTGTGTTTGTTTAGAAACTTTGATAACTGATAACTTTACGGAAAATGCATGCATTTGCAATCGGTTTGTTGCTACAAAACCAGTGTGAAAAATACTTTTTAACTCATGTTACAAGATATAACTTTAGAAGTCCAGACCAAAAGATAATTATGATCAATTACTCAGAATGAATGACCGTTTGACGATCAAAACCCAGCAAAATAAAGATTGCTCAACTCGATCACTTCCTGCACCAAATACAATTCACTCCATTACAAGATGAACTCCTGAACTTTCCATACATGTGTCATACTTGTGGTAAAATGGAACTTATGACGAGTTATGTGACGTTAAACTTAATAAAGAAACACAGATACTAAAATGACGCGTGTGACGTCACGCGGCGAGACACCGGTCGAACTGAGAGGAAAACTTTGATTTACTCGATCCAAACAGTTATTACTGCACTTTAACTCAAAAAGTATCTTAAGGGAATAAGAAATGAAGTGCACTAAGTTAGATTTATGGAAAAGTTACAATTATGGAGATAATAGGGAAATTCCAGACGTCACCTACTGGGCGCTAAAATTCAGATAGCGTGGGACGTTTGGGTCGGAACTGATCGAACATTAAAGCAATTTAAGGAACAACATGGCCTTAAAAAGTACTTAAGCACGAACATACAGCAACAAAATATCTATATCCATTCATTATTAACATCTAAAAGTAAGATATAGCCTTAGATTGCATAAAATAGCACGTGCACTCAATAAGTCTAAAAATAGATTTTATGTGGGACAAACATGGCCACCGCTCGAATGTAAACAAGCCGTTCGTGTCGTCTGCTAAGGCGCAGAAAGTTTGTTAAATTAAGGCACTTGCTGTAAGGCAAAAGTTTGTTAGACATACCAGTACTCTTTGTTAACAGATAAAGAATAGACACCAAACACAAACTGATCGGCAACAAAGACTAACCTGGACAATGACAACAGCTTACTCTATAATTAGTGACTGGTCACCCTGTCACACATAGTACATTTATATAGGGCTATTTATTTAGCTCAGACTATCTCCTGTTGAACTGCCTTTCCCGCCAAAGGTAATCTGAGTGTTTCATGCACTTGATTACATTTATTGAATCATTGCCGTGGAAACCTTCCACAGACCTGCGCCACATTCTGTGAAAAGCGTAAAGCAGAAATGTCACAAACAATGACCCATCATTGATCGTTACCTGGGCATTGAATTCTTTATATAATGCTAATCTCAAGCTGAATGAATGCAGACAAAGCTTGTTGCTGAATAATGTGGTTGCAAGTTTGTAGCCGGGCTTATTGAATGCAGACATAGCTTGTTGCTAAGTAATGTGGTTGCAAGTTTGTAGCCGGGCTTATTGAATACAGACATAGCTTGTTGCTGCTGAGTAATGTGGTGGCAAGTTTGTAGCCGGGCTTAATGAATGCAGACAAAGCTTGTTGCTGAATAATGTGGTTGCAAGTTTGTAGCCAGGCTCAGCCTACTTGACAGTGATGTAGACACACTCGCCAGAGACACCAAAGATGTGCTACTCACAACAGCAGAAGAAGTGTTGGGCACATGTCACAGGGTGACGCAGTACTCCCCCTGTTACAGGCAGCTGCTCTGCATTGACGGAGTTGTCTCCCTGCCTCGAGCGTCAGCTATTTATAGTAGCTTGACGTTTTTGGAACGTCAGTAGACAGCACACCCGTGAAATGTAAATTGTTTTTATAGGGCTATTAATATAGCTCTAAAATATAAATCCTTTTGACTGGCTTTGCTTCCAAAGGTGCAGATCTTGTGCTTCGGGTACTCAGTTATCAATTAATAGCCCTATAAAAACTGCTAAGGGAACCTAGAGGTTCCCGAGAGCATTCCAGGTAACAACAGCAGCCAGACCCTCCAGCCAGTTACTCCACACTTCACGGGTATCAGGGGCGGACGAGGGGGGGGTTTCTGGGGTTTCCGGAAACCCCCCCCCAGCCAAAAAATAAAAATATTTTTGTGTGTTTTTTTGGGTTGAGTTTCAATTTGTTGGGTATTAATCAGTGACAAAATCTGCTGCCTGGAACTAGTAATGATCATCCTCAGAATGCACCAGCTTGCACCATTTTGCATCCTTTTTTTCAAAATTTTCCGGGGGGCATGCCCCCGGACCCCCCTAGCAAGCTAGGCGCTTCGCGCCGTCGGCTCGGCGCTTCGCGCCTTCACACCCATATCTTCACAATATACTTTTGGAAACCCCCCCCATAAAATGAACTGATCCGCCCCTGGGTATGCTGTCTACTGACGTACCAAAACCATCAAGCTACTCAGTATAAATAGCTCACACTCAAGGCAGGGAGACAACTCCATCAATGCAGAGGAGCTGCCTGTGACAGGGGGACTTCTGCATCATCCCCCCATGTACCCCCCGAGAATTTTGCCTCTGATTTTAAGTTTTATATGATCCTTAACATACAAACTTACAACAAATTATATATCAATGTAAATGTTTCCAAATGCTCTATCTGAAAAACATGTTTGATTTGTGGATTATTTCCCCTTAGTTGTGCCAGAGGACAGTTAATTATCGCCCTCCATTTCAAAATAAGGGCTTACTGAAACACATTTGTATATTTTGACAACTTAAAATGGAGCAATTATAAATTAAAAGGTCAGAATTAAAGCTTCTGACATCCTACTGTACATGGAAGCTAGCTTACTCTTTGTACCGATTTCGTGATAACACACGTGCATGATGCAATCCAGAAGCGAGGTGTCCCAATGAGTTATCAAAAATGCTGGAAACGTGTGTAACATTTAGCTTCCCTTAAATTGTACAGCTGCATGACCATTACACAATGTTATCCCAGCGAAGCTGGAGGTATCCCGTGAACGCTATACTGTAATCGATTTGAGAAATGTGCACACCGAATAATACATGATAAAGAAGGATTCGTTGTGCCCGGCTACGTGCTACAGTTGGAGATGGAAGTTCACCAAAAATGGGGACCATACTAACAAAAATACGGTGGGTAAAATAGGCGCCCCCATTTTTTCAGCAAACGCCACCCCAGGCCGCTTTGGACGGGTAGAAATTCCGTAGTTTCCAAGTCTATGGATAAAGCTCGCGTAAGAAGAATACGTCACGGTCGAAAGTCTTTGACGTCAATTAATGCATCATGACGTCATGCCTCCCTGTAGTCTTTCTCTCGCGCGCAGTGTGTGTGTTTGTGTTCATTTTGTGCACATGTGTTAGTGTTACTGTGTGTGTGTGTGTGTGTGTGTGTGTATTTGTGTGTGTGTGTGTGTGTGTGTGTGTGTGTGTGTGTGTGCGCGCACGCGTGCATGAGTGCATGAGTCTGTACTCGTATGTGTGTGGTGTGTGTGTATTTGTGTGTGTGTGTGTGTGTGTGTCTGTACTCGTGTGTGTGTAAGTGTGTGTGTGGGCATAAGTGTATGTGTGTGCGTGTATGTGTGTTTGTTTGTAAAGGTGTGCATGTCCGTCTGTCCATATGTGCGTATGGGTGTGTGTTTTGTGTGTATGAAATTTTTTGTTAGAGAGTGAGTGAGTGCGTGTGAGTGAGTGCGTGTGAGTGAGTGCGTGTGAGTGAGTGTGTGTGTGTGTGTGTGTGACTTGGTGTGTGTGTGTGTGTGTGTGTGTGTGTGTGTGTGTGTGTGTGTGTGTGTGTGTGTGTGTGTGTTTGAGAGAGAGAGAGAGTGTGTGTGTGAATGTGTGTGTGTGCATGAGTTTGTGTGTATGTTTGTGTGTGTATGAGTGTGTATATGTGTTTGTTTGTAAAGGTGTGTGTGTCCGACTGTCTATGTGCGTATTTGTTTGTTTGTTTGCTCAACGCCCAGCCGACCACGAAGGGCCATATCAGGGCGGTGCTGCTTTGACATATAACGTGCGCCACACACAAGACAGAAGTCGCAGCACAGGCTTCATGTCTCACCCAGTCACATTATTCTGACACCGGACCAACCAGTCCTAGCACTAACCCCATAATGCCAGACGCCAGGCGGAGCAGCCACTAGATTGCCAATTTTAAAGTCTTAGGTATGACCCGGCCGGGGTTCGAACCCACGACCTCCCGATCACGGGGCGGACGCCTTACCACTAGGCCAACCGTGCCGGTCTATGTGCGTATAAGTGTGTGTTATGTGTGTATGAGATTTGTGTCAGTCAATGTGTGTGTGTGTGTGTGTGTGTGTGTGTGTAGGTGTGTGCGTGCATATGTACAGTGTGTGTGTGTGTGTGTGTGTGTGTGGGTGTTTGTTTGTTTGTTTGCTTAACGCCCAGCCGACCACGAAGGGCCATATCAGGGCGGTGCTGCTTTGACATATAACGTGCGCCACACACAAGACAGAAGTCGCAGCACAGGCTTCATGTCTCACCCAGTCACATTATTCTGACACCGGACCAACCCGGCGGAGTGTGTGTGTGTGTGAATGTGTGTGTGCATGAGTTTGTGTGTATGTTTGTGTGTGTATGAGTGTGTATATGTGTTTGTTTGTAAAGGTGTGTGTGTCCGTCTGTCTATGTGCGTATTTGTTTGTTTGTTTCCATAATTATCAGGGCGGTGCTGCTTTGAGATATAACGTGCGCCACACAAAAGGCAGAAGTCGCAGCACAGGCTTCATGTCTCACCCAGTCACATTATTCTGACACCGGACCAACCAGTCCTAGCATGCACTAACCCCATAATGCCAGCCGCCAGGCGGAGCACCCACTAGATTGCCAATTTTAAAGTCTTAGGTATGACCCGGCCTGTGTTCTAACCCACGACCTCCCTATCACGGGGCGGACGCCTTACCACTAGGCCAACCGTGTATGTGCGTATGATTGTGTGTATGAGATTTGTGTGAGTCAATGTGTGTGTGTCTGTGGGTGTGTGCGTGCGTACATGCGTGTGTATGCACATGTGTGTGTGTGTGTGTGTGTGTGTGTGTGTGTGTGTGTTTGTGTGTGTGTGTGTCTGTTTGTATAAGAGATAAAGAGAGATAGAAAGAAAGAGAGAGAGAGAGAGAGAGAGAGAGAGAGAGAGAGAGAGAGAGAGAGAGAGAGAGTGGGTGGGTTGGTTTGTGTTTGTGCGTGTGCGTAAGTGTATATGTATGTGTGTGTGTGTGTCTGTCTGTGTCTGTGGGTGTGTGCGTGCGTACATGCGTGCGTATGGACATGTGTGTGTGTGTGTGTGTGTGTGTGTGACAGTATATGTGTGTGTGTTTGTGTGGGTGTGTGTCTGTTTGTATAAGAGAGAAAGAGAGAGAGAAAGAGAGAGAGAGAGAGACTGAGAGAGAGAGAGAGAGAGAGAGAGAGAGTGGGTGGGTTGGTTTGTGTTTGTGCGTGTGCGTAAGTGTATATGTATGTGTGTGTGTGTGTGTGTGTGTGTGTGTGTGTGTTCGTGTGTGTGTGTGTTTGAGAGAGAGAGAGAGAGAGAGAGAGAGAGAGAGAGAGAGAGAGAGAGAGAGAGAGAGAGAGAGAGAGAGAGAGAGAGAGAGAGAGAGAGAGAGAGAGAGAGAAAGAGAGAAAGAGAGGTTTGTCTTTCGCTGGGGTATGCAGTGCCTTGGCGTTGCACATCTACTTAATTTTTGTGGAGTCTTGGCCTAAATAATGCATTGCTGAAGCAACTATACCAGCATGATTACAATAGGAACTGGTACCCAGAGTCACAATTACCTTTCAGATCACTTGTACTTTTCCCTACATGAAGAAAGCGAACATATACCTACATCAGCCTGGGAAATATTACAAGTCTGACCCAAAATCTGTTTCTCGATGATTTACAGTGATTGTTTTTTTTAACATGTCTACTTAGACATTTCATGTTTAAATATAAGTTCTTTTGGTCCAGTGTTGCACACTTACCCTGATTTAGTTGAAACTCCATTATGCAGATATAGGCCAAGGTGCTCTTTATCTTTGTACCATGGACTCACATCAAGTTTCCTGAAGGACAGTCACAAAGTCCTTAAAATCATCATGCACACACACGAGAAGGTAAATCATTCAAAGCTTCTTCATGATGCCACATTAGTGACAAATAAAATGAAGAGACATGCAAATACACAACACCTCATAAACATCCTGCATGTGGGTTATTCTCTAGAGCTGGGTCCCATTTTGTGACATGCATTCTCAGTTTTTTAAATAGTTATAACGTATATTAAATACTTTTTTTATTGATACTATTTGATAACAATACCGACATTCAACAAAAATACAAAGTATGCATTTTTGTCTTTTATTTTTTAATTGTTAGTAATCAAATCTATGTCACAGCCTCTATTTCCATGTTACGAGAGTAATGTATACTGAAAGGCAAAAGAAACGCAATTTGTTTTCAGAACGATATTTTCAAGATTATGTCTTATTATCATGTGCCTATGGTTAAAATTGGTCCACGTCGGACTCAGCAGTGTCTAGTGATGCCGCTGTGAGAAAGGCACGTGCAAAACTTGCCATGCTAGATCTGCACAGAGCGAGAAAGATGAAATGGTTGTGCTGCACGTGCAGAGACAATGGAAGTGCCGAATGCCGATTTTTTGGGTCTCAGCACGACTCGCTGTTCATGCCGTATAAATGGCAGTATTGTACGCTATCTGGCATTCCCCTATTCCAAAAACCAGCTATGCCGAGATTGAACGCCACTGACCGTGAAAGAGCAATAGGCCAGCTGACGCAGGGAACGCCACAGAATGAGGTTGCTAATGCTTTTGGCGTCCATCAGTCTACCATCACCCGTCTCTGGCAACGATATTTGCAAACTGGGTCCACGAATGACTTGGCAAGGAGTGGAAGACCACGTGTCACCACTGAACGAGAAAATCGTGCCATTTATCGACAGCACGTACGGGATCCGTTCCACACTGCAGCAGCAACAGCCAGAGACGTTGTTGGCAACCGCAACAGGCCAGTAAGTTCCCGCACAGTTCGACGTCGGCTGGTTGACAGAGGCCTTCACTGCAGACGTCCCGCCAGGAGAGCACCTGTACTGACCGCTCACGCCAGACTAGCCAGGTACCAATTCGCACAGCAGCACTTGAACTGGACCTGGCGACAGTGGCAGAACATTCTGTTCACAGATGAGTCGGTTTTGTGTCAGCAACGCTGACGGCCGCATCCGGATCTGGAGGCGAGACAACCAGAGATATGCTCCCAACAACATCTTGGAGTGGGATCGCTGGGGAGGCCCTAGTGTGATGATATGGGGCGGCATCTGCCTGCATGAAGTCCTGGGACCCATCATCTTTCAAAACATCGGCCCAGGACGAGGCAATGGCGTCACAGCAGAGCGCTACATTGACCAGGTGCTGAGGCCAGCTGTGGTTCCCTTTTTCAACCAGCACAGGAACTTCACTCTGCAGCAGGACAACGCCAGGCCTCACACTGCCAGACTTACAGCCGACTTTCTGCAGCATCACAACATCAGGGTGATGCAGTGGCCTGCCTATAGCCCTGATCTCAACCCTATCGAACACTTTTGGGATGCCCTGCAACAGGAGCTGAACAACGTGCAGCCAAGGCCCGCAACCGCTGCAGCCCAGGAGCAGGCCATCAGGGACGTGTGGCCCAATGTCCACATCGCCTCCGTCAATCGCCTCATCCGCTCAATGCCAGCCAGATGTCGTGCAGTTGACCAGGCGAGAGGGGGGCATACTCAATACTGACTGATTGGAACTGGGCTGAATGACCTGTTGCAGTTGCTGCTGATGGCCCAGATAAGGGAACATTGTTTGAGCATTACGGACACATAACATACCGAAACCTGTTGAGACAGCTCTTTCGAAAACTGTATCCGTTTTACAGACTAATAAATTAAATATCGTTCTACACCCAACAATTGCGTTTCTTTTGCCTTTCAGTATACTTTAAAATGCTTGCAATTTACTTAACGTAGACAATGTGCAAGCAGTTCTAATTATTTTTCTGCAGGCCAAGGATGTATTTGGAACCTGTATTTATTAATGAAATAAATTTGTATCATTAAAATGTCTCAGTTAAAGGCACAGTACGCCTCTCGTAAACCATCACAGATACTATCAGGCTTTTACACACAGGACAAACACCCTGCCATTTGAACACTCACCGAACGGGAACATCCTACAGCTTGTTACACAAACATTCTTAAATCATAAAAGAATTCTTTTTTCATCAAGACGAGATCAGTACAATTCGAAGTTTTGAAAGTTTGAAAAAAAAAAGCCCGGAAGCAGGGTCACACAAGGTCGTGGTTCTTGTAGCAGACGACGGTTTATGCCTATCGCCAGTTCCTCTGGACAGGCAAAAACCATCGCTAGAGTACTTGTGAATCACAGCCGTTTGTTTCGTATAGATTCAGAGGTACATAATAACGTGCTTTTGCAGATAAGCTTACAGTGAGTCGCATTCAAATTACAAACTGAGAACTGCATTGTGAAAAAAGGAAAATGGATCACAAGGGTTCACAATGGCTCAGGGGTAAGACTAACCACACAAAAATGAATTCTTTAAAAATTGCTCGCTCTTTACGGAGGGCACCTAGGATGTTCTCAAGCGGTGAGTATTTAAATGAAAGGGTGTCGGGTTGTACTGTGTGTAAAAGCCTGACAGTATCTGTGATGGTTTACGGGAGGCTTACTGTGCCTTTAATAAAGAAATATCACCTTTGTAACATGGTTTCCACTGATACATAGCTCTGGAGAATAACCCATGTACATATTAAAGTTCACAAAATGTGAAGCAGCAGAGCTAAATCTGAGTTGGGTGGTTCCTGGGTTACGGCCCCCTTACCGGAAAATATATCATTTTTTTCATAGCGTCACTCGAAAGTTGGTTACGGGTGCGCGCGCACAAAACACAATATCCTACTAAGCAAGCTCCAGAATTTGTCTGCTAGAGAAGGTGCACGAACCTCTGCATTACTTGAGATTTAAAAACAGCTTCATCCGAAACTGAGTCTTCAAATGCTAAATTTCAACAGCATCTGGGGGGAAAAGTGTTGTGGGGATCCTAAAGACAACCCACCTGGCCAGCCATTGCACCCCTGCCTTATTTTGGAAACCGCACCCTAGCTCCCAAACACAAGGTTGAGCCAGGGTTGGTGTTTTTATACACATGCTAAGGTGTCTGTGTGTGGGTGTTTGTGTGTGTGTGTGTGTGTGTACACATGCAAATGTGCAAATGCATGCAACAAAGACAGATTGATGCACCTGTTAAAGATCCCAAGTTTCCAAAAAAAGAATATAGTGAGTGGGAATAAGTTAGCTACAGTTTTAAATCAGCTCTAAGGGCCAAAAGCAAAAACATTAACTGTGTGACACCTTGAAAAGATGCATGTACCGTACTGTGAGGTCTCATATTTTCACACAACCTTCAAAGGACTGGTTTTAAACTGAATAAGAAAACACACACACACACACGCTCGCTCGCTTGCTCACACATGCACATATGCACAGTAACATGCACACACACACACACGGTGCACGCACACACACTTACCATGGCATGTTTCTGATGATACATGGCTGACTCATCAGATGAGGACTGCCACGCTCTGGTTTCTCAATCACAAACTGAAAGGTACCTTTTGTCACACTGATAGCATCTGTGACAAGTTTAAATACAGACACTTTAGCTGAGTTTTGCGTATGCACAGACATGTTACAGTTTCAATTGAAAGAAACAAATTGAACAAGTACAGTCTGTGTTTGCACTTAAAATGTGGGATTGAGGTATTGTATAATCATTTAACACCTATCATCACTTTCACATGTAGTGCACAAATTTGACATTCTAGCTAGCTAACAATGTATACAGCATGACTTCCCTTCTTTGTCTCTGTTAATCTAGGGAGAAAATATCCAGCGATATTTCTCCGTAGGCCTAAAGTTCGGCCATGACCTAGGCAAAATAACTTGCGCAGCCGCAGAAACAAGAACATGGAAATCTTATGAAGCCGTCATCAACACGAACACAATGATTGCAGAAGCAAACTCTGTACCTACACGACCGAGACACAAGACTGATTATTTCACAGCTGCAAAGGGTAAGCTTACTCACGTCAGGTCTTCACTGACAAGCTAGGAACAGACGGAAAATTCCAAACAAAAGTAAATGACGTCAAAGTCTCTTTCGCTTTGCGTGTAACTTTGTCATGACGTCTTTTTGTGACGACAGTATACGCGACAATTTGTTCGCTTCCGGTGTCATTTTAGACTGAAAAGCAACTCAAAAGAAGGAGCCAAGCCTGTGTCTTGAAACAGCTGAAACACTCTTTTGGATTGCCGTTTCAATGTTAACCAAAAAGTTAAAGAAAAAAACAAGGTTCAGTTGCGAACTGACAGCGGATTGAGCATGTATAATTCCTGTTGATGAAGGTATGATTGAAGCTTTATTCTCTCCGTCAACCAACAAGACTAGATTTGTAGCAGACGAAAAACAAAGTGTGCGTTTTTCCTGTCTTGTGAAGGCGATTATGTCGTTATAAGTTATCTGTACGTTGTAATGACATTTCAAAACAAAATTTAGCTTTGATGCGTCACGGGATAATAAGCTTATACGTTTTTATCCATGGAATTGTTTTTTTTTCGTCTCGGCAGGGTGAATGAATTCATTATGTCTTTTCCGGAACTGGACAAAACTGGCCTTGCCAAGACTGAAACAAAATATAGTTCTACAACTTCTAGGCTTGGGTTGATTGCCCATGGTGAATTTCCAATGATTTGTTGCCACATCCCATGACAAATTCTCTTTACTTTGGTCATGCCATATATACGTTACAGTTCCGTCCATGCATGGTATCGCGTGATATTTTGTCTCGACGGGGTGAAAGAATATAATGACGTCACTCTCGGCAGAGCCTCGAGTGACGTCATCATATTCATTGACCCAGTCTCGACAAAATATCAGGCGATACCATGGATGGACGGAGCTGTAACTTATACATACGTACAATAACAGAAATCACCTATGTGCAGTCACAGAAAACGCCACACACATTGTTTAAGTTATTTAATAATGAGTCATTAGGTAAACTCGCTGTTCACATAGATAGAAAATATAGTAGAAAATACCCTGCAGGCACTTATCATTTATTGTATGCACCCTTACACTAAAACAGTTCAAAAATCCAGATTATTTCATCTCTGTCCTGGTTGTCTATACATGTACTTAAAGGAGCTCTTTGGTTTTGTGAAAGAGTAGGACCATGGTATGGGTCTTAATTAACCAGCCACAAACAACATTGACAGATAAAGTAATGGATCATTTATAGAGATCTTATCTGAAATAATAATACTGCATGTATAAAAGCAATAATTATAATTATTTTTAACCTCAGCAAATGAAGCACATGGTTCAGTAAAAATTGTTCATATGATCATTCATGAATATTGTCTTATTGATACACTGTAATCATAAAAGAACTTTAAAACAAATGCCTGGAAAAACTTACTGCACGTATAGCAGTGTATCAGTCTGCTTTTATCCTGCAACAATACACATGCATTTTGATGAGCCTGTTCAGCTGTGCTTGACCTTTAAAGTCACACTCCTTCACATGAAAACATCTCAGACCTGAACACGCTGACTGCTTAATCGCTGTGAGTTGGAATGTTTTAACAAAACAATTTATTATTTAGTCACTTGAGAAAAAGTGACTCTATGTAATCGGTCAGTGTTAGTCTGTCCGGCCGGCCGGCCGTCCGTAGACACCACCTTAACGTTGGACTTTTCTCGGAAACTATCAAAGCGATCGGGCTCATATTTTGTTTAGTCGTGACCTCCAATGACCTCTACACTTTAACGATGGTTTCGTTGACCTTTGACCTTTTTCAAGGTCACAGGTCAGCGTCAAAGGAAAAATTAGACATTTTATATCTTTGACAAAGTTCATCGGATGTGATTGAAACTTTGTAGGATTATTCTTTACATCAAAGTATTTACATCTGTAGCCTTTTACGAACGTTATCAGAAAAACAAGGGAGATAACTAGCCTTTTCTGTTCGGCAACACACAACTTAACGTTGGGCTTTTCTCGGAAACTATAAAAGTGACCGGGCTCAAATTTTATGTGAACGTGACTCATTGTGTTGTGAATAGCAATTTCTTCCTGTCCATCTGATGCCTCATATAATATTCAGAACTGTGAAAGTGACTCGATCGAGCGTTTGCTCTTCTTGTTAAATTTTTATATGTACAACATTACTTTATCAAACAATCCCACTGTGCACACAGAGCACCCAGGCTGTTCATTTTTGGTATATGTGACCAAAGGGAGGGATGGTGTTAATCTGTTATCCCATGCAAAATCCTGGCCAGTTCTGAGACAATTATGATTAGAACCGTTCACAAGTGAAGGAGTGTGTCTTTAAGTTATGCAACAAGCAATAAGTTCATACAAAATAAGCACATACAAACCATCCTTTTTGTTTGGCACTTAAAAGAAACATTTGAATAAGGGTGAATTAAGAGCATGATACTTATAAAACTCAATGAACTGAAAGTAGAAAGACATGCAAAGGGATACTGCATGCATAACATTTAAAAAAATCAAATAGCTGTCCGACTACTTCATGGATAAATTATGTCAATTCATTAAATTGTTCATATTATCAAAATAAAAGTATGCATTATATATAAGCCGTACATACTTGTTGAGGTGGTGAGTCTCTGACTTCACCAGTAATGGCAGCTGTTCTCTTCAGTCCACTCAGCACTTTTTCATCAAAGTACACATCGCCAATCGTTGCTTTGCCATCAGTGAGGGATTCTGATTCCACTTCATCTAAACGAGATTTCAATCTGCCAAATGTTGCGAGGAAAGCTTGATCAGGGGCAGATGAAAGCAACATGTCGACACTGTTCACATGGGCCTCTACAGAAGATCGCATTACTTCCAGTTCTCTTTTATTCGCCAACTTTTCATCCACAAAAATCTGCTCCTTCTGACGGATTTCACCCAACAGTTTTTGCTTCTGATCTTCCAGACTTTTAATGAGATCAGAAAATACTGTGATCACTCTGTCTCGCATCTCCGCAAACTCTGCTTCAGCTTCTGTTACCTGATTGTCGCAGTCTTCGATCTGAAACAAAAATCAGATAATAGTCAACATTGTTTTACAGACTAAACTACCCTCACATGCACATAAAAATGCAACTTCTGACCTGTAACATACCTTACATTTAGGCCTAAAAAAAAAGGTGTTGTTACGGTAACCTGACCTACCCTATTTTTAGGGGCCGACCCTATAACTTTTTATTACATTTGTCAAAAAAAAGAGAGAAAAAAAGAAAACGCATGCAGAAAACGCAATGAAAGCGAAAGCGCCCGAGTCGCACACTTATTTCCCTGTCAAGTAGGTTTAATTTGTACACATCAGAAAAAAAGTTTAAAAAAAAAAAAGTGATTGCCTATCTACCTACCCTATTTTTTTTGGGCTATGTTACCGTTTCGCGTAACCACACCAATTTTTTTTTTGGCCTTAGCTCAAAACTAAGTTCTTAAATGTCAGGGAAACATGCACAAACAACAGCCCCGAGGTTATTATACCATTTGCAGTTTGTTGATACAGACCTTTAAGATAAGATAAGATAAAATAAGATAAGATAATTGAACATAAATACACTACTAAGATCAACTTTTACATAAGCATTTAAATAATGAGCTACACACACAAACATGCACACACTATAAAGCAAAACCGTATGTTCCTGAACAATAGAATTACCAAAGGCAGATTGTCTTTCAAGCAGGTCAGTTTTAACATCATAGTACAGGTACCTGAACTGAAAGCAAAGCTTCTTTATCTGTCAGTCTTTTCTTCTGTTCCTGGAGCTCCTGTTTCTTGCTCTCTGCAGCACTTGTTATTTCTTCAATATCATCACACTTTTTGTGACTCAACGAACCACATTGGTAACAAACAAGCTCCTGGTGATCAGAGCAGTAGAGCTCTGCCAACTTTTTTTGGTGAGAGCTGCAGGGAAAATACATCTTAGCAGCTAACTGCTCCGCTGTCAAAGAACTGAGCTTTTCAACAGTGTGGTCAGAGGAAGATGGCATCTTGCTGTGGAATTGAGTGCAAGTACTGCACAAGTTGGTATTGCACTCAAAACAGAAAGATTCCGCCTCTGAGTTGTCGCAGATGGTACAAACACTGCTGCCAGTCAGAGCTTTCTGACATTCCACTTTTACTCCAGTCACATGATCAGTTGGCAGTTCGTCCACAAACAAATCAAAATCTTGCGGGTCAGTTTTGAACAATGGGCTCTGGCATTCTGGGCAATCAAACTTTCTAATTCCGCGTTTCTTCTTGAGCATAGACAGAAGACACTCGCGACACACCAGGTGTGTGCAAGGGAGAATCTTGGGTTCCTTCAGATCTTCATGGCACACTGGGCAGCTGAAACTCTGGTCAGTTTTGGCTTCGGCCATTGCTCGTCGTAGCTGCAAACAGAAAGATGATAACTTAAAACCTTATTTTGTTACTGTATTTCAGATGTTTCTATCGCTTTTATTTTGTTGTTAGACTTCTGCCGGTTGCCTGTTTGAGAAGTGAGCTCTCCGGTCGAGTCTCAACAGAACCGAAAGTAGGATCACTCACAAAATCTGTCATACCTTAGATTCACGTTGATGTTATACTGTAACCACCGTTCGCAACCAAAGCCTTAACAATAAGCTGATCTACTACACTCTGTACTTTGGTTACTACACCTTTCTTACCTCAAGAACTTTGGTTTAGAAGCAGACACACCAACCCTCAAACCCCATCCACTTCCACGAAGACAGCCAGCGGATGTGACGTCACAATGTAGCGTGCT
>NC_090251.1:37221906-37396906 GCF_037325665.1 Littorina saxatilis | reverse complement strand
GGTGGCTTAAAAATTAATTAATGACTTTGGTCATTAAAAATCTGAAAATTGTTAAAAAAAAATTTTTTTTATAAAACTATCCAAATTTACGTTCATCTTATTCTCCATCATTTTCTGATTCCAAAAACATATAAATATGTTATATTTGGATTAAAAACAAGCTCTGAAAATTAAAAATATAAAAATTATTATCAAAATTAAATTGTCGAAATCAATTTAAAAACACTTTCATCCTTGTCGGTTCCTGATTCCAAAAACATATAGATATGATATGTTTGGATTGAAAACACGCTCAGAAAGTTAAAACGAAGAGAGGTACAGAAAAGCGTGCTATCCTTCTCAGCGCAACTACTACCCCGCTCTTCTTGTCAATTTCACTGCCTTTGCCATGAGCGGTGGACTGACGATGCTACGAGTATACGGTCTTGCTGCGTTGCATTGCGTTCAGTTTCATTCTGTGAGTTCGACAGCTACTTGACTAAATGTTGTATTTTCGCCTTACGCGACTTGTTCACGAGATCGGACCGAGTCAAGTTTTAAAAGGCTGATGTCCACAAAAAGTCAGAGCGAGAAGAATGTGTGCAGAGACACTTGCGTGTTATTGTGATGAGGCATAAAGAGGAAAAGAGCTCTCTCTCTCTCTCTCTCTCTCTTTCTCTCTCTCTGCCCTCCCCCACCTTCATATCTGCGTGCAATGAAGAGTGTGGGTGTATTTGCGTGTGCGTATGGCAATGGCTGTGTGTGTGTGTGTGTGTGTGTGTGTGTGTGTGTGTGTGTGTGTGCGTGCTTGTTTGTGTTTATGTGTGTATCACTGTTGGTTTATGTTAATGTGTGTGAGTGAGTGAGTGCACGCGTGTGTATGTGTGTATGTAAACATATATATATGTGTGTGTGTTTGTGTGTGTGTGTATGTGTTTGTTTGTGTGTGTGTGTGTGTATATACGCGCGCGTGTGTGCGGAAGGGCGAGGGGGGCGAGAGAGAGACAGATAGAGAGATCGAGATCGAGAAAGAAAGGGAGGAAGAGACAGACAGACGAACAGAGAGAGAAAGAGAAAGAGAGAGAGAGAAAGAGAAAGAGAGAGCGACACAGAGAGAAAGAGAGACAGGTAGAGAGATCGAGAAAGAAAAAGAAAGGGAGGGAGAAACAGACAGACAAACAGAGAGAGAAAGACAGAGACACGGAGAGAGAGAGAGAGAGAGAGAGAGAGAGAGAGAGAGAGAGAGAGAGCCCGCGCAAACGGGCTTTTTACTCCTAAACATTCACCTTTATTGAATGAAATGAAGACCACAACGCTTTTCCACGGACTCGACAAGAAATCTAACTGTCAAATCTGACCACAAAAAAAAAAAAGAAAAGGAAAGGCCCTGCTTCTCCACGTGGGGTACGAAACTCAAACACCCACAGATATCCTGAGGGCCACTGCATACCGTCACCCCTAAAATGTACTCATGGACTGAGCTGTAAGCGATTGGACTCGTCTACTTTTGTCAGTGCGGGTAGGGAGGGCTGTTCCAAGTACAAAGCGACTGTTCGGATGATCGCCCCCAATATACATGCATTGACTCGGCTGTCAGCGAAGAGATGGGTCCATTTACTTGAAAATAGGTAGAGAGGGTAGAATTGAGTTCGGCGCGAACAGTTCGCCGCGAACATAGCGTTTCCTACAACATGAAAACTTTTTGTCTCTTCGCGAACAGATCGTTTGCTCTATGCAACGCACCTCAGGTGCGTGCAAGGTAATATCTTGGGTTCCTTTAAATCTTCATGGCACACTGGGCAGCTATACGACTCGCTTGACCCCTACCCTGTATAACACAGTTTTGTGAAAAGGTAAACAAAAAACCCACAAAAACACCGGCACGGTGGCCTGGTGGTAAGGCGTCCGCCCTGTGATCGGGAGGTCGTGGGTTCGAACCCCGTCCGGGTCATACCTAAGACTTTAAAATTGGCAATCTAGTGGCTGCTCCGCCTGGCGTCTGGCATTATCGGGTTAGTGCTAGGACTGGTGCTGCGACTTGTGTCTTGTGTGTGGCGCACGTTATGTCATATATGTCAAAGCAGCACCGCCCTGATATGGCCCTTCGTGGTCGGCTGGGCGTTAAGCAAACAAACAAACAAACAAACCCCACAAAAACGATTAAATACTATGCACTAATCGTACAGCCAGTAAAATAGTCTCCACGAATCTGTCTTTCTTTTTGGTGTACCTTATCTGGTTCATAGATTCATACTGATTTTACGACGATTTGAAAATGACGAAAACTCACTTGCAACAGTGGGCGCGAAGGAGTTGCGTTTCTTTTGCCGCCTACTGTTCATGCTAGAGAGGAAGAGAGAACTTTGACACACACGGAAGAGAGTGGACGTGTTTTTGTAGTGTGTTTTTGAAGAGGAAGAGGATGAGGTCGAGGGGGGGGGGGGGGGGGTGGTAAAGATGTTTGTAAATCTGATTAGAATCACCACACAAGGTCCCATCGGTCAACACGGTTTATAAGCTACACACTTTTTATTCCTCAATAAATCAAACTATAATCACATGAGAAAAAACATCTCAAATATTCTAAATCATTTCATGTCAACCAATAATGCCATTTTGACCGGCTCTGGCGAGTTTGGGGATGACGTCATTCCAGAGTTTAACTCCAGGAGTGTCAGGGGCACTTGTCATCACGGACTGAACGTTAATATCAAGATATCTTGGCGTTGCTGTTGTCCATGGCAACCACTGAAAGCTGCTTACGCCATTTGGTGTCGGGTTCCTGGACGGAAAAGAAGGGTTTGATAAATTCAAGAGCAATGTCCCAAATTAAAAGAAGTCGTTGCAAGGAAGGCTTAAGTCTTACCAAACTTTACAGACAAAGAGAACTGTGGAAGAGTGTTGAATCTGAGGTACAATCGTCATTGAAAGCAATAGTTTTGATTTTAAAATTTGATTCATTCCGTAAACTTTGTCACCTTGTGCCAAAGATAGAACAACACGGAGAGGGTTAATGTGGGACACCGTCCTTGAATAGTTTCTTAGAACTAAAATCTGACCAAGAACCGCGCAATGATGCAGTAAAAGAAAACAAAATTTTAAGGAACAAATTATGTGCGTTTTATGATGATATCAGGCACAATTTGCGGACACTGTTGCCTTACGTGTGTTGTAAGATAAAAGCCTGAATTCAAAACGCTTAAGGAGGTAGACCTACCTAGCGTTGGGTGTATTGTTGTTTATTTTTGCTACATAGTAACATCTCAGTGGATTTTGATGGGATTTGGTGGGCATCTATGTCAGTTATGTAGCTTTTCAGGAAAATAATTGGTTACCTGATAGATTTTCACAAACATGAGAAAAAAATAAATGTTGGTATCACTTTTTACATAATATTTCTTACACTTTTTTATCACTGAAAGCTGTACTTTGGAAAAGTGATGAAAACAAGTTTACCTGGAGCCTGAACTAGAGAAAAGCAGGTATGTGGCTTATTACCAGTAAACGCCATGTACACAATTTCATTTAAAACATAATTAATCTCTCCTTAGTTTAAATGATGATATTTTGTATCTGTCTGTTTGATTACAGTTTGGCTAGTTTAGGATCCAGCTATGGGTAAAATCTATTTTCAGTACAAATTACAAGGCTCTAGCATGAAAACTGAGAAAACTGAAAAGTGGCGTTTTCGGAGAAAATCTGCATGCTAAAATTCGTTAGTTTTAGTGTGCAATTAAAATAAAGAGTAAAATGGGACCAGATTTTGGGTTTTTAGGGTGATACACACCTGCTTAGAACACTCATATCAGACTTATTCTCCACTTTGGATTGGAATTGATTGAAAACTCAAAGTGTAAATGAAAATAGATAGATTTAGCTTTCTAATGATGCCACACACTAGTAGGTTCTCAAAAAAAGCATTTTTTTCAAACTCTAGGTAGGTCTACTCCCTTAATAAGTTCAGCATAACCATTACGAAACTATCTTTTCTTCTCATGCAGTTGGGTCCAGCATTTCCATTTACTGTTACATTGCATGGATTTTGTTTTAATCAAAAATTAAGTGGGTCCTTATCTTACTTCCATCATCATTTTTGTGAAGCAAACGTTGGTGGTTTCTTTGTATGTGTTGTGCGTGCGTGCGTCAGTTTTATTACTTGTTACTGAGCGCGCATGTGATTGTTAACCCATATTTGGTTGGCCCTGACCATTTACTCATACTTAGTAACGCTGCTCAGGGCTGGCCATTAACACATACCCATATTTGGCAAAATTGCTCCACAGCGTCATCATTTCTTGTGCTATGCGTTTGTCGTCACTGGTCCAGCTTGACACAAAAGAATGGACAATCTGAGTGTCGGCTAAAGGGTACCCGAAGACGTAAGACAGTTCGTCAGCGTGAACGGTCCCTGAAAGAAAGACAGAAAGAACATGTCCTGAGAATCATAGTCCGATGGTGCTGGGTAGAGGTCTTCTAACCAGATGTGAAATTAAGCACATAAAAGGGGTATTGTGGGTTTCTGTAAAAATGACCAAACTCATGGATTAATTTCTAAGCCGAATCCAGGAATCCTCGATTATAATAATAACAAGAAGAGCAAACGCTCGATCGAGTCACTTTCGCAGTTCTGAATATTATATGAGGCATCAGATGGACAGGAAGAAATTGCTATTCACAACACAATGAGTCACGTTCACATAAAATTTGAGCCCGGTCACTTTTATAGTTTCCGAGAAAAGCCCAACGTTAAGTTGTGTGTTGCCGAACAGAAAAGGCTAGTTATCTCCCTTGTTTTTCTGATAACGTTCGTAAAAGGCTACAGATGTAAATACTTTGATGTAAAGAATAATCCTACAAAGTTTCAATCACATCCGATGAACTTTGTCAAAGATATAAAATGTCTAATTTTTCCTTTGACGCTGACCTGTGACCTTGAAAAAGGTCAAAGGTCAACGAAACCATCGTTAAAGTGTAGAGGTCATTGGAGGTCACGACTAAACAAAATATGAGCCCGATCGCTTTGATAGTTTCCGAGAAAAGTCCAACGTTAAGGTGGTGTCTACGGACGGCCGGCCGGCCGGACGGCCGGCCGGACAGACTAACACTGACCGATTACATAGAGTCACATTTTCTCAAGTGACTCAATAATAATAATAAGAAGAACATTTATATAGCGCTAAATCAAAAACTTTCGTTAAAAAGGCTTGCTCTAAGCGCTTGACATCTAAACTAAAACGTCATTCACACTCTTTACAATGATGTACAAGAACTTCATGTCACACTCTTTCATTCAGTATAGCACCATTCACACAGTTGTTATTCTGTACAAGACAATAAGTTAGTCTAACATTTAGAATGTTCATAAGATGAAAACAAGAGACTGCACCCCTGATTATGTGTAATCATCATTTTTCGGAGTTTAATTTCCTGTTTATAATAGCTTTTGCTCGCAGGCTTCTTCTCTATAAATTGTGTGTGAACTTGTGTTGCACATCTTCACAGATGCTCCAGCTGAGCATTCCAAAGGCCGGGCACGGTTGGCCTAGTGGTAAGGCGTCCGCCCCGTGATCGGGAGGTCGTGGGTTCGAACCCCGGCCGGGTCATACCTAAGACTTTAAAATTGGCAATCTAGTGCATGGCTGCTCCGCCTGGCGTCTGGCATTATGGGGTTAGTGCTAGGACTGGTTGGTCCGGTGTCAGAATAATGTGACTGGGTGAGACATGAAGCCTGTGCTGCGACTTCTGTCTTGTGTGTGGCGCACGTTATATGTCAAAGCAGCACCGCCCTGATATGGCCCTTCGTGGTCGGCTGGGCGTTAAGCAAACAAACAAACACAAGCATTCCAAGGTACGGACACGCGCACGTAACGACTACGATGATGATCATGACTATGATAACAACGACGATAATTACAACGACGACGACAATGGTAGCGCACATATATATACCGAGCAGAAAGAAGAAGAGGTATCTGACAGGATTTGCTTACCTTGCCAGTCCTTGTTCAACCTGTTCGCAGATCGGAAAGAGAAGCGGTAGAGATACTCCGTTTTGCCGTGGGCGTTGAAGTACAGCTTCTGCTCCTCGTAGATGCTTGCAATGAAGTCAAAGTCCGTCACCATCTGCACACAGTTGGTCAAGCTAAAAAAACAATGTTGTTGGAACGTTTGTTATTAACAAAACAATACGTTACTGTCACATACATATATATCGACCCAACGGTCTTTATAGTGCACAGACAAACAATTAGTAACAAGAACTTAGCTTGACGGAATGTTCGGCCGCTTGCTAGGAAGTCACAAACACAGTTGGTCAAGTTTATGACAAGCGTATCTAGTTCGAGACTCACATGATCAGTATGTGGTCGCGCTAGTCCATATTACAAACCGGTATCTGACCACAAGCGAGAGTCGTGGGATGGTATGCACAAGAAAGTGTTCAACTGGGTGGGAACCAATCCCGGCCGGAGTGGCTGAAATCTCAAACAAATCTCAGTTTCAACCAGTCCGATCCAGCGCTTGGTTCCCATCTGGTTGAGCACTTTCTCCCGGTTTACACTATCCCTGGCACCCTAAAGGCGGTCCATAACAGAGCTCGAAGTCGACAATGCGAAATTATCTTGCCGAAAACTCGGTGCTAAAGCTCCGAACCGCCAGTTTCGCAACGTATACTTCGCCTAATTAAGGACAGGCCTTGGAATCCGGTCACTCAGATACATCGACAATTCGCGACAAAAACGTGTGACAACTAGTAACCACGCAGGGATTATAATACGCGAAGAAATAACAGAAACACAGAACAATTAAGTTGTGAGAGGACATTACAACAGTTATGACGGTCCGGCTAATACTGCTGTTTCTGAATTCATCTGATGTGTCAACACCCATCGTACAGAACCTTGTACGCTCAGGCCACGGATACGACACCCATTCTCTGGCCTCTCAAACGAAGATTTGGTGTGTTTGTGTTTTTGTTTTGTTTTGTTGTTATCGCTGTTATATTTGTGTGTCTGTGTGTTTCAAAGTTTTTTCCCTCTACATTTCCAAATTCTGCGGCCACATGGGAATAGTGTTGTCCAGGTGACTAGAATGTACCCTATCTTCTTTTGCGTTCCTGTGCTTTTAATTAAATATCACGGTCCCCTCATGGAGTTGTACGTCCCACGTTGATTTTTCACCCTATCATTTGGGCAGCATGACTCCGTACTCGAGGGTGAACGTGGTGCTAATGCATCTGTATATATGTGTTTCTAAGCCCCTCGACTTTCTCTGGAAACTCAGAATCTTTACCGTTCGGATCGGTCTTTGTGCATGCAATTGTGTACAGAATAATTCATGTATGTATGGTTTTTTTTGAGGCGCTTAGAACTGTTGTAGGATTTGCACTTATCCTAATTCTTATTATTATTCTGCATTTGCGTACAAAAGTGGTACGATTCCGTCCGCTTAGACTTTGCACTGAACGATGCTTTTCAGAAATACAGGGATTACAACTTCATTTGGGTATTTTAAATCTGTTTGGGCTTAATGCAGAGCCGTTAAATGTAGGCCTATGGTAAAATCGGTTGGTATAGCAGGTGTTATTAAAATTGGGTACCCTTCAACACACATTTCCCCGATAGCGACGAGCTTGTTACAAGATAACCTATCCAACACAAATAAGGGACCATACCTGGAAATAAGCAGCTCGCAGCTGCTTGGGGCCCACAAGGCCAGGCCTGGTGACGTAGGTCTCCATCACCAGGTCAAACGCCTTGTCCTCGTTCAGCTTGTACTGCCTCAGGACTGCGTTGTGCACGAAGGCCCTCGTCAGGTTCTTCACTTCATTCATCGTAAAACCATCGTCATCGGGATCTGACATGAAATCGACTCAGGTGCGAACGTCTGGCTGGCTTTGGGCGGGCTACTAAGGACTTAGTTATGCTCTGTACGTGTGCAAACGAGGGCAAAGACGGGCAAAGAAACTAAGAAACAAACAAACACCAAAAGGAGCGAATGCTCCTTCGACTCATTTTCGTCATACGTATCATAAAATTAATCAGAAGCAAATTATAATTTCCAGTCGTTCTAGCTCCATGGACGTTCAAGAAAATAGATTTCATATTTATTGACAAACAACCAAAGCGAATGCTCCTACGACTCTCCTTTGTCATACGTAGGGGAAAGGCTCCTAATATGGACCGGCTCCTTATATGGACCACCTCCTGTTCTGACAAACTAACGGCGCTAGAGCGCTCAAAACAATTTCATTCGCTGTATTCACCCTCTCTGGATAACGTGCACATGTTAAAACAGTTGCAGATACACAAACCTCAAAACCGTTAGGCTTTTTCTCTTTTTTTCACTTTTGGCAGCGTTCACTCTAAATTTGCCGCCTAAAAAGGACTCGTTTCTGTCCACAGCCAAAGCTTTTATCACACAAAAATTGCTATATATGACAGCTCAGACCGTATTTGTTACATTTAAGCAGTGTTGACCCCGATTTTCTGCTGCAAACAAAAAATAATAGCAAAATCTCAAAGTATGTGTGAGTCCCCTAATATGGACCACCTTCAACAAATCGAAGAAAATAAAAGCTAAAGGCTATTTTCATTAATTCATTAAGAAGCTTGCTGAAAATAACCTATAACTAGCCCTCGGGATTTCCAAAAAATATAACAAATAGTCTTCTTTTCGTAGAAGTTGATAATTTCACTTATTTTCACTCAGTTTTTAATAAGCTTCTTTAGTTTCCTGGTGTTCTTCAAATAATGCTCTCATCAACCCGAAACAGATAAATCTAAATCATATGTTGATTAGTCTGACTTGCCCACCAAGTTGAATCATGCTATTTTGAAGTGTAGGGGGCTTTTTACAGTGATTCGTGAAGGCCGCTTCACTGGTCCATATTGGGCGCCCAGGCTCCTAATATGGACCATTTGTGAATTTTTCTGTATTTAATTTTTGCTGAATGTCTATCAGAGCTATTTCACTCTAATTAGGCCTAACGGTTAACCTAAGAGAGAATGACTACCAAACACAAAATGAAACTTTTTCGCAAGAAAGCAAGCTAGTTATCGGCATGAAACAAAAAGTGGTCCATATTAGCAGCCCTTCCCCTACTGCATGTATGGACCATAAACACATTACCTTCTGCTCTAGCTCCATGAACGTTCGAGAAAACGATGATTTTCTACTTTGACCTTGAAATTTGATCAAGATCAACAAGATTCGGGTTATGGCATGTCCAGTGGTCATTAAACTTTGGAAGCACGAGCAGATAACTCTTAATCTGCTTGTGGTGGGAGTGTGTAAAGTCTCAACGCGCCAGCTGAGCTCCAAACACATGAGAGGAAAACTCAACGTTAAGTGGATGGTGTTTTTTTTGGTCAACGGGCGGTCTAACAACGCTCGTTACTGAGACTCTCGATCCTGATTGCTTAGGTGAGTCGGACACCATAGAGGCCAGGCCGCTCGGATAACTGTTTTCTTACAGATCTCGAATCAGATTTTGGACACATGCATGCTTACCTTGACCTATGCAATACAGTATTCGGACTTCCAGTATGCATAGAATGTATAATTAAAGATAGTCACGTTAAGCGATAGAAGTCTTTCATTGAACTGATGATAACCGATTGATAATGAAATATTAAAAAAAAAATTTTTTTAAATGTACATCATGTCATAATCACTGCATAAATAGAAAAGTACGTTTCGTGGGCATATTAATTTGTCTTCTTAATGTGCATGTGTCATCACTATTTTATATCCGGAGCAAAGTTTAAACAAAAAGTACCCTCATACCCAAAACTTGTTGGCCCAAGGCCAGTTCGTCCTTGTTGAATCCTCTGATGACGGTGACGTTGTTGAACCAACCATCACGCAGAATCACGTCGGGGGTTGCAGTGAACAGCCCGACTTTGCCAAAATTCACCTCTGGTATTGGAGCGAACGTCAGTCGGTTGTCGTTTTCGAGCTGGAAGAAAAAAAAAGACAAGGAGTTGGTATAGCTACACTACTGCAGACGGATTAAGGATGCCCTTTATCCCTTCTTGTTTCTGTGTGTCGCTTCCGCCATCTGGACATGCAGCCTCTGCCTGGTTGGCCGACAACTTGAACGACAAAGCGAGGCTTGCTTGGCCTTGACCTCTACTAACGTGTCGTGTGTCTGTGTGTCGCTTCCGCCACGCAGCCGACAACTTGAACGACAAAGCCAGGTTTGCTTGGCCTTGACCTCTACTAACGTGTCGTGTTTCTGTGTGTCGCTTCCGCCACGCAGCCGACAACTTGAACGACAAAGCCAGGTTTTCTTGGCCTTGACCTCCACTAACGTGTCGTGTTTCTGTGTGTCGCTTCCGCCACGCAGCCGACAACTTGAACGACAAAGCCAGGTTTGCTTGGCCTTGACCTCTACTAACGTGTCGTGTTTCTGTGTGTCGCTTCCGCCACGCAGCCGACAACTTGAACGACAAAGCCAGGTTTGCTTGGCCTTGACCTCTACTAACGTGTCGTGTTTCTGTGTGTCGCTTCCGCCACGCAGCCGACAACTTGAACGACAAAGCCAGGTTTGCTTGGCCTTGACCTCTACTAACGTGTCGTGTTTCTGTGTGTCGCTTCCGCCACGCAGCCGACAACTTGAACGACAAAGCCAGGTTTGCTTGGCCTTGACCTCTACTAACGTGTCGTGTTTCTGTGTGTTGCTTCCGCCATGCAGCCGAGAACTTGAACGACAAAGCCAGGTTTGCTTGGCCTTGACCTCTACTAACGTGTCGTGTTTCTGTGTGTCGCTTCCGCCACGCAGCCGACAACTTGAACGACAAAGCGAGGCTTGCTTGGCCTTGACCTCTACTAACGTGTCGTGTTTCTGTGTGTTGCTTCCGCCATGCAGCCGACAACTTGAACGACAAAGCCAGGTTTACTTGGCCTTGACCTCTACTAACGTGTCGTGTTTCTGTGTGTCGCTTCCGCCACGCAGCCGACAACTTGAACGACAAAGCCAGGTTTGCTTGGCCTTGACCTCTACTAACGTGTCGTGTTTCTGTGTGTCGCTTCCGCCACGCAGCCGACAACTTGAACGACAAAGCCAGGTTTGCTTGGCCTTGACCTCTACTAACGTGTCGTGTTTCTGTGTGTCGCTTCCGCCACGCAGCCGACAACTTGAACGACAAAGCCAGGTTTGCTTGGCCTTGACCTCTACTAACGTGTCGTGTTTCTGTGTGTCGCTTCCGCCACGCAGCCGACAACTTGAACGACAAAGCGAGGCTTGCTTGGCCTTGACCTCTACTAACGTGTCGTGTTTCTGTGTGTTGCTTCCGCCATGCAGCCGAGAACTTGAACGACAAAGCCAGGTTTGCTTGGCCTTGACCTCTACTAACGTGTCGTGTGTCTGTGTGTCGCTTCCGCCACGCAGCCGACAACTTGAACGACAAAGCCAGGTTTGCTTGGCCTTGACCTCTACTAACGTGTCGTGTGTCTGTGTGTCGCTTCCGCCACGCAGCCGACAACTTGAACGACAAAGCCAGGTTTGCTTGGCCTTGACCTCTACTAACGTGTCGTGTTTCTGTGTGTCGCTTCCGCCACGCAGCCGACAACTTGAACGACAAAGCCAGGCTTGCTTGGCCTTGACCTCTACTAACGTGTCGTGTTTCTGTGTGTCGCTTCCGCCACGCAGCCGACAACTTGAACGACAAAGCCAGGCTTGCTTGGCCTTGACCTCTACTAACGTGTCGTGTTTCTGTGTGTTGCTTCCGCCATGCAGCCGAGAACTTGAACGACAAAGCGAGGCTTGCTTGGCCTTGACCTCTACTAACGTGTCGTGTTTCTGTGTGTTGCTTCCGCCATGCAGCCGAGAACTTGAACGACAAAGCCAGGTTTGCTTGGCCTTGACCTCTACTAACGTGTCTTTCGAGAGCTTAGTGGCTGTTAGTTCAGTTACAGTTATGAATTGAAACGCAACCAAACCTTCGAGTCTCTCCTTCCACCTATTTTTCCTCTTAATTCTTCTTTTCACGGTGCTGAAGAGACGATAAACAGTGATAACCAACCAACCAGCCTCTTCATTTCACGGCCACACCTTACGACAAATACGCGTTCTGACAGAATACGTGCAATTTGTTTGTAATCAGCCGTGAAGCAAATTCAATGGAAAGCCTTGTTCTCTTGCAACCGCCCACCTGTAACCCTGTTGGTCTTAACACCCCCCCCTCTCTCTCTCTCTCTCTCTCTCTCTCTCTCTCTCTCTCTCTCTCTCTCTCTCTCTCTCTCAGCAATTAATGTCGAATCGCACCTCCATCTTGGACTGGGTTTCCACGATAACTCTGGGGTCCTTAGTTCTCAGGCACGCCACCAGGCGGATGGAATCGGTCACGTGGCACCCGAGTCGTGACGCCAGAGTGTGCGCCTGCGTCTTGGGCTCCGGCTCTGTGCCGAGCAGACGTATGGCCCACGGGCCCAGGGATGATCCGCTCTCCTGGATAGCTTTAGTGAACAGGCCTTGACGACAAAAGGAATAAAAAAAATCGATCTTTGACTGACTGAGCACAGGCACTCGACACGAGGTGGGCGGGATCAAAGTGGGCGGGGACTGCGGGTTGGATGATGCTCTCAAGACTACTACTATTATATAATAGAAATACTAGGAAAGAAGACCTTCCTGCTAGCGAAATACCAAAGACAGTCACTAATCGGTATTGTACCTGTGGGACTTCTTCTTCTTCTTCTGCGTTCGTGGGCTGAAACTCCCACGTACACTACGTGTTTTTTGCACAAGTGGAATTTTACGTGTATGACCGTTTTTACCCCGCCATTTAGGCAGCCATACTCCGCTTTCGGGGAAGTACCTGTGGGACAGGAACCATCATCAGAAAACCTTCCATCACCTAACCACGTGACATCCAACCACATAACCCCGCCCACCTCGTCAAGTGTCGAGTGCCTGTGTGACTGAGTACAACACTCGGCAGGCCGTTCGTTGTCGAGAGAAATGAGTATGCCGGATTATGATAACTCATCATACAAGAAGTCGAAATGACAAACAACCCGCCTTCAATGAGGACCTTGGGTCTTTGAGACAAATTGCAAACAAAAATAATTGACTAAGTTGGTGGTTTACAAAGTAGAACAGTAAGTCCCGTTGTCGAGATAATTCAGTGCTCTGGAACATAATTACTCAACATATACTGTTCAAAAAAAGAAACGCATAGCTTGTAATATTTGGTTAATTTAGTTATATGGCTACAAGGATATCCACCAAACTGCAGAAAATGTTTATCTGGTCGTCGACCTTTCGTCCATTGCCACAAGTGAGCTCTGCACGTGACGCATGCGTTATCAGTGGCTACAATGTCAAAATTGCTCATTTGGCATGACCACTCGTCATGCTTCAGTGTAATCTCGTGAAACTCGGGGAATATTGAGCTCTCACCATGTCATCAAAAACCCATAAAAGCGGATTGTTCGCCACAAAGAAATCAGACGACAATTCAGCGACGAAAGATGGCCCGATTGAGCAGAGAAGACCGCCAAATTGCATTGGGTCGTTTACAAGCAGGCCAAAGTCCAAGTGCAATCGCCAGGCACTTCCACGTGTCCCAGAGCACCATCAGTAGACTGTGGGTCAGGTTTCAAGCCACTGGCTCCGTTGCTGACTTGCCACAAGCGGGAAGACCAAGGGCGACAACTGCTGCTCACGACCGCTTCATACGGCTCCGCCACCTCCGGAATCGTTTCCTGTCGGCCTCATCTTCTGTCCAGGCTCTCCCCGGGCCACACCGATTATCGGACCAGACCGTGCGGAACCGCCTGCATGAAGCTGGTTTGAGAGCTCGCAGACCTCACAGAGGAGCTGTCCTCACCCGCCGCCATCGCCAGAACCGAGTGCAGTGGGGCAACCAGCACCTTCGCTGGACCGTCCGGAATCACTGGAGACACGTGTGGTTTAGCGACGAGTCCTACTTCCTGCTCCAGCGACATGATGGTCGGAGGAGGGTCTACCGGAGAGTAAACGAACGTTACGCGCCCAACTGTGTGGATGAGGCACCCGTTCATGGTGGTGGAGGCGTCATGGTGTGGGGGGCGATCAATACCGCTGGAAGGAGCACCCTGGTGCACGTCCAAGGACGCATAACTGCCCAGCGATACGTGGAGGAAATTCTGCGCCCACACGCCCTTCCTCTTCTGGCTGACCAGGATGCCATATTCCAGCAGGACAACGCTCGCCCGCACACAGCACGACTCACCACCCAGTTCCTCACCGACCACCATGTCCAGGTGCTTCCCTGGCCATCCATGTCGCCAGACATGAACCCGATAGAACACCTCTGGGATGAATTGGACAGACGTGTGCGCAGGCGAGAAGAAGCGCCGGCAAATCACCGCGATCTATTGCAGGCACTTCAGGAGGAGTGGGACACCATCCCACAGCAAGATATCCGGCATCTGATCCAGTCCATGCCCAGAAGGTGCCGGGCAGTTGTTGCTGCTCAAGGCAGTCACACCCCCTACTCACTTGACAGCCTCGGCACCCAATCGTATTGATTGACTGATTGATTTGAAGATGCAAATGAACTGTGTGTGCATTCAACTGTGTCCATACCAAATTTCAAACAAATAATCTAAATATTGGATTTTCTGTTAATTTTTTCGACAAATAAAACAAATTTGGCAAGTAGCAACTATGCGTTTCTTTTTTTGAACAGTATATAAGAGGTCGAAATACATTACTGACAACCCTTTTTCAATAAGGGCTTTGTTGAGAAGATCGTTAGGTCTAAAGGAATAATGGAAAACGCCTTAAAAAAAAACGTTACAATTAAAGCTGCTTGACACGGTCGTGACGTTACCATAATACCCATCGGTTATTTAGTGCCTGGAATAGAGTGGACTACTAAAGGGTTCACCATTGAAGAGCTCGACAACGGATTAAATAATATTTAAACAAAACAACAGCAAAAGTCGTTGTTGAGAAAACAAACTCTGGGGTATTTTCTCACCTCGAGCAGCCCTGGTGATAACTAGCAGCGACACACAGCTGCTGCCAGCGCTCTCACCGAAGATGGTGACGTCATTGGGGTCGCCGTTGAAAGAGGAAATGGTGTCACGCACCCACCGCAATGCCCGAAGCTGATCCAGCAGTCCGTAATTTCCAATACTTGCGCCATCTTCTGTGCTTAGAAAGCCTGTGCAGCCAAAAAATAGATGTGTGTATTAATAAGTATAAATGTGTATTTCTTTTCATTATGTTGTAACACTTCTGCATGGCTGGAGAATTATTAAGCTTTTATTTATCTAAAATAATAAAATCAGTTTGAAAACAATGTTTTACTGTTATTCAATTATATAAAGATATATTCCTTTCGAGGTTCGTGCAATGCGGGCGGATCCATTTTGTATAATTTGATCGAGACATTTTTTGGTATGGTTAGATGGGTGGTTGGTTATTAATTGTAGTGTGTTTCGTGCAGTACGTGTTCTCGTGTTCCGATTTGAAATTCAGTTAGTTTAAACAATTTTATTCAGAAAGTTACAGATAACATTGCCGCATACAATCAAATTAATAAATAAAGCACAACAAGCAAACCGTATACCATCCTGAACTCAGGTCAAAATGAGTTTGGCTCATTCTCTCCCTGACAGGATGCCTTGAGTTTCCTTGTCTGACAAGGAAACCGATTTTTTTTAAAAAATTTTTTTATACATATTTAGAGCTTTTTGTAAGCTATTTTTCGCGGCTGTATTTACTGTGCAAACAACTCTAAATATGGCAAAAGTGTCACGTGATAATCAACCGTTTGGTTTCGGCGCTAACTGGAGCAGACGATTTTTTCTGTAACCAGTTGACAGTGATGAAACCATATATTACGGTCTCCTTCTGGCAGCAGTCCCAAAATTTCGACTTGTTTTGACCTTAGAACGATGTCTTTATCATAACTGTGAAGAACGGAACGGAGATCACTGTGGAAGTCGGCCAATCTGCAATCATTTTCGTCTCGCGAACACTGATCTCAAATTTAGATCAGTGCTCGCGAAAACCATATGGGAGATAACTCTGTATTTTTGTTTTGATAGATTCGCGTAGGACTGTAGCGTCCGGTCAGGGAGAGAATGAGCCGAACTCATTTTGACCTTAGTTCAGGATGACCGTATACGTGCTCATTTTTGCCGCAAGCAATATGATATTTGACTGAAATTCAGTTGTGTATTTTCAGTTTTTAAATCACGCCTGAGAACGATTTTAAAGGCGAAGACCACTTGCAACGAATACTCTCGCAACAACAACAACAAAAAAAAGTTAAACGGCGGAGAAGTTGTTTAATCAATCTGGCTGCCTTTGAAGAGGCTCCAGTGGTGATACGAGTGTTGGAACTCTCTGTTACCGCTTGCTAACTTGCTATTTCTGTCCCCAGTACTATAGCGACTATTTTGGGACATAACGTGGTTATATGCTAAGACACTCTGTTAAACGCTGACTCTGTTTATATCTCACCCAAAGCGCCGAGTCGGTAGTTGATGGTAACGAGTACCACCCCCTTCGATGCCAGCTGGGTTCCGTTGAAAAAGTTAGCCCCGCCCAGGTAATATCCGCCACCGTGGATCCACACCATCACAGGAAGGGGGCCACTGTTGGCGGAAGAAACCTGTCAGTCAAACAAATCCGGCATCGTTTTAATTTGCAGTTAAAGTGTAACGTAAGGCCTTTTGGAAAAGCTAATGCATGTACTTCAGGTCAACTTGATGTTCAAGTCTACACACAGAAGTGTCTCCCCAAACAGCTTACACACTCAACATTAAAAAACTATTTTTTCACCATCACGGGAAGGGGACTTATGTCCTTGGGTTATTACTATTACTCACAGATAGTCATACCAACACACCTGTCAAAGGAAAAACATCATTCAAGTTTTAGTTCTGTAACTCAATTCACAATTGAAGCGATAAACGCTAATATGTCACTAATACAAAAAACTAAAAAAATCTGAGAAAATTTGGTTTTAAAAATGAGGTAGACAAAGTGGATGTCATGAAAAGAAAATCAAAAATGAGTCTTAAAAGAGGGGGAGTCCTCAATCGAGGGGGTGGGTATCAGTCTGGTCTTAAAAGAGGGGGAGTCCTCAATCGAGGGGGTGGGTATCAGTCTGGTCTTAAAAGAGGGTGAGTCCTCAATCGAGGGGGTGGGTATCAGTCTGGTCTTAAAAGAGGGGGAGTCCTCAATGGAGGGGGTGGATATCAGTCTGGTCTTAAAAGAGGATGAGTCCTCAATGGAGGGGGTGGGTATCAGTCTGGTCTTAAAAGAGGGGGAGTCCTCAATCGAGGGGGTGGGTATCAGTCTGGTCTTAAAAGAGATGATTTTTTTTAAATGGAGGTAAATGGACCTTATTGATGGAAAATCAGATAAACTTGTATCTCAAGAAGGGGGAGTTTTAAAACGGGGTGGGGGTCCCATGCATGAACTGTACGTCAAGCGAGAACCCACTTTAGGCGTGTAGACGTTGAGGTACAGACAGTCCTCGGTTCCCACGGAGGTATCGTTGGCTGACGTATGGTACAGGGGACGCTGCGGACACATGGGACCGGGCACTGTGGCGTCGCGGGTTCCAGTCCACGCGTGGTTGGGTACTGGTCCGTGGAACCTCAGCGGTCCTGTGCACACAGGAACATCAGTTTGCACTCAAAACGTTTTCGAGGGACGTCACCATGCGGTGCACTTTAAAATGAATCGAGAGGGAGAAAAGTGTGGAGAGGGGGGGGGTATGGTGACAGAAATAGACAGACGCACAGGCAAACCACCATCCCCACACCCCACATCGCCGCCCCCCTCCCTCCCTCCTTCCCTCCTCCAGACACACCAACTCTGGCATCGTCTGAGTTTTTGAATGAATAGAGAGACTGAGAAAGGGTCGGCGGGATGGGGGATGGGGGGGGGGCTGGGCTGGGGGGGGGGGGGGTGAGGGAGTCGCAGCCGAGGTGACAGGCAGGCATACTCACAGTCAGCTAATTAGCCGGACACCACAACCCAGGAAATTTAATTTTAAAAATAAGGTAGACTTAAAGTGGAGGTCATGAAAAGAAAATCTAAAACAAGAGACCTAAAAGAGGATGAGTCCTCAATCGAGGGGGTGGGGATCAGTCTGGTCTTTAAAGAGAGGAAATCTTAAAACATAGGTAATTTGTTTAGACCTTATTGAATAGAAAATCAAAAAAACTGGGACCTCAAGAAACACCACACCCCATGACCCCGCACGTACTCACACACACACACACACACACCCAGCCTTCCGCCAAAGTGATAGCAAGCGTACCTGACTGTCTGTCTGTCTGTCTGTCTGTCTGTCTGTCTGTCTTTCTTTCTCTCTCTCTCTCTCTCTCTCTCTCTCTCCATCTCCCTCTCTCTCCCCTCCAGCACTTACCGACAGGCGGCTGGGCATACGGGATGCTGTAGTAAGTGTCCACGTATGAGTGAGGACCTACAGTAGTCCTGACACCCTTCAGTGCTCCGTGGGGCGTGTTGACCTGCACTGTCTGCTGTCCGGTCACGCCGCTGACCACCGGCACCGCCACCACCACCACACAGACCATCGAACACAGCACTGACCACACCATTGTCACCGCTGCCCAATGCTAAGCGCGTAAGCCTACAACTTCAGGTGCGCACCTCAGTGTAGAATGGTCAAAGCTATCTCTGATTCACATACAAGAGTATACCATTTGCATACATGTCTGTACACTTCTAGTTGTGTATTTAGTTAAAGGCACATTCCTTTAAAACAGTTCTGCTCACTATAGATATATTTCAAATCTGCCCTGACTTTCACAGTACCGTACTGGATAATTCATTAAAAAAAAAAGACCTGCTCTGCACAGAAAGCAGTCCGGCTGTTGATGGTTGGTGTGTGTCCAAGTAGAGGGTTGGCCTAATCCCATGTAAAATCCTGGCCAGATCTGAGTCGGTGTTGGGCCGAATTTGTCGTTGACACGGTGTCACGAACTGAAAACTCTGCCCGTGAACAATCCTTCTCATTGCGGTCAATACGCATGCGCTAACATGGGGAGATTAATCAGGTCGTGAACAACCTAACCCTAACCCTTACCCTTACCCAAACCCTGACCCTAACCCTAACCCATAGTTCGTTCGGTCAAAGGGTCGCATTTTTTAAGTCCAAGATTGGCGCATGCGCATTGACCGCAATGAGAAGGATTGTTCAGCAGAGGTTTCAGTTCGTGACAACGGCGCCGGAAGGACTGTGCCTTTGGGACTCTTTTTAGCATTGCTCGGAACTTGAACACCTATACTTGTACGGAGAACGACCTCCTTATCAGTTTGCGAGCACTCACTGTTTCCATGCTGTACATCGTTGCTTGAAGTGGAACAATACAGAGCGTTTACCTAATTTTTAATCCGAGTCATGTCATCTGTGCTCCATAAAACTATTGATACTGGAAATTCGACCCAGATATGGACTCGGATACATTGGTCATAGCAATAGTTCTAACATCAAGATTCAACAAGTCGCGTAAGGCGAAATTACTACATTTAGTCAAGCTGTGGAACTCACAGAATGAAACTGAACGCACTGCATTTTTTCACAATGACCGTAGTCCGCCGCTAGTGCAAAAGGCAGTGAAAGTGACGAGCCTGTTCAGCGCAGTAGCGGTTGCGCTGCGCTGCATAGCACGCTTTACTGTACCTCTCTTCGTTTTAACTTTCTGAGCGTGTTTTTAATCCAAACATATCATATCTATATGTTTTTGGAATCAGGAACCGACAAGGAATAAGATGAAATTGTTTTTAAAACGATTTCGGAAATTTAATTTTAATCATAATTTTTATATTTTTAATTTTCAGAGCTTGTTTTTAATCCGAATATAACATATCTATATGTTTTTGGAATCAGAACATGATAAAGAATAAAATAAAAGTAATTTTGGATCATTTTATAAAAAAATAATTTTAATTACAATTTTCAGATTTTTAATGACCAAAGTCATTAATTAATTTTTAAGCCTTCATGCTGAAATGCAATACCGAAGTCCGGCCTTCGTCGAAGATTGCTTGGCCAAAATTTCAATCAATTTGATTGCCACGAAAGCCACGCATGCCACTCTCAGCCAAATATATACGACACAGGAAGAAAGTCTAGACAATAAAGCACGATCAAAAGATCGTTACACTAGGCCATCTCAAAGTTAGGAAAGTTAATAGTACTGGTCAAAAGATCAGATATAGGCCTTGCGGCCTTAGACATCTGCAAATTTATTTTATCTATCTTTATCTTTCTAAAAATGAAGGTGTGACAGTGCCGCCTCAACTTTTTCAAAAAGCCGGATATGACGTCATGAAAGACATTTATCGAAAAAAAGAAAAAAACGTCTGGGGATATCATACCCAGGAACTCTCATGTAAAATTTCATAAAGATCGGTCCAGTAGTTTACTCTGAATCGCTCTACACACACACACGCACACAGACAGACAGGCACACACACACACATACACCACGACCCTCGTCTCGATTCCCCCTCTATGCTAAAACATTTAGTCAAAACTTGACTAAATGTAAAAAGGGGAAAAAAGACAAGACAAGTTAGTTTTATATAATCCAGACAAAGTGTGCCTTGAATCGTGTCAGGCGCGGCGTTGTTCATCCGCTCCGCCTTCCTCAGTGCTCTACCTTTGTGTAAGGGGGCCAACTCTTAAGCTTATCGCACGCAAGGGACGCTACTTCAGGAGCTTGCGCCATTTTGGTGAAATCGACTGACAGTTCGGAGAATTTGTGTTCCGTGTTTACAAATTGTTTGGACCTCAGTCAGACTATACTAAAGTCAAGGATTGAAAAATTGAACGACTGAGAATATCTTCAAATACTCAAGGTGACAGTTTTTTTTTGTACGACCTTTTGAGAACATTGCAACCCTTTCTCTGGCACTGGCAGTGGCAGCCAAAGCAGACCCATGTCTATTAATTTTTGGACATGATGCCAATGATGCCGACAGGGCTCCAACTTTTGCGCGAATTTGCTGATTTTCTAGAGAAAAGTTGGATACATTAAAATGTGTGCAGATTTGTTTCAGATAGGACCGTTTTAAATAACCCTTTCTTTTGTGGAGAATCTCGTATTTGACAGGTATTTTTGGTGGGAGACAGGTCTGCTAAAGCGATGTCAACAATTTGAACAAAAAATGTGAATTAATCAGACTCTTTTTCATTCATCGTCACTTCTGATCTGCGTGTCTATATTGTTTTCTTATGAGTAAAATTGTAGGTAGTTATGGTTCTTGTATAATAATCCTAAGTTTCACATTTTCGTCTCTGTGTTGCAGTGTTGGAGACATAAAAATGACAGCAAATGATGTGTTGAATTTGGCTGTCATCAAGTCGCACTGATACTAGTGGTTACTGTTCAAATCAAGATGGATGAACACATATTTTCCAATGTGCGACGCAATCACATGCTGGATGTGTTTCGCATGAGGAATCCCCGGATTGTGAAGCGTGATGACGAAGAAAAGAGACATGGAGTTGTTGTCTTCCCTCAGCGCTTTGAGCGTATCCAGACATTCAGCCAGAATGTTATCAGGTAGAGTTGGAGATGACAGAAACACTAAGATTGTGATTGGCTGGTTAATTGTTTTTATTTTAATGTCCCTTCATCTGATAAATATATGCGGGACCATGCAAGTTTGTTTTCTTTTATTAGTTTACACAGAAGCTATAGTCTGTGTTTGAAGTTATTTACATTTAGGTCCATATCCATAACTGTAAAATGAAGAAGCCTGTAGACGTGTGCCAGAAATGTTACTCTTTGTGTTCGTGTGATCCTCTTTGTTTTAATTCACAGTCAAAAGACAAGGGAGTGGTGTGAGGTGTGTTTGTCTGCATGTGTTTTTGTTTTCAGTGTGTAAGTGTAACTGTAAAACTTTGCTAGCTTCTTTGCAATACAATTGACATGCATTTTTTTCTCTCCTCCAGTTACATGCCTGATAGACACTATCGAGTTGGCGTCTACATAGCCCCTTCCCCTTTGAGTGAAGAACAGAGTTATTTTGAGGTGGAGATCCTAGATCATGGTGCTAACAGATGTATTGGTGAGTATTAAGCTCTCTCTGTATGTGTGCAGACTACGCACAATGAAACTTATCATGTGGATCATTGTGATCAGTACCTATAACTAATGAACATGAAATGAACAATATGACACTGACAGTGAAGTGCCCAGAAAGCATTGCTTATGGAAGTAAACCAACATTTAGTCCCAGTCAGGGGCTTTTGTATAATGTCAAACTCAAAGTAACAAAAAAAATATTCATCCAATTGCTCTGTTAGACTTGTTACTGTAAGTAACTTGAGTGTAAGAGACACTTTATTATGTACTTATGTCTTCTCTTAGCTAATATTTTGCAGTTTGTTCATCATAGGAAAATCATTTTGATAATGAATTTTTGGCAAGATTAGAAACAGCCAGTGTTTTCTTGGTTGTTTTTTGAATATATATATATATATATATATATATATGTGCACATCCTAGATACTGGGTCACAACTATGGGACATGGACACCAGAAAAAAAAGCATGACTAAATGGAGTAAAAAACACCTTTTCACGTACAACAGACTGTCCTTCAAATTAATTCATCAATGAGAAGGCCTTATGTTTAAGCATTATTCTAGAAACGGCATGTATATGCGTGTAGTACGTTTGATGTCGTGGGTTACATGGTTTCCACTTTGGGCTTTTATCTCCAACAAAAGGAATTTTATTTCACTGATTGCTTATGGCATGTAGACAATATTAATATATAACTGCTTTGTGCAGAAAAGTTTAAAATTATTGGTAAGTATAAGGTGGCCAGATATGAGACTAAAGTGGAAACCGTAACCCACGCAATTTCCAGGGACAAAAGTTTCATTTGTCAGTCATAGCAAGCCATTTGCATTCATGTTACCCCTTTCTGTTTTGAGATGAGATAGATACTTTTTAGCAAGTAAAAAATTTTGGTAGTGTGCTCACTGATAGTAAGTATGCAGAGAGAATATTGGCGTGAGTTACATGGAAACCATAACACATAATGTTAAGAAATCAAGCTACACAAAAGATCAGTTAATCAAGAATCCCTAAAATTAAATACAGTGAGTAACAATAAGTAAGGCAATGTTGCTTTAGGCGCATATTTTGTGTGTTTTTGTGCTTGTCTCATACTAAAACATCGAGCGAAGCTTGTGTGCGTTTCACAGGAAACGATCTGACCTTGCTTTCGCTGTAAACTTCCGGTTCTTCGTAGCGCACAACAGGAATAACATCATTTAGTAAAACCCAATAAAAGTGAAACAAAGCACTCAGTTCTTTCAAAAAGCATATAAAAGAGAATGCAAAATAGTTTTTAACATGCTCTTAAAACGGTTGTTAAATAAGTGCATTGTCCGATCGTCGATCGTATGTTACAGAAGAAACGAACATTTCAAAATGGCGCCACTTGTGAGCATGCTTGTGGCTTGAAATATGCATTGTATCTTGCTTTATTCTTATAAATATTGGAAACAGTAACAATGACTACGTATCAAAATCATTAGGGAAGACTTCAGTTACCATCAAACAGTTGGGAAGGCCTACTGTGATTCGAAATCGGCGTTCGAACAGTGAGGATACGATGACATCGAGCGTGCGTTTCATTCCAAAAACCGGAAACCGACGCGTGTTTGTAGCAAAATTCTCAGTTAGTATTCACGTGACCCGTGTCAAAACGTCATCAGTGGAAATTTCCACTGGGCTGTTTTGGTCCAACGCACGACTTTCACGGGACAACCGAGACTACATGTTAACGCTGGCTGCGTTGTCGTGCGTTACTGAAAAAAACGAAAGAGGAGTAGGTTACCAACATCTGTGATTAAAAGCTCAGATGAAAGGGTTTCATAACGCCGTGTTGTGTTATGAAAAGAAAATGTCTTTGAAATGATTAAATCCTAAAAGTGAACTATTTGAAGGGTTCCCGTGTAGGGGGGATCATACTTCGTACTGACGTCGAAACTGGAAACCAATGTAACGCACGATAACGCGTTTTCTTCACCGATCAAACTCCCAGAAGAAGAAAAATGGATGTAATTCTTGAGTGTGTATGTCGAGAATAATCCTTCAGCTGACCCATAAACATCACAATAAAATTCACAGAGCTTTGTTCTCCATTATGTACAGCTGCAACACAGACTGGTGTATTTTTGTCCCAGTTTTAGGTGCTGTTTTGGGGGCATTTTGGCTAAAAATTAAATCGTTTAAAACCCACAGCAATGTTTGGAAACCCAAACTTGGTTGTTACAGTAAGTCAAATCCATCCCCTTTGACATCAAAGCATCCCCTTTGTCATCCATTGCTCAGAGATATTGTGACAGTCATTCAAAGTTGACAACCCATAGTATTTCCCAGTATCTAGGACGTGCACATATATATATATATATTATATGAACATACTTTGTTTCTCTTGTCCACATTTTTAAGTTGTACCTTTTCTTGGTGATCACATGTTTTGTCGTTTTCTTTTCCTTCTAGTCTGTCTTTGTTTCTGTATTTTTTTTCCTCACAATGTCTCTGTTGCATGTATTTTGCAGCTGTGGGACTTGTTCCTTACCACTACCCCCTTAATGCTCAACCTGGATGGAAAGCCAACAGTGTAGGCTACCACGCAGATGACGGCAGGTAAAATTGTGTTTCCTGTTCTTCTTTCCTGTCTTCTGTCTTTCCTTTTTTCCATGCTTGAACTACTACCAGTGTGACACTGACAGTCATGAGTGTTCTTCGCAGATGATGGCCGGTTAAAATTCTGTCTCCTGTTCTTCTTCCCTGTCTTCTTTCTGTCCCTTTTCCATGCATACAGTGTATCACTATGACAGCCATGAGTGTTCTTCGCTGATGATGGCCGGTTAAAATTCTGTCTCCTGTTCTTCTTCCCTGTCTTCTTTCTTTCCCTTTTCTATGCATACAGTGTATCACTATGACAGCTATGAGTGTTCTTCGCTGATAATAGCCGGTTAAAATTCTGTCTCCTGTTCTTCTTCCCTGTCTTCTTTCTTTCCTGTTATATTGTGTACTACGTCACTATTACATTGTGTACTATGTCACAAATATGTTGTGTACAACGTGACTATGTTGGGAGAGTGGTTCCCCTTTGGTCTGGACAGCTTGGACAGTAAAGACGTGTTTCGAACCTACTCCCGTTTCAAGCATGTGTGTCTGAATGCCAAACACATCAACACACACCCATGCAGACAAGGAACACAACATTTCCCTTTTCCATGCACACAGTGTATCACTATGACAGCCATGAGTGTTCCTTGGCAGTTGAGTGTTCCTTTTAGTTTCACTCGGCTTAGGGATTATTTTATTTCATACATGTGTCTCAAGTTTCATGTCAAGAATGACACTGACAGTTGGCTTTTATTAGTTACTGTTAACTTCTGTATCAGTGCTATCACCCAGTCACAGAGTGAAATCTTAGGTTGCACATGTTTGTTTATTCTGTTGTGTTGTTAATTTGGGCTGCAATATTTATTATTTAGAGCCTTATAAATTTAGATGCACATACAGCAGGTGAGGTTTGCATTTGCAACCCAAGTATGAATAACTTATGAACTATGCTTTTGTGCACAGTGGAGACCAACAGTACACATTCTTTTTTGATCTGACACATTATTCTAACCTCTGACCAGTTGACCGTGTGATACTGATAGTGATAGCATTGATATGTGGGGGTGTTTCTGACAGAACACTGTTTTTGTAGCCAGGAAATTGGACCAAACGGAACTATTGTTTTCTGAGTCGGGGGAACAACACTGTATAGGTATATAGTTTAGCGCTTTTATAGAGAGTGTGTGATGTTGTCTGTTTTGTATTTTAATACTTGTTTCTGTTACAGGATATACAAAGGAGCAGGCCACGGGTCACCGTTTGGGCCCAAATGTCGTACGGGGGATCGTATTGGCTGCGGAATCCGTTTTAATCAGAGTCATGATCAGTGGGCCATTGCATTCTTCACCCGCAATGGCACAGAGGTAAGGAAAAGTTACTGTAAATGAAACAAACTACATTTTTTAGAGGTATGTTAAGTGTATTAATGAAGAGAGTGTGAGTGAGAAAGGTTCTGCCTGAAGCACGTGTGTGTTCCATACACCACAGATGTTTGATGAGATTCCTGCCTCTGTTGATTCCGATTGAATGCCATCAAATACCGATATTGATATTATCCCGACACAACGGCGTCAGCCAAAATGGAGTATTGCTGCCTTCCTGGGGAGGGGAAAAAAATGGTCACACAGTGGAACCCCCCTTTTAAGACTTCAGAAAATCTTAAACAGGGGTTAATTTAGGGAGTTTATGGACACAAAAACAAGTCGCGTAAGGCGAAAATACAATATTTAGTCAAGTAGCTGTCGAACTCACAGAATGAAACTGAACGCAATGCCATTTTTCAGCAAGACCGTATACTCGTAGCATCGTCAGTCCACCGCTCATGGCAAAGGCAGTGAAATTGACAAGAAGAGCGGGGTAGTAGTTGCGCTAAGAAGGATAGCACGCTTTTCTGTACCTCTTTTTGTTTTAACTTTCTGAGCGTGTTTTTAATCCAAACATATCATATCTATATGTTTTTGGAATCAGAAACCGACAAGGAATAAGGTGAAAGTGTTTTTAAATTGATTTGGACAATTTAATTTTGATAATAATTTTTATATATTTAATTTTCAGAGCTTGTTTTTAATCCGAATGTAACATATTTATATGTTTTTGGAATCAGCAAATGATGGAAAATAAGATAAACGTAAATTTGGATCGTTTTATAAATTTTTATTTTTTTTTACAATTTTCAGATTTTTAATGACCAAAGTCATTAATTAATTTTTAAGCCACCAAGCTGAAATGCAATACCGAAGTCCGGGCTTCGTCGAAGATTACTTGACCAAAATTTCAACCAATTTGGTTGAAAAATGAGGGCGTGACAGTGCCGCCTCAACTTTCACGAAAAGCCGGATATGACGTCATCAAAGACATTTATCAAAAAAATGAAAAAAACGTTCGGGGATTTCATACCCAGGAACTCTCATGTCAAATTTCATAAAGATCGGTCCAGTAGTTTAGTCTGAATCGCTCTACACACACACACAGACACACACACACACACACACACGCACACACACACGCACATACACCACGACCCTCGTTTCGATTCCCCCTCAATGTTAAAATATTTAGTCAAAACTTGACTAAATAAAAAAGGAAGGACTCAGAAGGGGGAAGACTTAGATCAGGGGGTTTTGAAAGGGGGATTCCACTGTACACATAAAAGTTAACTTGTAAGTCATTCAAGTGTGTGTGAGTTGTACTGTTGCACGAGCACTTCACGCAAAAGAATTAAAAGCAGTAAAGACATTTCTGTTGTCAATCTGCCATGATGCAATTTTTTTTCTGCTCCATTGACCAGGTGGGTAAATGCAGAGTGAAGATTCCAGCAGGCGGCCTGCACCCTGCAGTGGGCATGCACTCAGAGGGGGAAGAGGTGCAGCTGCACCTGGATGCTGATTGGGTCAGTGAAGAGTCCATGCTGATGGCTGTCGACCACTGTGAAGACGAGTGGAAACGTCTGCACGACGTCCGATTGTGTGGCCAGGTAAGTCTGTGTGTGTGTGTGTTTTCAGGTCATTTTGACCATTGAAAAGATAAGTATTTCCTATTATGTGGGCAGGCAGGGCTGAAGGTATGTACTACCGTGCTCTGACTGGACTGTTCGAGGTGCTGGCAACACAGCTTTTGCTGAACAGCAATTGGTGCAGTTAGTTAGCAGCTTGATATTTTGTTCTGTATTTGCAGAAGATATTGAATACGAATTAAAGTCGGTTTTCACTTCCATTCTCATCTCAACATCTGATCATTTTGTTGCATCATTAGATTTCAGTAATCAAGGCCTTTCATCACTGTGTCAAAATACTGATGCGTGATTTATCTAACTGTGTTGTGTGTCCATAGGCGCTGGAGTACACAGGCAGAGGCAAGACGATACACGACGTGGGTCTGGCTCAGGCAGCACAACCCCTCACCACCGCCAATCACTACTTTGAAGTGGAAATCGTTGATCCGGGAGAAAGCTGCTACATCGCACTGGGTGTAGCAAAAAAGGTCTGCAACATTACTTGGTGAATTTATGTGGAACTTGAACTAAGGAGTATGCAGTGTGGGTTTCAAAATTTTGTAAGCACTAATTCACTTTGAAGGAATTCCTCGTTTGTCAACATCCTTGTGTGTGCCTTCTTAACGAACATGTGTTAGGTTCTGTGTATTGCTTTGACAGGACTTACGCTTAAAATTATTATTTTCTGTCTAAAAAGACCACTTTTGGTCTGTCCCTCGGGTGTTTGTTGTAGACAGGTTTGACTGTACCACCACTAATTGTCAATTAGGCTGTGAGCCGTATAGAGGGATTTTGGTTTATTAAACCCCCGGTATAGGGGTGTGTATAGGTTTCGCTCGATGTGTTTGTTTGTGTGTGTGTTTGTGTTCGCATATAGATCTCAAGAATGAACGGACCGATCGTCACCAAACTTGGTGAACAGGTTCTATACATTCCTGAGACGGTCCTTACAAAAATTGGGACCAGTCAAACACACGGTTAGGGAGTTATTGGTGGATTAAAATTATACAAGGACTTATAGAGGAACATCTTAATGGTCAAAGGGAAATAACCATTCTCACTCAGTCACTGCCACCAACTGAGAAGGTTATTTCCCTTTGACGGGGGTGTTTTTCCTACCTCGTAGGAATTTCTTGTTATTTCTGGGAACGCCGAAGAGAATGAAGGTTTAACATTCAATTAATTGATTAGTGCTGTTTTTGTGATAATTGTAAAGTGCCCTTAGACTGCTGCTTGGCGGTGAATAGCGAGAGGTAAACCGTTTTGTTATTATTTTTTATATTGTAGTTCTGAAAACATTATACACTGCTTTTTTTTACTAAACAAACTGTTTGTCTAACACAGGATTATCCTAAGCACCGGCATCCTGGTTGGAATAAAGGCTCCATAGCATACCATGCAGGTGAGTTGTGTTTTGACATGATCTTTCGTTTGAAAGAGGTTGCATAATTTGTGTGTACTGTGAATGTGTCTGCCCTTGTTATTGACAGGATGTAGTTGTGTTCATTTTCTTCAGTGCTTCCACTTTACCGTGAAGTTGCGCATTTTCATGAGAAGTAAACTGGTGAAACCTATAAATGTGTTCAAATGTGCGTCAGATGGAACCATTTTGAATATAAATTTCAACATTTTTCTGGACCCATCCGTAGTTTCAGGGATTTTTGCTTTTCTTCAGGGGTAGCCTTGTTTCTTCTTCTTGTTGCCGCTATGGTCTCTGCGTGTATTCATGGCGATGGTGTGCGTGGTACTGTGATCCGTTAAAGTGCGCTGTCTCGCTCAGTACCGCCGACTTCAGCACTAGAGGTTTCTGTCGGGGTTACCCCACCCTTAGCTCCTGGTCAGGGACCTTACCTGGGAGCACAGGTAGCAGAGGTTTTAACGCGCCTCTTACCCGCGTGATGAACCCGTATGAGCACATAGGGTATTTACTAGTCAACAGTGCCACCTGTTAACCACCCCGCTCTGATAGGAACACCGCCAGTTGGTCCAGGACAGCTTATTCGTCCGGGCAAGCCCGACTTATATCGCTGCAATCCTTTATATCTAAGGGCCGCCGCCTGGGGACCCACCGGGTTGGGGATGGTCGCCCCGCCACCTAATTGGAGATAGCCTGACCCCGGCCCTGTTTCTTAATACAAGGATTCTCCCAACTCAGTTTGTGATTGCAGTAAATGTTAGTATGTACGTAGTATGTAAATATAAAAGTAAGACTAAGAAACTTTGGGTTTTATTATACTTGTAGATTAAGAAGAGAGAGTCTTGTTCAAGAAAAGTCTTCTGTGTTGTGCTACACTCATATGCATACACACAAACACATGCACACACTTCTTGTCCATGTGTTTTGGTTGCTTTGAGACTGCTTTTGAGCATTCAGTCTTCTTAAAATATTTGTTTTGTATATTTTTCAGATGATGGTAAAGTGTTCATGGGATCGGGTATTGGAGATCCTTTTGGTCCTCGCTGTTACAAAGGTAAATTTCAGTGTGTTTAACATTAATTGAAATGATTATGGTACAGCAGTCCCTGCAATGTACGGCCCCCGGCGTGAGCGGACACCTGACATGTACGGACACATTTGCTCGGCACGGAGTGTTTTCCTTCTATATTTGCCCCCCCTTAAACGGACACCTGCAAAACGTGGACGCGGACACTCATTTTCGGTCCCAAAAGCAGGTCATACCTCCAATGTACGGACAGACCATCGTCAAATTTTCACCACAACAAAATAGACAAGAAAAATGTTCATTCAAAATGAACAGCGTCGATGCAATGTCCACCAAAGATTTATTTTGGGAAGTGTTAAAGGTTAGGGTCAAAAGTTAATGAATTGCATGTTGTGCTGGATATATAAATTGTTTATTTCAGTCAATGCTTGATTCATAAGTACATTTTTCAGCATGGTGCATCTACAGGAGGGTGCTCCAACAATGATGCATAGTGCCAACATTTAGCGCAAACTTTTCACAACAGTGCATTATTACCACAAAGCGCATACAGCGATTATATAGTAGCAAGTTGCACTAAACATTTGAACAAAATGCATTTTGTTCAAATGTTAACAGCACAGCACCAAGTTTTGCATAAGTGCACAACAGCACTGACCATTTCACAAAAGTGCATTACAGCTGTGACAATTTTACAAAAGTGCATTGACCATTTCAGGCAGATGGCTAACATGCAGATTTCGCTTTTGTCTGTCTTTCTTTGAAAAGTAGGCATGTTCAAGATCGATGAAGTCATGAGCAATTGGGTTAGATGACAGAAAAGATTCAAAAACGTCAGATTCAGTTAGATGACAGAAAAGATTCAAAAACGTCAGATTCAGTGTTTTGGGCACTGTTGAACAGGAACATTCTCTCCTGTTCAACAAATGTGGGTTCAATTCAAAAGCAACATTGTCACAGATAGGCTAGTGTTACATTTCTGTAAAGTTTCAAAAACATCTTCCATGTTTTGGTTACTGTTGAACAGAGGCATATTTTCCTGTTCAAAAAAGTCTGACACAAATTGTCGTAGTTGTGGGTTAAGGTTCGATCTATACTGTCCTTCAAACGAGTCGTAGAACCGTCATTGTCACAGATAGTGTTACATTTCTGTTTTACATTCAAACGAGTCGTAGAAGTAGTAGTACATTTGCGTTTGGTTGTTTTTTCTTTTAGATTCCTGTCACTCATACTAGCAGTATTGATTGAGGTACATAAATCTGTTGATGTACAGGGATGACTTGTTTGTAATGAATCCTTGTTTCCTCCACATTGAGTTTGCATTGCAGTTGGACAGAAATGAACAGGTGTTAATTGATAAACACATTGATAATGGCTTTTGAGAAAATCAATCAATTCTGCAAAGGAATTAACTTGATGACATCAAAACTGCAGCGCCATTTGAAGAATGGTTACCATTTCTGTTTCTTTGATGGGAATCAAACAAATAAAAACATTGACTATCCAAGTTACCATGAATGGCAATAGTTGACTCCTGAAAAGTAGCAAGGATATAATTTGAGACGATAAACGCCTGATGCAATCCCTCCTCAAGGTCAGTCAACTCAAAACCTTCATCATTCGCAACATCAGTAGGCAACACAGCGGGATTCGTATGTCCAGAAATCATGTCGAAAAAATATTACATTTCAAAAGCATGTCCAACCACAGTTGTTGGCAAGTGTTCGTGTCCGAAGTAGCCTTCAGTGTGTGTATATGTATTCATGTGACAGAGAACGTGACCTCATTGTTCAATCCTCTCTCTCTCTTCTTTCTCATTCGAACGCACACACGCAAGAACGTAGCCTACGCACGCGCACGCACACACACACACACACACCCCGCTGACGCACACGGCAAACCACGCACACACACACTGACTGTCGGCAAGCATCTCTTTTTGCTTTCTTTACCTTTGTTTATTGTGTTTTCGATATTTGTGTTTATTTTTTGCTTGACTTATCTGTTTTATTTTAATGTTTGCTATCCACATCGTGTGATAAATGTTTCTTCTCAGTCTCCGAGTCAGTTTAGTTTCTGCACGCCGCTTTGGTACTCCTTGTTTTTCTTTCTGGTGTATTGTGCGCGACTGATTTGCGGATTTATTTTTATTCCTTTCATATGCAGTTGAAGTGTTGTGGGTGTTATTGTCTGTATATGCTATGTTGCGTCTGTGTATGCCTACAAGAATTTTGGGTGTAATGTGCCTGTGGTCTGCTCGCAGTCGAGCACAGAAAACATGGCGGCGCCCTGCAGGCAAATTCGTGGAAAGTCTTCCCGACCGCAGATACCAGCGTCGTCCGCGACGCTGGAATAACAGAGCAGTCCGGCTCTTGGTACAAAGATCACAGCCGCAATGGTGTGATGACAGTCACTGATAACTTGAGTGCACGTGTACCCATCGTGTGTCTGTGTGTAACCTCTTTCATTGACAAGATACTCTTGTTTCCCCTCAGCCTTGACCAGTGAGTCGGTTGCCTAATCTATGAACCCTTCAGTTGTCTTGCTTTGTCAAAAGTTACGACACAGTCAACTGGTTTTGCTCTGAGTGAACAGTGCAGCTGGTCTCTCTGCCCACAGCCCCCAACAGTACATGGCTGGAGGGAGTGAGAGAGAGAAAGGGGGGGGGGGGGTGGAGGGTTAGCTGGCTAAACTCTGTGGGGTGTCGATGTCCGGTGTCACCGCATGTCAGCAGGAAGAGCATTGGAGAGAAATAGAGAGGTGTACTCTTCCACACAATTTCCAAGCATCAGTTGTCACGGCTTGGGGTAGGCATTAGTGAGGGAGAGTGGGAGCTGTGTTATGTACAGTATATTTCCGACTGAAGAGTGAAAAGTCACTGCCATGCCACATGATCGGCATGCAGTCAATAAAGCCAGACAAGAAACAAATAAATTACTTGATTATGACATGCAGCTCTATCTGCTGCTATTTATTCAAACTGGTTTTCAAGCTTATTCTTGTAAAGCATCTGCACACGCTCCTCTGTGCTGTGTTTGTGTGGCTGCTTTCGTATGTCAGAGCATGGTGAGTGTGTTCTGCCTTGAGGATTTATTTTATCTCTTCTTTTCAACACTTTTCATACAAATCATTTTTACAGAACGTTTAAAGAAGTATTAGGAGTTTATTGTTATTGTTTAGTAGCCACAAGAAGTGATTAGCATAGACTCAATCCTGTTGTTTGTGTGTCTCTGTGTGAGTGTATGGGGGAGGGGGTGGTGTGGTCACCCCTCCCGTGACCGGACACCTGCAATGTACGGACAGTTTTGCTATGGCCCAAGGGTGTCCGTTCATGAGAGGGACTGCTGTACAATGTTGCCTCACTCATATCTTGTGTGTGGTCTCATGCCATTAAAAGCCTGCCCAGATCTTTGACGGTGAGCTGAATCATTAACACATGAAGGACGCTGCTACTTGCTATTGATCATTGCCGAGAGCTATTCAGGATCAGGATCAGATTTTATATAGTCCTGTGAGGTTACCCTCATGGAAATTCCGGCTGCTCTCTCTCTGGGGAAAGCGAGTTGCTTTACAGTTCGGCGCTACCCATTTTTGTCTTTTTCCTGCATGCATGTATATTATATGTTTCCAAGCCCTGAGACTCTCGCTGTGAACATGCGTGCACACAGGGCTGTTCGGACACCAAGGAGAGTCTGTACAAAGTTGACTCTGGGAAATAAATCCCTGGTTAAAAGTAGGGATCGAACCCACGCCAATAGCGACTTCTAGTTTCGAAACCAGTGCCATTACCGACCGAGCTGTTTCCCCGCCAGCTATTGCGAGAAGGGGTGATTGATAAGTGTGTGTTGATAAGTCTTCATTATCATTATTATTATTATTGTTATCACCTGCACTTTTGCCTGTCTCAGGGGACACGATGGGCTGCGGCATCTTCTTCCCGGTGGATTTCGAAGAGCAGCAGATGTTGCGGCAGACCTCGGAGGAGGAGGATGAGGATGAAGAGGACCCAGTCAACAACGACTCTGCGGGTTCCAATGACGAAGACGAGGATGAGGAAGAGGAGGTTGGAGATGATGACGACGAAGAGTACCTAGAGATCCAGCCTCGACAGGCGCGAGTACAGGACCAGAAAGGGCTCATGGTAGAGGTGAGATGGTCTTTTTTAGTCAAGTTATACAGTGGAACCCCCCCTTTTAAGACCTCCTCCTTGTTAAAGGTCCTTGTCTACATTTTCATACCCAAATCGCCATTTGACCATTAAAATGCAGAGTCTATTATCTACAAATATCAACAATACACCCCCTTTCAATCAGGAAAGACAAAGCCAGTGTAGCCGTTTGAAAATTCATTGTAGTATTCCAGCGTAGTACTCATAGTAGGATATCCTTATTTGGAAAATGCCAAGCCCAAAACTCCTCTCAAATCCCGTGCATTTCGTGCGTTTAAAAAAAAGTGTGGACAGCGCTCCAGTGTCAAACTGTTGCTGCACTTGTTTGGGCGTGGCTATAAGCATAGTGACATGAATTTGATTGGTCAGTATTTTTAGGCAAAGCACATGTTCTCAGCAAACAGAAAACAAAATATTGGAAGCGTGAGTCACGCTACCCAAAAATAAAATCTTTTTTTACATATATTTTTTTTTCTGTAACTTTTTTCCCCATGGTTCATTCATCATCTGACATAACTTTTTAGCGAAATCTAACCATAAGATTATTGAAAAAAAAGCAAAAATGTAGACGACCACCTTTAAGACCTTATTTTTTTTTTTTTAGATTATTGGAGGTCTTAAAAGGTGTTTTTATTCTGTTCATATCCTCTGTAAAATTACCCCCATTTTAAGACCCCCTCTTTTTTAAGAGTCAGTTTTCTCAGATTATTGGAGGTCTTAAAAAGGTTAATCCACTGTACAAGTCAACAACCTTCTATGGCATTGACAAGTCCACCAGACATTTGCAGTGCTGTAATAGACGATATTCAGGGGAAAAAACTCTGTCGGGTTTGTATGGATTGTGACAGAGTGAATACCCTTGCTTTTAAGGAGACAAAATAATCCCCACCGGCTCCTTGTCCATGTGTTGGAGACTCAGCCCTTGCGAGTGATTTGCCTGTGGATTGTTTGTCTACCTAAAAGCACGTGTATTCACTCTTGCACCACCCGTACACAACCGACAGGGTTCATTTCGGAATTCATCTGTTTAGACACACATCACCTGCAAGGAGTAAAAATAGTCCGTAACTATTCTAATGAATTAAATCAATGTAAGGAGGAGATTGATTTCTGTTGGCAGACTCTTCTTTTTTTAATTTTCTTCATCAACATATTTTTTCATTGCTTACAATTGTCAATAATGCTAGCAAATCTGTAATCTAGCAAAAGATTGCAAGTTTCACCCACTCTCATGTGCAAAAAAGTAGAACATTGTGAGGTGTAATTACAGTCGGCTAAGATTCTGTTAACAAACGCCTGTAAATCCACTTTCATCTTTTCTGTCTCAGGTTTTTTTCACACGCAACGGAAAGATGGTGGGAAAACGCAACATGCCCATACCCAAGGGAGGGTTCTATCCCACGGTGGGGATGCTCAGCAGCTGTGAACGCGTGAGGGTCGACCTTCACCCTGTCACGGGATGACCTTGACCTCCGCTGCTAGTTGTCATCTGTGTGTCAGTATTGGTTGGTAGTGCGCAGTTTGATTCTCAGCCGCATGGCGTGGTAGCCCGGTGGATTGGCTCATTGTTGATTCGGTGTTGGACAGTGTGTTTCATCCGACGTGTAAGAGGAGAGAACCACTTGTTATTTATTAATGGATTTTGTGATACTCAGTGATGGATGTATTCTTTCTACTGTGGACCTGTACTTTTAAAGAAGAAAACAGATGTTTGGAAGAGGGACCACAGGACTGCGTTTTCTGTGCCATTCTGGATGTGTAATTGTGACAGTCTTTCTATCAGTCGGAAGGGTAATACGTCTCCTCTTGTGTTTAGTTCCTGTCTTCTTTCGTTCCAGTGAAATGTGTTTGAATATTGTTTTTCCCTCCAAAGAAATCTGCACTGAAGAAGAACATGAAAACAATGATGTTTTCATCATTGTTTGTATAAATAACTGTGCCTATATATAATAAGACTGAGAGAGCAGGCCAGGGGGCTGAGTTTGCGCTACCAATGAACTTTTGTGTTCAGTGCGTTTTGGAATCCTGATGTTTAATGTTTTGATTATGAATGAAGTAAACGTTACCTGCAGAGAATCCAAATGCCTTCCAGAACAAAGAGATCACCGTTAAGAAAAAAGGCTCTCGAGCACTCAAGTATTGTCAATTTTGTTTCAATTGGTGAGCAAGATTGCTCTCTTTTTTTCTCTGGTTTTGTTCCTCTCTTTTTGTTATCTGATCCGTTATCACCTATTTTACGATTGAGTTGCTGTTTGTATTTACTGTGGATATTTGTTTATTTTTTCAGTATTAACCCACTACCAGTTTGCTGTGAAAGTAAAACGACTAAAAGCATAATGATTGATCATAATTTATTTGTCACTCGCTCTTCAATTTCATTGGCATCTGTAGGCTATGAGAGAATCTGAAAACTAGACTGTTACTGACAAGGATGACGCATTTACCTGAGAAGTTTGCCTTCTTGCTTTTGCAGTAATACTTTTCTTATGATTTGAAAAGTTGAAAGGTTAGAAAAAAGCTTACCACTAGGTCATATACAGTTAGGAAAATGTCCCAGTCTTCAACAGCACTTGAAGTTTTCTTCTTTTTGTGTACAGACAAAGATAACTGCAGTGTAATGAGTGTTTTGAAGAAAAAATGACTGGTCTTTACCTTCCTTTAAAAAGTTTTAATGTGAAAAAGCTTATAGGTCAGAAAAAAGCTTACAGCTTGGTCACATATGATTGGGGGGAGGGGGGGGTATTGCCTGCCTAACAGTAACACCAGTTCAAGGTTTTTTTTTCTTTCTTTCTTCTTTTAATCCTTCTTTCTTGCAGAATGAATTGACTGAAACAGAATGTCTAAATAAGCCAGTAAACTACACTCAAATGATTTGTGTGCCTTTCGGAGCGAAAATTTTCACATTGCTGTTCTCTGGTTTTTTTTCTCATGGCGATCTCATATGTATGTATCTGTAAATAACTCATCACCTGTATTGTACATGTGTACATTATTTTACTTGTTGTCATTGCTTTAAAGATGTGTCATCTTCTGCGTTTTGATCAGGAGCTGAGTGGTTGGAGTGTATGGCAAGGTTTGCGAGAGAGATGAACAGAGTGTAATGTTGCATGGGCGTGAGTATTTGCTGCATAGCCTGAATAGTTAAGTTTATATTTTGTATACACTGATAGTGGAAAAATGATATAGTTACTGAAGTATGATTCCATGGCTGCAAGTGCTTTGCCGTCTAATGAAATTCTTCTCCCAGATTACAAAATGAATCTGTGTTTAACATTGTTTATGTATGCTCTTTCTCGCCCCCTGCCCACCCCACCCTTCCTCCCCCTGTGACAAGAAGACAATAAAGTTGCCATAGGATGTTTTGAGGTGTAATAGCTTGAGCATTTATATGGAATTCTGAATAATAATAAGTTTTCTTTTGCTTAATTTTGAGACATTTTAAGACTCCCTCCACCCCCCGCGGGTTAATGGGAAGAATTTACCCGATGCTCCCCAGCATGTTGTAAGAGGCGACTAACGGATTCTGTTTCTCCTTTTACCCTTGTTAAGTGTTTTTTGTATAGAATATAGTTAATTTTTGTAAAGATTTTAGTCAAGCAGTATGTAAGAAATGTTAAGTCCTTTGTACTGGAAACTTGCATTCTCCCAGTAAGGTAATATATTGTACTACGTTGCAAGCCCCTGGAGCCAATTTTTGATTAGTACTTTTGTGAACAAGAAACAATTGACAAGTGGCTCTTTCCCATACCCCCCTTTCCCCGTCGCGATATAACCTTGAATGGTTGAAAACGACGTTTAACACCAAATAAAGAAAGAAAGAAAGAAAGAACACCCCCTCCCCCCTGTGACAAGAAGACAATAAAGTTGCCATAGGATGTTTTGAGGTGTAATAGCTTGAGCATTTATATGGAATTCTGAATAATAATAAGTTTTCTTTTGCTTAATTTTGTGTACAGCGGATCTCTTTAACAAAAAAACGGAGTTATTAGACTTTCCCCCTTTTTAAGACCCCGTTTTCTTTGATTTTCTGTTTATGAGGTCTGTACGTTTATCTGCATTTTAAGGCTCCCTCCCTTTTAAAGCCGGATTTTCGCAGATTTTTGGTGGTCTTAAAAGGGGGGTTGGGGTTGTGCTGTACATTAAGTTTAACGCCTGGGAAATTTCCTCAAAGAAATTTAGGCTTGTATCCCTGGAGATCCAACAGAGCAATGCCCAATGGTACTGTTTCAGAGATTTAACCTTGATCCTCTGATGTACTGAGGATCACAACAGAATAGCTTGTTTTGCCAATTTACCAGAGAATTAAAGGGTCATGTTCAGACAGAATGGGCCAGTCACAAGTTTTTGTCAGATGTGAAGTACAGTGAAAGACTCCCTCTAAATTAACTCTTGATTTTCTGAGACAATCTCTTCTTTTTACCACACCACTGATATGTCCAGGCTTTTGTATTGCAATTTTGATAGACAGGTGGGGGAATTCGGGGGTTGTGATTGGATAGCCTCACACAGCTCTATTTCGGAGATCAGGCCTCATCGCTACGGAAGTGTAATAATACGGAATAGATTTACATCAATAAACTACACATGGTTTGGGTTTTACCACTGTGGATAAAGCGCATTAGTACACGCATACTTGGTCAGGGTCCAAGTGGTAAGGAAGGATGCTCTTATCAAATGTAAAGGCTTAGACCAATCTGTGGTGGTGTACGTAATGAGTTCTTACAGAAGAAAGGTAGGTACATGCAGAAGTAATGTAAGATTAGTACCTCTTAATATCTGTCGCGATATAACCTTGAATGGTTGAAAACGACATTAAACACCAAATAAAGAAAGAAAGAAAGAACCTCTTAATATTCTCTGCCTGTAATATTACAGTACATGTACTTCTGTTGTTCTTTTATACATGTACTTGGTTTTTTATTTTTTTATTACAACAATAATTGTTTTTGGAACAAAAGACACTACATTTATCGGATAAATGATGTAAAATCTGTATAGTAGACCAGCAAGACACATAGTATTTGAATGGCTCATTTGTCCACTTGAAAACATTTTTGGTTCATATACATTTGCAGTTGTTTTAGTTGTTGTTTTTGTTGATGGACTTTGTTATGACATTTTTATTTTTTATTTATCTACACAAAAAGCTGCCCTAGATCGTTAAAATTTTTTAACACACTGTACAATAGTCTTGCAAGAAATATGACAGATATTGCAAGCCCTCGCAATTTTTGTGCAGAATTTGTTAATATGCAACAGATACTTTTGGTACCTTAACCTGTTTTGTGTTGTTCCTGTTGGTGGTGTTCTTATTCTTATACTTGCTGTTTGTGTGGGTCTTTCCCCCTGTCACTGTAAGTTACATTTTCTAAGATTTCCTTGTCATCACAAAAACTGGTGATCAGATTAGGACGCCAAGTGATTCAGCCATTCTCATTTTAGGTTGATGTTGCTCCTTTCAATTGGAAGAATCATGGGGGGGGGGGGGGGGGGGGGGGGGGTTTAACCCTTTCAGCTAAAATTTGCAATTTACTGACAGCGTATTTTATCTGTCAAATTGGTCCACTAGTAAAATAAATATCAGCAGTTGAAGACTAAAACTATAACTTTGTGGTGCTGGTGATGGTTCAAAAATTCTTTAAAATCTGGAGAAGTAAAATGGATGGGTCAAATAAGGTTAATAAGTTTCAGTATATCATGAAATAGTGCTGTTGACAAATCGAACAGACGGCTGGTCTATTTGGAGGAATTGGGGTGGGATTGGGAAGTTGTTTTACTCATGTGTTGTGGAAGTGATTACTGTGTGTTGTGGAAGAAATAGTGCTTATTCCGAGAGAAAGAGTTGATGCAGACAATGTGGTGAAAAGATTATATATGCTGATTATTCTTCAGACTTTGAATATATCGCAACATTAACTGACATCTTGCTGAATGAGGGTGCCTCACACACCGTGTCAACATTTTGCACACGGTTCTCTCTTAGAATTCTTAGTTTGTGTCTGTTTTTGTCCAGTGTCTCTACAGCATACTCGTAGTAAGTGGATAGTGTGGAATGCTCTGGGCAAATGACAGTTGTAGCTCTATCATAACATGAGCAAGTGTTAGTAGTTTCAGGCATGGGAAGTCTGCGTCAATAGGTATCAGGCATGGGAATTGTCCGCCGAATGGCGGATTTCCGCCGAATTTTTTTTTTGTTCCGCCGAAAATGCAAAAGTGTCCGCCGAAAAAATAAAGGGGGGAGGCACACAAAAAAAGCACCGGTTACTTTGGCCTTTGCGCAAAAGCCCGCGAAAACTTTCCGTACTTTGTTCACGCACTGCTACCGCCCGCCTCAGTTATTGAACTATTATGTTTGAAAGTAAACCAGATTGCACAGATTGTGTTACAAGTTACATTTTCCTGTTTGTCTCAACAGATAAATTTTTTTACAAATTTAAACCATATATAATACATGTAAGCAAAATTTGGTACATTTTTGTACTAAAAACTCTGATTCTAAAAACAGAATTTAATGGCAAACTTGGAGCTCAGATGACACCAGGGTTCTTTGAATAAAAAAAATGTCCGGGGGGGCATGCCCCCGGACCCCCCTAGTAAGGCTAGGCGCTTCGCGCCGTCGACTTGACGCTTCGCGTCTTCAGTTATAAATTTTCCGCCTTTTTTACAATTTTCAATTCCCATGCCTGAGGTATTTTAAAGATGTAGTGGATAATTTGCAGAGACAATTTTCATACAAAATTAACAAGAAGGCTAGATTACAAAGACAAACATTTCTGCCAGACCATGTACATGTACAAAGTTATTAAGTAAACCAAACCGATATTACAAATACAATTTTTGCAAAGGTCTCACAGAACTTCCAAAAGTCCTACTGGTCTTGGGACCCCCTAAAGTTATGCTGAGGGTGTCCTTGGACCCCCTATAAATTAAAACTGGGGGTCCCAGGACCCTCTAGGTAAAGCATCTGTGGGGTTCCACTACTGTGTACGTGATTTCTCATGGGAGACGGGAATGGGATGGAATTCTTTTCTAACCCCTTAGCCTTAAGATTATCAGATGTTTTATTGCTGACTTAATAGTTCCCATGCCTGTTGCTTTTTTGAGTGCTGCATTTATTACAATTAAGCTGTACAGTGTGCAATGGCTGCTTTTTGGTGAAATGGAAAAGTGCTGTTTGGACTTGATGTTGATTCATGTGTACATTAGGTGTGTACACGTGCAAATGGGTCTGTGATACCATCATCTAACATTAATTTCACTGTTATTTGCAACTTAATTGTCCTGAAGAGAAAATTATAAAGATGAAAGTGAAAATGGCTATGTTTCATATTTGATTTTACAGTGAATGCAATCTGTGAGAGTGTGCCTGTGTCTGTGTGTCACAGTGTTTGTGTGTGTCAAAGTGTGTGTGTCTGTGTCACTGTTTGTCTGTCTGTCTGATGGAATGTGTCTGTGGGACCTCATCTTTCTCCATCTACCCGTGCATATCCCATGGGCGGAGCAGATAAGCTTGAGGGGGGCGGGGGGGTTACAACCTGGGGTCCAGGGGTCGGTAGAGGTGGGATACCGTGGCAACGCCCCGTTGGGGGGTCTGGGGGGCAAAGCCCCCCTAAAGCTGAAGAATTTTAGCTATCTTATAAATTTGTGGCTTATCCGTGATTTTAAACATGATCAACTGGTGTCAGCAGCCAATCATTATTTCTTTTAAAGTTAGTATTAAATAATGGCAATTTATCTTCCATGATATCTGCTCCCGACATCATATAGTATGGTTAGAAGAAAGACATGTTGCATAGAATTGGCAGTTAAAACTGTACAAAAATGCTACTGATTAAACAAATAACACTTCCCCCGGCTTTACAGACAGAAACAACAACAACATTAACAAACTTTTTATTTTTTTATTTTTTAAACAGCCGAGGGGGGGGTTCCGGAACCCCTGTAACCACCCCCCTAATCCGCCCCTGTATCGGGTGACATCCAAAAGGTCGAGGACATTTGGTCAAGAGTCAACAGGTCGAGTGCGACAAAAGGTCGAGGGTGACAAAAGGTCAACAGCAAAACGTCCAAGGGACAAAAGGTCAAGGATTGAAACAGGTCGAGGATTGAAAAAAGTTTGAGGATTGAAAATTTCGATTTCATTTTTATTGTCCATTCATGAAGACAATTCTGGTGGTTCGAGTGCCTATTCAATTTCATTTTTTGCAGAGCACCATTCTGTTTCTGTGTCCCTGTCCGAATTTCACTTTCTCTTCGCTTGGAAATGCTTTTAAAGTTTAAATATGGAACAAAAATAAAAGAAAAACTCAAGCTTTTAGCGTATCAGTGTAATGTTTCACCAAACAATCTGTTGAGTATCAAGCTGTGTTCATCGTTGACCACACCACGCTTCCGTGAACACAAACACTCATCACTCAAGGCACTGTGAGTATAGAACACTGTTCTGAATTACTAAAGTAGAACACAACATTTATAACATACACAATATACACACAAAGCAGCGTTTTCTTCAAGCAATCAAACAATTGAACTTAACTCACACCGGAACAGAAAATTATGTTTTTTAATCCTCGACCTTTTTTGTATTGTGTGACCATAATCTTTCCCTACTCTGGTTGGTGCGTGTGTGTGTGTTTTGGGGTTTACTATGATTTTACAGATATTTAGGTACAGGTGGACAATAGGGATATAATACATATTATGCTCGTCATTTTGGTGTCGCGGCGATCAAATGACCAAATTAATTAATTATGCTCAAGTTAATTGGAGCTCAATCAGTCAATTAATTTCACGATGAGTGTTCTTTGGTTTGATTAAAGGGACTTGTATGAAAAAGAAGTCAATAATGCCACTGGATTGTGAGCTATGAATTTACAACGCCGAAGTTCAACATTACCCAAATCTCTAACCCCCGTTCAGCTAGTTGATTTACTGGCTACGGTCCTCGAGCCTGGGGGCTCCGTAACCAACTACAGTCGGAGCAATTGGCACTTAGTTAAAAACGTCCGTGACTGAATGTAAACACCAAACCCTTATTAAGTCATTTTGAGGCCAGAAGTTCAAGAACGGAGCTCCACAACCCCCCCCCCCTTTTTTTTCCCCATGTGTGACGTCAAAACTCTTTGGGCCAATCGTAACCGACTTTGCGTCATCACCATGCTTCTCAAGGTCAGGAAACCCCGCCGCCGACCGACAACGTCCTTCACCCTGACCCGATCACATCGACACAGCAGACATGGCGCTGCGGAGGAGAGGCAGCTTTTTCCGAACGTTAAAAAACTGTGAACCTGATTTAGAAGACTATTATCTAGACAGAGGGGCTTCGGCAGCAGCAGGAAACAAATGGCTTTTCGAAATTGCTTGGGAAGTTGCAAACAAAGGCAAGTATGCGGACATTTTCATAAAACATAGCTTGTCTGTCGTGTAACCTTCATGAAAGTTGATTGTTGCACTGTTTGTTGCTGACCATTCAGTTCTGATGTTAAATGCGGCCACAAAACTGTGGGGTACAAATAATATGGATGAAAACATTCGCAAGAATTTTGTTTGTGATATAGTTCATGTGTTTATCTTGCTTTCTGGTAATTTTTCTGTCTGTGATCGCCAGTGTGCAAGAATGTCTGAATGTGGTCTGATTTGTGACTGACGTGTGAAGTTACACAGGGCTTCTTTACGTCGAATAAATCACACATTCTTTCGGGAAAAATAACAGTTTACTGAATTTCATGTTATGAATTTCATATTTGAGTTATGATAATGATCACAATTTTTGTCTGCAAATTTGTACTTAAAGTAAAAGGAAGAAAATTAGGTGAGACTGAAACCAACTCCAGTAGATAATCTGGGTATGACTATGACCCACAAGCAGACAGCTACTTCCCTTGTTTGTTCAAGCAGTAAAGCCCAGAGACCTCATTTTAGGTCACAGTGCTAACTGCAGGCAACCTACACATGTGTGATAACATGTGCTGCACAGATTTTTGTTCACATACCATGTAGACAGGGAATGGGATATATATATAGTGTTACATGTACTCAAGAGAGAAAGACAAGTCAGCAGTTTAAAACAAAGGTTTAATTGGGAAAACAAGTTTATGTTTAGAAGGCAACCCACAAATGTTTGTATGATGTTAGACTTGCAGCTTGCTGGTTCCACAAGAATATGTGGCTCTTGAAGCAACTTCAAGCTTTTCCTTCTTTTTACATAAAAATTTAGTCAAGTGTTGTCTAAATGTTTTAACATACATGTAGTTGGGGAATCGAAATGAGGGTCGTGGTGTATGTCACTATGTGTGTGATGTGTAGAGCGATTCACTCATTCAGAGAACACTACTGGACCGATCTTCATGAAACTCTATATGAGAGTTCCTTAGTATGATATCTCCAGACATATTTGTCTTTTTTTTTTTTTATAAATGTCTTTGATGACGTCATATCCGTTTTTTGTGAAAGTTAAGGCCGCTCTGTCACACCCTCATCTTTTGATCAAATTGATTGACACTTTAGCCAAGCAATCTTCGACAAAGCCCGGACTATGGGATTGCATTTCAGCTTCGAAGCTTAACAATTAATTAATTAAGTAGATGTGCAATGCCAAGGCACTGCATACCCCCAGCGAAGGACAAATCGCCTAACTCTCTCTTTCTCTCTCTCTCTTTCTCTCTCTCTCTCTCTCTTTCTCTCTCTCTCTCTCTTTCTCTCTCTCTCTTTCTCTCACACACACACACACCCCCACACTCACACATGATACACACCGACGTGCACACACGCAGACGCACGCACACAAACATGTACATGATACATACATCCCTCCCACACACACACACACACAAACACACACCCCTTTCAGAAAGGCAACATAGGCTCAGAGAGAGAGTAAAAGAGAGAGAAGGCACTTTAGACACAAAATAATATGCAAAGAGAAAGAAATAGTGACAAAGTGATGGAGACTATGCGTACACACGCACACTCACTCACACACACACACACACACACACACACACACACACACACATTTTGAAACTTTGAACATTTCAGTTCAAGGGTTTGATAATCTACTGACATGACCCTAGTTTGGTTGACCCCTGTCACATTTTGGGGTCACAGCAGGGTCATGATTTTAAAGGCTTTACATTGAGGTTTTCTCAGTTATTGTCAGAGCAAAAGCCTCCAAATTTTATACAAGTGTAGGTGTTGGTAATCATGCAGCTGTCATGACCAAAATTTGGCTTGTTTTCATCAAACTTTATAGAGTCCCAGCATGAAAATGTTTGCTGGAAAAGATTTTCACCCCTGAGAATGTCCACTGAGCTATCAAGGATATAATGAAGTCTTGATTTCATAATGTCATTTGTTTGATTTGATCACAGTCTTGTCTAGACTCTTGGTTATGACATCATGTTATGATGTCATAGTGTCAGAAATGAGGTCACTCAAGTGTCTGAGCATGTACATATTTTGTCTGGGCTAGCCAAAACTCAAAGAAAATGAGTAATTATTATGATTCTTGTTAAAAAAAAAATCTCTTTTTTCAAAAATAATTTGTTGATGAGAATGTCAGTATAAGTGATGGTGGTGGGAAGGAGGTTGGTTTGAATATGTGAAATATTCTCATGGTTGAATGGGTCGATACAGGTCACATGAGCCGATGAGGATCAAGTTTGTGTCAATCAGTTAGACAGGAATTTTCTCTTGGAGTTGAACATTATTTTATGAAGTTCGAACAACTTTTGAATTTTTTTATGGGGGGGAATCCTCTTTTTACATTTAGTCAAGTTTTGACTGAATGTTTTAACATAGATGGGAAATCTAAACGAGAGTCGTGGTGTGTGTCTGTGTGTATGTGTAGAGCGATTCAGAGAAAACTACTGGATCGATCTTCATGAAACTTTTCGTGAGGGTTCCTGAGTATGATATCCCCAGAGGTTTTTTTCATTTTCTCCATAAATCTCTATGATGACGTCATATCCAGCTTTTTGTAAAAGTTGAGGCCGCACTGTCACACCCTCATTTTTAGATCAAATTGATTGACACTTTAGCCAAGCAATCTTCGACGAAGCCCGGACTATTGGATTGCATTTCAGCTTCGAAGCGTAAAAATTGAATAAAAAGTTTGGTCATTAAAAATATCAAAATGCTAATTAAAATTTAAATTTAGGTAATCGATCCACAAAAGATTTCATCTTATTCTCTATTGTTTCCTGATTCCAAAAACATATAGATATGTTATGTTTGGATACAAAACAAGCTCAGAAAATTAAAAAGAATACAGAAAAGCGTGCTTTCCTGCTTTGCGCAAAAGACGCTACCTCGCTTTACTGGCTTGTCAATTTCTCTTCGTTTTGCACATGAAAAATGAGCGAATACCTTGTCGCGAGGATTGGCGAAGCTGTAATGTCTCCCGTTTCATTGCGTGAGTTTGACAGCTTGACTAAATGTAGTTATTTCGCCTTACGCGACTTGTTAAGACCTACAATGGACATGACGAAGGAGAGTCGTATAAAGCATTTGCTTTTCTTGTTGAATCTTAAATCTATAAACCATCAAGTGGATATTGAACAAATAAAAGAAGTAAAGGCTGGGAACGCAGAAGAAGAAGAAGAAAAAAAGAAAGTTGATATTTTTAACAGAAAATTTGGAAAAATTGTCAGAGGGGGAAAAAAGTCATACATTGTTCCCAACTCCCACTTTCTTGTTTTCAGACATGTTTGCCCTTCAGACAAATGTACTTGCATTAAACTTTCAAGTTGCCATGATTGTTTACATTGATGGACTGTGTACTCTATCCGCCCAAACAAACAAACAGACGAGCAAACTATTAACTTTTCCTTTAGGCCCTGGAACTTTATTTCAATGCTTGAAAATGAGTGTCAGTTCTTAGAAATTATTGAACTGTCTGTGTGTGTTCAGTGGGAGGAATCTACACTGTGATCAAGACAAAGGCTCCCATCACCGTAGAAGAATGGGGGGAACAGTACTGTCTGATGGGCCCTTACAACGAGGCCTGCGTGCGCACAGAGGTGGAGATTCTGGAACCTCATCATTACGCCTACAGGGAGACCATCTCAACCATGAGGCAAGCAGGACTGAAGGTGAGAGCTGGTTCAAGAAAATGTTGAATGCAACGTGTATTACGAAGGCAAAGCATACTAATTACCATTTACCTGCTAATCAGACGTTTTCTTCCACATGAGATTGATTGTCGAACGAAGCCGCCAGGCTGATTTTAAGCAGAAAACTACAATGGTAGACAAATTCGAAAAGTAACTCTGTTGGGTTTGTATGGGTTGTGAAAGAGTGAATGCCCTTGCTTTTAAATTGGACAAACATTGGAGCAGCCTACCACTGGCGAGGGGTGTCTGAAACACGTGGACAGGAGCACAATTGAAGTTATTTGTCAGAGGAAAAGCAAGGGTATTCACTCTTTCACAACCCATACAAACCCGACAGAGTTATTTTCAAAAACTGTCTATTTCAGTTTGCTTTCTTTTTTGGTGTGATTTTGTTTCTGATGCACCGTCAGGTAAAATTCTAGGCACTCATAGATAACTTTGTGCTTGTTTTGTGCAGGTGTTTTTCGGCCGCTGGCTGATTGATGGGTATCCCAAGGTGGTTTTGTTTGACATCGGTTCAGCAGCATGGAAACTGGACGAGTTTAAACACGAACTCTGGGAATCGGCCGGAATTGGTATTCCCTGGCATGACAGAGAGTCCAACGATGCGGTCATCTTCGGCGCACTTGTCTGTTGGTTCATGGCAGAGGTGAGAATGGCTGTCGTTGTAGTTCAGGTTGATACATTTTTGTCTTCAGCTATGGGATCTATCGCATCAGTTAAATGTAACGGGGAGAATCAGAACGAATTCTTGCATTTGAAAAAACCCACCTCCAGGAATGTATTTTTTCTGTGAATGTCAACTGATGACTTTTGTATCATTAACTTAAGCTTATGAATTAATGCAGAGGGAGCTTATGCATATTAATGATGTGAACGGTTAGAGCAATTGACACATGATTAGACTGATAACAGCTAATAACAGGGTGCGGGGGCAGGGAAGGGATGTCATGGTTGGTTTAGTAAAGCATTTTTAATGGTTAAAAACTTAAACATTCCTTTGACTGCCAGGGATAACTCTCTTGTAACTACTGACTTTTCATGAAATGTATCTTTCGTTTCTTTTTGCTGATTAATATTGTTTTACTTCAACTATTCTTGGTTATTTGGGACTGCATTTTTTCCATTGAACATAAACTTTGACATATGTATGTGTGTTTGTGTCTCACGATGCATTATGGTTCAATGTGTTGTTGATTGTCTTGAGGGTGTCTGTGTGTGTATGTTTCATTGTGCGTGTATGTGTGTGAATGCTCTGTTTATATTGTTGTTACTACTTATGTTTTAACCCTGATTGTATAGCGCTTCAAGCAGATCTCTCTGGATTTCTGCGCTTTATAATATTCATGTCTTTCATTATAATCTTCACAAACTCATTCCAGTTCCTGAAGAATCTGCAAGGGGATCCTATCGTCATCAACCATTTTCACGAGTGGCTGGCGGGGGCGGGTCTGATCATGACACGGCTGCGGCAGATGAACGTGACCACGATGTTTACCACGCACGCCACCTTGCTGGGGCGCTACCTGTGTGCTGGCAGTGCTGACTTCTACAACAACCTGGACACTGTATGGCTTTCCACGCACATTTATTTCTCTACAGTGGAACCCCCCTTTTAGGACCTCCAAAAATATAACAACATTAAAAAAGTTCTGTTGTAGATTGTTGCAGGCTGACATTCTTTTTCTGGGAACATTTGTTTGGGATTATTTATCCGTAATGCATTTGTTCATATTATCAGCTAGAGTTTATTAGGCACAGTTATGTGATAGTAAAGGCAATATGGTGTTACCCTTGTTCTTATTGTTGTTCTCTTTCTGTATTCAGCACACCAAGGATTTCTGAGGATTTATTATCTCATTAGTTACAAAGTCCAGACATTGGTTATGGCACAGTTAGTCACTGCTTTGTGTGATGATATGAAATGAGGCAGTGATTCTTTTACACACGGATGACCGTTTTATATCTTGCAGTTCAACCTGGACAAAGAAGCCGGTGACCGACAGATTTATCACCGCTATTGCATGGAGAGAGCGGCTGTACACTGCGCGCATGTGTTCACCACTGTGTCAGAAATCACTGGCACAGAGGCGGAGCATCTGCTGAAACGCAAGCCAGGTGAGTGGCTGGTGGTAGTTGTGGGTTGTCTTGGTTGCCAGACTTGGACCTCTGTCACCATGTTTTTGAGCAAGTCCAAAATGTTGGTCTTTAAACACAGTGTTGTTCCCAAGCTCAGATGACAAAAGGTCGGTTGGAGCTTTTATTGAAAATGTGGACTGCTGAAAAAGCCGTTTGCAGTTTTGAGTCTTTCTGGTTGTGTGCGTGTGTGTGCATGCGTGCGTGCGTGCGCGCACGCAATCCCCGACAAGGTGGTTGACTACTTGACAACAAATGAGTTTAAAAATGGGTCTCTGTTTCAGACGTGATCACTCCAAATGGTCTGAATGTAGTCAAGTTCAGTGCCCTCCATGAATTCCAGAACCTCCATGCCATCAACAAGGATAAACTCAACGACTTTGTCAGGGGACACTTCTATGGGTAAGCATCTGATGTTTTTGTTGTTGTATACTGTGCATGTGACAGCATTTTTTTCTTTCTTTTGTGTTTCAAACCATTTGATTTATAAGTGGGACTGTTTCAGAGGGAAAAGAGTTTGTGTGCTTGCATGTGGCAGTTTGACATCACTGAGATAGAACATTTGAGCTGGCCTGGACACAGGGTGTGTGTGTGTGTGTGTGTGTGTGTGTTTTTCTTGAATTGGGAAGACAAAGAGTGTGTTGTCATTGAATCCCAGTTTGACTAGAATTGTTATGAAATCAAGCGATTAGTTCCTGAATGTTCAACAGTTTATTACAGCTGATTTTACCTATCTTTTAACAAATAAAAACTTCATGGTATCAATACCCTTGTGTTAAGAGTGATACATGGGATATTACCTGCTATTCCGACTTGGTCGTGTGACAGACGTTTTCTTCCACACAAGATTACGTTGATTGTCTAACGAAGCCGTCAGGCTGAGTTAGACATCAGCTAATCGAGTGTGGAAGAAAACTCTGTCACACGACCAAGTCGGAATAGCATTTATGTCTCACAGCTTCAACAGAGGAGAGAACAAACACGTTTTGCGTACTCAAGCTTGACAAACCTAAACACAGGAGCAGCCATTGTGGAGAGATCTACTTTTTGACGGAAGTGAACAACAACTATGAATGACGTCTCGGTATATGTGAATGACGTCACAGTCATCGTCACAGTCTGTATCTTTTGAAGCATCGCATTCTTCATGACATCTTTCTGTGTCTGCATCCGCGAAATGTTTGTTCTTTTCGGGGTCTTTGTCATCTATGTTCAGAACTCTGTCCTTCTAGTTTCAGACTAACAGGCCTCCTGAGCGAGCCACTTTCCAAGGGCAGCTAAATTCGCGAATGGAAACAGTACTGTTGTCTTGGATGCCGTTCTCAGTGTTCTCAGCGTTCAAGAATTTGTAAAGAGAAGAAACGATAACAGCAGGAGAAATAAAAGTCGTGTGTGCATTTTGGGGCTTTTGGAGGGAATGATTTTGAGTTAGAATCCGTTCTTGCACATGCTCCAAAGCGTGTAACATACAATCTGGCACACGTTTGCTTTAGTAATGACAAAGAAGGAAAGCGTGTGACATATAGATTTGTCATCATTATCAATTTGCGTTACAGTCACTACGACTTTGACCTTGACAAGACGCTGTACTTCTTCACGGCTGGACGCTACGAGTTCTCCAACAAGGGAGCTGACATGTTCATTGAATCTTTAGCTCGACTCAACCATTACATGAAGGTAAACCTTGTGTGAGTTGGGGTTTGGATGATATGTGTAGGTACTTGATACAGGTGAAGGAGATGACAGTTGTATTGTTTGACTGGTTACACCTTTAATACCCATAGGTTATACTACCAGTGATGGCTCGTATTCATGATATCTATATTGAGAAAGTATGTACATTGTACAACTATAAAATGTGTTTCTCAAGCCTTTTGCAGTAAAGTATTGTAAAAAACACCTGATCATAAGTTTTTCTTCTGACAATAGGGATGGATTTTTTCATGTTCAAGCCTACTTCTTCTTTTTCTTACGTGTTCATGGGCTACAACACTTACGTACACTCACGATTTGTATGGCCGTTCATACCCTGCCACTCATGCCTCAGTGTAACATGTAAGCTCTCATCTTTTTGGCCTTGACAGGTAATGACATCAACTTTTTCTTTCCCTTCAGACGGCCGGCAGTGACATGACGGTTGTGGCTTTCTTGATTTTCCCTGCACGGACCAACAACTTCAACGTGGAGTCGTTGAGAGGCCAGGCCATTGCCAAACAGCTCAAGGAAACAGTGAACCATGTACAGAACCAGATCGGAAAGCGCATCTTTGAAATCTGCCTCAGGTACTCATGATTGATGCTTTTTTTTTCTGGCAGTGACAGCTGTTGTAGCTCTGCATAAAAATCTCTGTTTATGTTTTTCTAGCAGATCTTAGCCTTGCATCAACTCATGTCCCTAAAAGGAAAATTTCATGTGAGGACGTTAAGGACCCCTAGTTCAGTTTTCTAGCAGACTTTGTTATTGCATTAACTTCAGTTTGATGCGTAAGACATTGAAGTACTAACCCTGGAGACAGGGGGAGGTAACTCCCAAAACAAAACCTTGACAACAAGGTCCTGGTAGTTACCTCCCCTCACCGGCCGCCCGCGCATGCGCGGCACATATCGCCGGTATACTCATTCCCAATGAAACACCACCTTCAACCATTAAAAACGATTGCTGGGTAGGTTGGGAGGGCATTTACTATGTGAGTTGGGTAAGTAAATCACATATTCTTACTCCAACTCACATAAATAGCAGATTGCTACAAAAGGTGGCGGGAAACTCACTTAAATATGAAAGAAACCGGCCTGCTTCAACCATGACTGGTAAGCAACTACTACCATTGCAGTGGGTACTAAAAAACACACAAATGTTTGTCTGTCTGTCTGTCTGTAAAAAAATTCCATTTCACACGGCAGAAATTAATATGTAAAGCGCGGAGAGCACAGTTAATTGTGGTTCGCGCTATATAAGCTCACCATAATAATAATAATAATAATAAAATCTTCTTTGGGCGATTATGTTGTGACTGCATAACACTAATAGTCTCTTTTTGTGTTTTTTCTGAAAACTTTTTGAGGCTGGGATGTTGTGACTGTGAGGAAGAGTCTTACCTTTGCTCCTTTCCCAATATTTAATAAACAATAATTATAGAGAAATGAACGCATCAGAAATTATCAAATGTCAGTGCATTTGTAGCAGTGGTAGATGTCTAGCATACTCCAGTATTATTAGTGTTCAACTTGTTATTTTTGTATTTCCCACTAATCAGAGGTAGTCTTCCCAACGGAGATGACATTTTGCAACAAGAGGACATGGTCAAACTGAAGAGATGTATATTCACAGCGCAGGTAACTTATTTACACTAATGCAATAGAATTGCTCAGATTTTGAAGTGTTAGTGTGTGTTGTGTTGTGTTGTGTTGTGTTGTGTTGTGTTGTGTGTGATTTGTAAAGTTAAGGATTTTTAGATTGATAGTTTACTCTGAATTCAAATTTGCCTTGCATGCAAGTAATTTTTTATTTATCTGTTTATTTTTTTTTCAGAATTGTAAGGCACTCAAAACTCTAGTCGGATTAGCACCATAGAAATAATTTTATTATCATTATTATTGATAGTAGTATTGTTATTAATATAAGTACTATTATGAATATTGTTATAACATTTGATTAGACTGTGACGTTGTGTATGGTTTTAGCGCCACAGTCTTCCCCCCATCTGCACCCACAATGTAGTTGAAGACCAACATGACCAAGTTTTGAACGCCCTGCGACGGTGCCAGCTTTTCAACAACAGGCATGACCGTGTCAAGGTAAGGGATTGGTTTTATTTTTTAAGCTTGAGTCAAGGCGGTCCTTGATTGAACCCAAAGTCAACTTCGCAAAGTCTTTTTACCGAAAACTCATTGCTAAAGCTTTGTGCGACCAGTTCACGAGGTATTCTTCGCGTAGTCAACTTCGCCCAGGTAAGGACAGGCTTAACCCAATGCCTCACAGAGTGCCTGATATCACCTGCTAAATAATTTTATACCCACTTCCTGTAACCGCTGCATCAATCATCTGCAAAAATGCTTTCCTCTTTTGTACGAAGAGATGGCGCTGCTTGAGCAAATGGGAGCAAGCCTTCTTTTATTTGACAGTTCTGCTAAATCTCAAGGGAACTGCATTGGATACTATGATTCTGTGTGGGAGTCAAAGAGTTTATGTATGCACGTTTGTATAAATCCACTTGAAACTTGCAATCAAGTAAAAGGTTAAGTAAGTTAGTCTTGTCAAGTTTCGCACATGGACATTTGGGTAACTTTCTCTCTGTGAAAAATAAACTGCCATTTTTAATTTTTTTCTTCTGTGTCTCCCACTTTTGTGAGCTTTTCAAGCAAGGGGTTAGAATGCTGCATCCTATTTTTACAGGTGGTCTTCCATCCAGAGTTTTTGAACTCCACCAACCCTCTGTTCGGTCTAGACTACGAGGATTTCGTACGTGGCTGCCATCTAGGAGTCTTCCCTTCGTACTACGAACCCTGGGGATACACTCCTGGTAAGATAAGCATTGCCTGATAGATTCAGCTGCACTGGTGTAGAGGCTGTGTGTGTTTGTTTAGTATGCAGACTTGTACAGTGTATTCGTCTTTCTAAGAGTGTGTGTGTGTGTGTGTGTTTCTGCGTGTGCAAGCTTTGTGCTGTATCTAGCAAGGTCAGCATGTAAAGTGGGTTTGTTTGAAAGATAGGCGTTTGAGAGAAATATAAGAGAGAGAGAGGAAGGATGTTGCAGTGCAGATTTGTGAACATATGTCTGTATGCAGACTTGCATCTATGTCAAGGTACACATTGATTATGCAAGCAGTGTGCATGTTTCAGCATATGTACTTACAACCACTTGCAGACTTTTTGCATATTTTTGATGGTTTTGCTTTCACTTCACATTCCGATCTTAACTGTTCAGCGGAGTGTACAGTGATGGGCATTCCCAGCATAACTACCAACCTGTCGGGCTTCGGCTGCTTCATGAAAGACCACATCCAAGACCCTAAGTCCTACGGCATCTACATTGTGGACAGGCACCACAAGGGGTCCGAGGACTCCATCAAGGAGCTGGCACAGGTGGCTGATTGAGAGAGAGAGAGAGAGAGAGAGGGAGAGGGAGAGAGAGAGAGAGAGAGAGAGAGAGAGAGAGAGAGAGAGAGAGAGAGAGAGAGAGAGGGAGAGGGAGAGAGAGAGAGAGAGACACACACACACACACACAGACAGACACACAGACAGACACACACAGACAGACAGACAGACACACAGACAGACACACAGACAGACGGAGACAGACAGACACAGACAGACAGACAGAGAGAGACAGAGAGACAGAGAGATACAGACAGAGACAGACAGAGACAGACAGAGATTGTGTGTGTGACAAAGAGATTTATTTTATTTTATGTGTGTGTGTGAGTGTGTTATTGAAAGAGGGAAGGAGAGGTTTTATATTTGTGTGTCAAAGAGAGAGGTAGAAAGGATGCATAATGTCTTTTCTTTTTTTTTTGGGGGGGGGGGGGGGGGAGGGGGGGATAATTTGCTAGCAGTAATGGTACAGCAGTAGATTGGATCGACATTGTTATTTCACTTGATTATTGGGAGGGAATCTGGTGTCCTCTGTTCAGGTGTGCATGTTGTGAAAGGCGCTCTTTACCTATTGTTCTCTTTGCAGTACATGTTTGACTTCACGTGTCTGTCGCGACGACAACGCATCATCCAGAGGAACAGAACGGAGCGTCTGAGCGAACTGCTGGACTGGAAAAACCTGGGCATTGTGAGTTGTGCATCTCTTGTGTCGGTTTTAGGTGTGTTTTGCTACAGTGGAACCCCTTAAGATATGCACTGACACACACACACACAAACACTCAATGATGCACGCACGCACCCACACTGACACACGCACAAACACACATACACGCACACACACACTGTTTTCAGTCTTTTTTTTCCTTTTTTTTTCTGTTCTGTAACAGTGTAAGGTTATCTTCATTTTACCTCTATTTTTAAGACCTTCTCTCTTTTTAGACCTTTTTGGCGTTTGTAAAAGGGGGGTACCACTGTAGTACTGTTTGGAGAGTTTGGTGCATTGCTCAGGGCTGGGAGTTATAAATTGCATAAAAAATTTTTTTTTAAAAAAAATAAATAAAAAAAATCCCTGTGCTTAGAACTGTACCCACGGAATACGCGCGATATAAGCCTCATATTGATTGATTGATTGAAATGTGGTGAAACATAAGGAGAATGATAAGACCAGTCATTGGAAACATTTCTAATCTACGCCATAAGAAATAGTGTTATCTTACTCCATAGCATTCCAGGTATTCCTTATATGATCTAGTTTTGGTGTTATTTTAGAGTGTAGTGACGTGTGTGTTTGATAAAACCAGTCATTGGAAACATTTCTCATCTGTGACATTTTTTGTGTGTGTTTTCTCATTCTCTAACATTCCACGTTTCTTATATGACCTATTTTTGGTGTCCTTTTAGAGTCGAGTGATGAGTGTGTGTTTGATAAGACAAGTCATTGGAAACATTTCTAATCTACGCCATAAGAAATAGTGTTATCTTACTCCATAACATTCCAGGTATTTCTTATATGATCTAGTTTTGGTGTTATTTTAGAGTGTAGTGACGTGTGTGTTTGATAAAACCAGTCATTGGAAACATTTCTCATCTGTGACATTTTTTTGGTGTGTTTTCTCATTCTCTAACATTCCACGTTTCTTATATGACCTATTTTTGGTGTCCTTTTAGAGTCGAGTGATGAGTGTGTGTTTGATAAGACAAGTCATTGGAAACATTTCTCATCAATGCAATAAAAAATAGTGTTATCCTACTCTCTAGCATTCCAGGTTTTTGGCTCACGTAAGTGTAGCCTATGCGATGCTAACTTTTGTCTGTCTGTGCGTGCGTGCGTATGTATGTATGTATGTATGTATGTATGTCTGTGGTAGAAACTTTAACATTTGACTGAACACCGAAATACTAATTTTACCTGGTTATTATTCAAGCAACAGCTTCAAAGTATTGAAGCAATGATCAACATTTCGTCGGCACGTATGTAGTTAAAGTGTGTATCCAAAGAAAACGGGTGGTGGGGGGTTTTAAGGGGGTAAAAGCAGGTGACTGGTTTGTGTCGTGTGTGGTATGTAGACCAGGTCAGGGGTCAAGGTTAGGTCAGATCGCGTGAAGGATTGTGGTATAGATACAGTTATCACCGAGCTGCAGTTCAGGCGCCGATCGGAGAAGATGATTTCACATTGTTTGGTTTCGTAGCTCCAGAAAAATAGATAAGGAAGATACCAAAGGAGATTTCCTACACTGGTTAATCTGCACAGCGTGTTTCCAGTGTCTGCGCGAGGAAGCGCTGTCGAAAGCGCAGTGTCGATCTGTCCATCTGGCAGTCGTGTCCCAGTAAGTAGGCCGTACAGACAGACAGATCTAGATCTAGTGTCTCGCACTCTTGCACCGTGTCACCTATGATTACTGTGTGTGTGCATGTATGACAGAGTGATTGAGGTTATGTTACTGTTTGTCGATTTCTTACGTGAGCCTTGAAGGCTTCGCCTCTTGTTCTTATATGACATCTTTTTGGTGTTATTTTAGTGTCTAGTGATGTGTGTGTTCACTGGTTGAAGATGTGTTTTGTTCGTATTTCACAGTACTACCGGAAGGCTCGCAACCTTGCAATGAATCTTACTCATCCGGAGGATGATATGAATGACGACAATGTGTCTGTAAGTAAACTCTCTTGCTCTTTTTTGTCTTTAAATATTATTAAAAAAACCGAGTAAGGTTAATTTTATGGAACATCTAATTGAGTAGATATAGACAAAAGCAAACATTCACCTGTATTTTCAACCTATCAGTTTTTAAAGTGGACAAACAAGAAAAACCACAGACAAATAATAATTGATCGATGGTCACTTATCTAATAATAATAATAATAATGGACATTTATTAATCGCCCCTTCTCACAAGAGCTCACGGCGATTTACATATTAATTTCTGCCGTGTGAGATGGAATTTTTTACACAATACATCACGCATTCACATCGGCCAGTAAATCTCAAGCCATTACGGCGAATATTTACTTTTTACGGCCTGTTATTCCAAGTCACACGGGTATTTGGTGGACAATTTTTATCTATGCCTATACAATTTTGCCAGGAAAGACCCTTTTGTCAATCGTGGGATCTTGAACGTGCACACCCCAATGTAGTGTACACGATGTAGTGTATCTGTGTGTGAAGCTTCTTCTAAGATGGCAGGAACCCAAATGACCATTTTGTTGTTGTTGTTGTTGTTGCTGTTGTGTATTATTATAAAGTGTAACTCTTATTACCATTTTTTTTTTAACCAACTTAGGTTGTTTTGTTTTTGATTTTATGTTGCAGAAAAGTGTTAAGTTTCTATGTGCATGTCTTACATTCTTTGTCTTCATACTCATACTCATACTTACAGGTATAACTTCAGACTCGTTTAAGCCATCAGTTGCTTTTGTGTGGGGTTAGACCATCCTCTGCTTAGTCACATACTCAAACTCAACAGCCTGGCTGGCCGAGTGGGAACCTTTCCAAAACAACCACTTTTGGTCAGTCCCTTGGGTCGTCACTTTCAACATGTACGACTCTACCTTTACAAATCTCTGGCATTGTTCTCTCTCTCTCTCTCACAGGTGAAGAGCTTCAAGTACACCAAGCCAGCGTCAGCACCCCCTTCTCCCTCCCAGTCACGCTCTTCCACCCCCCTGCCCTCTGACAACGAAGACGATGAATCACACCTTTACGACGAAGATGAGGACGAGGAGGCGGCAGAGAGGGAGGAACTGGCAAAGAATTCTTGATGGGTTTCTTTCACAACGTGGAGAGACGCTGGCTCCACATCTTCTGCTATCAGTGTGGTAGACACGCTTTTTGTGGCATTTGTTGTGTTTTTTGTGTGTTTTATTGTGAGCCGACATGGTGTACTGGTCCATTGAATATGGAAGAGAATTGCTATCGGGTAGCCATGAATTCTTGACGTGTTTCCTTTATCACTGGCTCCTCATCTTCTGCCATCACTGTGGTAGACATGCTTTGTTGCCATTTGTTTGTTGTTGTTTGTTGAGCTGAGATGGTTTTCATTGGATGGACCTTTTTGACTTTGGGGGAGAGGAATTCATTATGGGTTTTCTTATAATGTATGGAGAAACTAGTTCTACATGTGGACATTTTGTTTGTAGCAGAGATGGTGCATATTGAATCCGCCTTTTTTGGACTGTGGTGGCCGTCTGCAGTTTGCTATTAGGTGGCCATGGAAATGCTGAGCAACAAAAGGAACATGAATTTCTTGCCCAAGGTTCACACTGGTGTACCTGCAGATTGTCTTTGAACAACATGCTACTGTCAGTGTTTGATGATGTATATTTCCCCACCCCCCTTGTTTTCTTGTGTGCTCTGTTCCCCTTGATTAATGATAATTTGAACAAGTAGGGCTGATTCCAACACCCCATATCAGCAAACATTACAAATTTGCTTGAAAACTTGTGGATGGATATTCAAGGGGAGGAACCTTTTCATCTTTTTTTTTAATTGTCAAAATACAAGTCCCTTGCCAATCTTGAAAATCTGTTATTATAAAGTGTTTGGCTGCTACCAGTGTGTTTTTGTATACAATTTGCTTTTAACTCTTCTTTCATTTTTCCAAGGTTTGCTTCTCCTAAACTTACGTTTGTTGAACTGTTTCTGCTCTGGGATTTAATATTTTTTAAAGTTTGTTGTTCTTTTTACATGTACCATTAATGTAAAATTTGAGTTGAGTGGACTAAGATTACTTCAAAATGTACAAACTTACCTAAATGTCAGCAATTGAATTTGTCTAATCGTGCATTTATTTGTTACAGTACATGTATACTTGTTATACAGAGAGGAAAGTGACACCTTGAAATAGATGAAATAGTTGATATAAAGGTATGTACTGTGGACGGATGAGGCGTTGAACAAGAACAGTCAATATAACACTTACCTCGACAGTACTATTCTTGCACATTATCTATTATAGGCCGAAAAAATTGGACAAAACGCTGAGTGGGTACAATTATCTCCCATAACCATGCGCCACCGTGGATCCCAAGCACTGTCCGAGTGCTTCCCCCTTACAGGATGTAGGTGGCGCGTCCTCTTTCTTTTTTCGCGCGTGTCAGACCGGCTGTGTTTCTGCTACGCTCCCGGATTATTTTGGACTAAGAGGCTCCTTTTCTGTGTGGACTATCACCTGTTGGATTATTGTGTGTTATTCCACTTCTGGCTTGAGGCTACGTTGTGTTTCCTTCAACTTGTGCCTCCGTTTTTGTGTGGCGGACTCGGCGTGCCTCCCGTCCTACTTCGTGGTGACCGGTCGTCTGCTTCTCGTTTCGCCGCATTCACTTGAGTATTGACCTAAATTTTCTTTGAATTTTGTTAATTCTCGGTCTTTAAGGGTACGTACAGGGCGAGGTAGGATGTCTCGTCCTGTTTTGGGCTCTGGTTCTACGGAACCAGAGTCTGCCGGGGGCAACCCTTCTCCGGGCGCCCAGCGTCATGTTTTACGCACGGAGAAGGGGATCTTTCGGCGCTCCGACTCTCCCTCCCCAAACGCTTTGCGTTTGCGGCGAGGGAGGGCGGAGAAAGCCTGTTTGAGCAAGCTCAATGCGAGCTTGCTCAAACAGGCTGGGCTTGAGCCTGGGACTTCGGGCGGGGCTGCGCCGTCGAAGGTTCGGGGAAGTTCGAGGGGAAAGAAAAAGCTTCTTTCTCCTTCTCCTTCAGTGGAACAGGCTTCCCCCCCTTCGACGCCGTTGTCCGGCCCTCAGTCTCAGGCTTCAGCTCCTCCCGGTTTCGAGCCTGGGGGGAAGGTTTCCTTCTCCCCCCTGGCTCGAATCCGGGGGCAGGTCGATTCCCAACCCTCTTTGGGGGTTGGTGAATCCGATCTAGGGGCTACTGGAGAGACTCAGGTTTTGACAGCCAACGGCCATACCACGTTGATAACACCGGTTCTCGTCCGACCACCGAAGTTAAGCAACGTCGGGCCCGGTTAGTACTTGGATGGGTGACCGCCTGGGAACACCGGGTGCAGTTGGCATTAAAATCTTTCTTTTTCCGGTGCCTCTCCTGTGCCCTCCTCGGTTTCCACCGCTGTGGAAGCCAGGAGGGACACGGGTCCTCCTCTGAACTCCCTCGCTGGGTCGTCTGCTGCTGTTTTGACAGTAGTTTCGGCCTCCTGGGGGGGGAGATCGGAGGAGATGACGGGGTCTCTGAATTCCCTCCCCGCTGGGGTTGGGATGCGAATTGACCCCGTTCAGGGCGGTCCTGTGGGGGCAGGGGTTTCAGGCTTCGTGCCTACGACCACTGCTACTACGGTTCCCTCTGACGTCCGTGTGACTGGTGGCTGTCCCTCTTGAAACGCTCCGGCCGACTAGTTACTGGACGTGGAGGTGTTCGACAGAACGTGGTACTTCTGTCGAATGGTCAGGGCGACGGGAACATTGTTTCTGTTGCTCAGACCGACACCTCCGACCGGACCGTCTTGACCCCACGCCATTCCTTAGCGTCTGGTGTTCGGGTGACGGATGGTCCGGACCAAGGGTCCGGAACGTTCCAGGCTTACGGGTCGGGATCGAACCGGACCCACGGGTCCCGACTGGACTTGACCTCCGGGTTTGGTCCGGACGGGACCCATGGTACGGGACCGTACCGGACCTTAGGGTCCGGTGCGGGACAGTACCTCTGGCCCTTGCCGGACCCCCCGGACCTACGGGTCCGGATGGTACGGTACGGGACCAGTGTTTCGGTCGGGACCGGACCACCCGACCACCTCTGTTGGTCTGGGTGGTCTGGCACCGAACCGGAACACACCGGACCTACGGGTCCGGAGGGTACGGTACCGGACCAGTGGTCCGGTCGGGACCGGACCACTCGACCACCTCTGTTGGTCCGGGTGGTCTGGCACCGAACCGGACCATGCCGGACCTACGGGTCCGGATGGTACGGTATGTCCACGTCCGGACCGAGCCACCCGAACACTTCTGTGGGTACGGATGGTTCGGTACCGAACGGGACCTCCGGATGGTACGGGACCGGACCGAATCTACGGGTTCGGATGGTCCGGTACCGGACCACCCGACCACCTCTGTTGGTCCGGATGGTCTGTCACCGAACCGGACCATACCGGACCACCGGACCTACGGGTCCGGATGGTACGGTAGGTCCACGTCCGGACCGAACACTTCAGTGGGTACGGATGGTTCGGTGCCGTACGGGACCTCCGGATGGTATGGGACAGGACCGGAACACCGGACCACCCTACCGGATCGGTCCGGACCACCCGACCACCTCTGTTGGTCCGGATGGTCTGGCACCGAACCGGACCTACGGGTCCGGATGGTACGGTATGTCCACGTCCGGACCGAGCCACCCGAACACTTCTGTGGGTACGGGTGGTTCGGTGCCGAACGGGACCTCCGGATGGTGCGGGACCGGACCGGACCTACGGGTCCGGATGGTCCGGTGCTGGACCGGTGGTCCGGTCCGGACCGGACCACCCGACCACCTCTGTTGGTCCGGATGGTCTGGCACCGAACCGGACCATACCGGACTTACGGGTCCGGATGGTACGGTGTGTCCACGTCCGGACCGAGCCACCCGAACACTTCTGTGGGTACGGATGGTTCGGTACCGAACGGGACCTCCGGATGGTACGGGACCGGACCGGAACACCGGACCGGAACACCGGACCACCCTACCGGACCGGTCCGGACCACCCGACCACCTCTGTTGGTCCGGATGGTCTGGCACCGAACCGGACCTACGGGTCCGGATGGTACGGTACGTACGTCCACGCCCGGACCGAACCACCCGAACACTTCTGTGCGTACGGATGGTTCGGTGCCGAACAGGACCTCCGGATGGTACCGGACCTACGGGTCCGGACCTACGGGTCCGGATGGTCCGGTGCGGGACCACCCGACCACCTCTGTTGGTCTGGATGGTCTGGCACCGAACCGGACCATACCGGACCACCGGACCTACGGGTCCGGATGGTACGGTATGTCCACGTCCGGACCTAACCACCCGAACACTTCGTTGGGTACGATGGTTCGGTGCTGAACGGGACCTCCGGATGGTACGGCACCGGACCGGACCACCCTACCGGACCGGATCGGCACCCCCGACCGGACCGGACCATTTCTTTTCTGATCAGACCCCATGGGTTCCTGTTCAGTCTATAAATGGCGGGGGTTCGTTGGCTGGGCTGACCCAACAGTCGCAGGGTTGTTGTTTTTCTCCCCCTTCGGCTGCTGGAGACGTTTCGTCTTTGGGGCAGGGGTCTTCGCGGCCTCTTGCTTCTGTGGGCGTTTCTTCACAGCATGCTTCATCGCTTTCGGCTCTTCCCCCTCAAGCTCCCTACACTCCTGCTTTTGAGGAGTTGTCGGGAAGTGAAGAGGAGAGTGAGTCGGAGGACGATAGGGAGGAGGATCAGGGTCGCCCTGAGGTTAACACTGAACCTCTACCCTTGCCGGTTTCTGATGGAACTTCCGAAGCTATGCTTCGTACTTTCCAACAGTACATGACAGACATCACGCGGCGTCTTGACGTCACGGATGCCTCTCTTAAGCGTCTGTCGTCTAGTGTTGACACACAGGACGTGGACCCGGGGTCTGAGGACGAGAGGCAGGAGGCTCGTCCTCGCACAGCTAGAAGGACGTTTGAACAGTTTCAGGACGTCCTTCCCTGAGACGCCCTCTCGTCCTTTGAGTCCGCTTCGGCCCGGGCGCGGGAGGCTCACGCCGCGTCTGCCGGCGGCTCGTTTTATGAACGATCCGGCCGCCGGCAATTCGCGTTCCACCCTAGTCTAAGTGCCACGGTGGAAGCGGCAGCACATCGCCTGAGGAGTACAGATTCACGTGCAAACGCGACCTATGTTCCTCGGGAGGACGCGGGTTCAGTGCCATGCTTTCCTTTGGGAGGCGCACCTCCACTGTTTCCTCGTGTCCAATCTGTTTCGTCCCTCCCTTTTCCCTTTGACTCTCGAACTCTCCCTTTCCAGACTTCGAGTGTTTAGGGTGGGGCTGACGGTGATGTGTTCGTTGGGGAGGTGCCTTCGGTCAAGAAGGTGGAACTGAGCTCTGCTTCGTTCCACAATCTTGAGGCCACCGTTTCGTCCACAGTCGAGGCCCAATCACAGGCCTTGACATGGATGAGCACGCTGTCCACACTGTTGGACCCTCCCAATCGGGCAGAGTCCGATTCCACTCGGGTCCTTGACACGGTTCGAGTGGATCGGGCTTTGCATGCCGTGCGATCGTGCGTGACGTCTGCGGCAGAATTGGCCATTGGAACACGGGTCCACTTTATTGGCCCTGTTCCGTGATCATTTTCTGCCTACTTCTATAGTGCCTCCGGATATGAGGAAGAGTCTGAGGAACACGCTTCCTCAGCCTTCTTCCCTCTTTCATCCGGACACTGTTCGTTCTGTGGTGGAGTCCACACGCCAGAGGAACACTGATTCTCTGATGGTTGGCCTCGCTGCTTCGGCGACGGCGGCGGGGAGTAAGAGAAGTGCTACAGTCACCTCCAGCTCCCAGCCTCAGAAGAAGAAGAAGAAGCCAGTTTCACTGCCTCCTTCTTCCTCCTCTTAGGCGCCTGTTGCGTTCCCAAGCAAGACGAAGGGTGCTCAGACAGGTAAGGGGAAGCAGCACCACCAGGGGGGGTGGTCGCAAGCCTGCGCCTGCCCGCCAGCAGAATTTTCAGTGAGTCCCGGCCCTACGTTGACGCCCCCTCAAGTTGCCCCTCTTTCGTCCGGCGGTTCCCTTTTTTCGGGCCCGCGGCATGTGGGGCAGACTGGTCTCCAACCAGTTTTTCTTGAGGGTGGTGTGGTCGGGGTTTTCTCTACCGCTGTCGTCACAACCTCCATTGTCCGCTCTACCTTGGACGTTCCCCCCTCCTCGAGAGCCTGCCAGATGGCAGGCTCTTCAGGACGAGGTGAACTCGTTGGTCGAGAAGAAGGCGGTCTACCCCCTTTCTCAGCCTTCTCTGGGGTTCTGCTCCCGCCTGTTCACCGTCCCCAAAAAGGACGGCCGGTTCAGGCCGGTGTTGGACCTCTCCACCTTGAACTTGTACCTTCACAGGTGCAAGTTCAAGATGGAAACCCCTTCGTCGGTCCGGTTGGCCATCCGGCCAAACGATTGGGCCATGTCTGGGACCTCCAGGATGCTTACTTCCACATCCTGGTGGCCCCGGGGTACCGACATCTGCTCCGGTTCGTTTGGGAGGGCACGGTGTTCGAGTTTCGGGCCCTCCCATTCGGCCTGTCCTTGGCCCCTCTGATTTTCAACGGGGACAACAACACCACATGCTTAGCTTACCTTCGCCACCAGGGGGGCACCAATTCTCGGTCCCTCTCCCTGTTGGCGGAGGAGATTCTGCTCTGGTGCCAGACCAATCAGGTCCGGATGTCAGTCCAGTTCGTTCCGGGGAAACTGAACGCCCTGGCCGACATTCTCAGTCGGGGCGATCAGGTTCTCTCCACAGAATGGACCATCGCTCACAACGTTCTACAGCGTCTGTGGGCAAGGTGGGACCGTCCTCTGATCGATCTGTTCGTAACTCGATTCAGCGCTCGGCTTCCCAGGTACGTCAGCCCCTTTCGAGACATGAATGCGTTCCACTTGGACGCATTCACTCTCTTGTGGAGGCTCCTCGATGCTTACGCCTATCCCCCGACATCTCTGATTCCGAGGGTGCTGGCAAAATATCTGCAGGAACGACCAAGACTGATTTTGGTCGCGCCTTACTGGCCAACAGCTCCGTGGTTTCCAGATCTTCGCGGTCTCACCCACGTAGACCCTCTACCTCTGGATCTGGACGGGGGAGGTCTGCTCCAGCCTCGATCATGCCTCCCTCATCCACGTCCAGAGAGTCTGTGCTTGACCGCATGGCTCTTGTGCGCTCCAAACTGCTTGCACTAGGATTGCACAAGAGTTCAGTAGAGTTTTCCTTGAACGCTAAGAGGCGATCAACTAATCAGCTCTACGACTTACGCTGGAGAGCTTGGGCCACCTTCGCCTTGTCCAAGGGGATAAAGCCGCTTTATCCCTCAACACAGGACTTGGCCAACTTCCTGGTGGAAGTGTATCAAAAGAAGAGTCTTTCTTCTAAGACTCTTCTTGGATACAGATCTGCCATCGCTTCCACGATTGCGGCCGCTACTGGTCGCAGAACTGAACACTTGATCAGGTCCTCCCTCATCGCTAATGTCCTTTCGGGTATTAGCAATGCAGCGGTGTCTAAACCTCTGGTTTCATTTCCCAAGGGGGATGTCTTTCTGGTCCTCAAACTCCTGCGTAGCAATGAGTTTGAACCCCTGGCAGGCATCAGTATCAAGTTGCTGATTTTTAAGACTAATTGTTCCTCATCGCTTTAGCCACTTGCCGTAGACTCAGTGGTATTCAAGCTTTGAGTGGCCTGGACTTTGACATTGAGTTCACCACACAGCAGTGGTTGCTAGCATGGTCACGTCAGTCTAAGGTATGTTTCTTGGGTATATTTTCTTTTACGGTAGTACTGTTCGAAAATTGCCTGGGTATCTTAATCCTTGGATTTAAGTGATTTTGATTAAGGAGTTTAATACTCTACATATCACCCTCACACCACTCTGGTATTCTGTGCAAGAATAGTACTGTCGAGGTAAGTGTTATATTGACTGTAAGGCTTCTTTTTAAGCCTACTGTCTATATGATACTTACCGAGACAGTACTATTAGAGTTTCCCTCCCGCCTCCCCTCTTGATATGTTATGGGCTTTTTGAGGGTCTGCAGCTCATAAAGAAAGAGGACGCGCCACCTACATCCTGTAAGGGGGAAGCACTCGGACAGTGCTTGGGATCCACGGTGGCGCATGGTTATGGGAGATAATTGTACCCACTCAGCGTTTTGTCCAATTTTTTCGGCCTATAATAGATAATGTGCAAGAATAGTACTGTCTCGGTAAGTATCATATAGACAGTAGGCTTAAAAAGAAGCCTTACAACTGCACTCAAAGACTAGGCTGTCACCAGCAGCAGCATTGCCAAAAGTGAATTCCAGCTTTTTAAGGTTCCGTGTTTAAAATGTCAGTGTTATATTGTAGTGAGCAGCTTAAGCTGTCTGTGAATGTTAAATGCTCATGTAGTGTTTGAACGCCTAGGTACATGTACTTGCTTTCCGGCTTTGTGATTGCAAGTGACTGAACGTACAGATTTTAATTTACTGGACAGATTTATTCGTGGTCTTCCTAGTCTGCTCATAATAACCATGTTGTCTGTTTACACCAGTGTTAGGTTGTGTAGTGCAGTGGAACGGCCCTTTTAAGACTTTGACAAATCTGAAAAAATCGTGACTTAAAAAAGGAGGCAGTCTCAAGGGCAGGCTCCTTCGCATTTAGCTCACCATTTCCGATCTGGCCAGGCATTCATATGTGACAAGACCATCCCTCCACTTGGTCACAGTTATCAAAAAATTCAACACCCTGACTGCTTACTGTGAGTTCGAATTATTGTGTGAATTTATTTCTTAAAAAGCCGCTGCATGGTGCCTTTTTCTAAATTAATTGATAAAAAAATGTTCACTGTGCACGGAAACCACCCAGGATGTTCATTTTTGGTATGTGACCAAGTGGAGGGATGGTCTTATTCCATGTAAAAGCCTAGCCAGATCTGAGATGGTGAGCTGAACTGTTTACACGGGAAGGAGTGTTTCTTTAAAATTGATGTAAATTTACTGAGATTTTGATAGACAAATCTGAAAAAAACAAACAAGAAACAAGGTCTTAAAAGGGGGTTCCACTGTATCAAACTTATTATATTACCTCATAATTTTACTATTGGCAGCACAGGGTTATTTTTTTCTCTTTTTTGGGGGGTTTTGTTTACCGAATAGCGAATAAGTATATTTTGTGTGTGTGGGCCTTTTCTTCTGCAGGTACATCTGCCATCTATTTGGGACAAATAATATTGTGCAAAGTTCTTTTTCCATGGTGTATTTCTATATCTTACGTTTGGTTGACATGAGTTTGGGACAGTTTTTCCAATTGTATGGCTTCCCGTGGCACTGCTTCAAATAAATGAAGGTGTACGCGTGTCTATATCTACAGACAGATGCAGACAAGTCACATGCACGCATGCACACACACACACACTGAAAAATGGACTGTAGAGGCCTCTAAAGCACTTGTTACGGATTGGTCCCTCTTTTTGACCCTACCTTTCGAATTCTCCTGAGCAAAAGTCTACAAAAACTGGGGAATCATTGCACCGGTATAAATTAGGTGTTTTGTTCAAAAGAGAAGAGATAACTGTCAAAAAACTGTACATTTGAAAGGCGGTTTTAATTAAGAGTTGTCTTTGTTTGTTTGTTCGTTCATGGGCTGAAACTCCCACGGCTTTTACGTGTATGACCGTTTTTACCCCGCCATTTAGGCAGTCATACGCCGCTTTCGGAGGAAGCATGCTGGGTATTTTCGTGTTTTTATAACACACCGAACTCTGACATGGATTACAGGATCTTTTTCGTGCACACTTGGTCTTGTGCTTGCGTGTACACACGGGGGTGTTCGGACACCGAGGAGAGTCTGCACACAAAGTTGACTCTGAGAAATAAATCTCTCGCCGAACGTGGGGACGAACTCACGCTGACAGCGGCCAACTGGATACAAATCCAGCGCGCTACCGACTGAGCTACATCCCCGCCCTAGAGTTGTCTGTTCTGGACTTATTTGCTTAAGTTATTTGTGGGTTTTGATGTTCTTGGTTATCTATAATGTTAGAGTTTGCCAGAAGAAAAAATTATATTGAAATGTGAGATTTTGCTGATGAGTATACCTTTCAAGGGAAAAATGATTCATTACGTCCTCGTACGCCTCAAAACCTCTTAGGGACATTAACTCATGATGCGATAAATAGATTTCTCCAATCATTTTGTCCTTTGGTCTACTAACTTCCCCTGATCGGAGAATAATCTGACATTAAAATAATCAGAGTTTTTCTGATCGAAGAAAACCTGATATGAAAGGACATCTTCACTGAAGGGACATTTTTGGGTGGTCCCCAGGTGGTTCTCTTGTGACATACAAATATGCATATCACTGCAGTTTTTTTCTGTGCTATTTCCGACTTTTTGTATCCTTGAAATGTGTGTATTTTGCCTGAGGTGAAATTGCATTTATTTTTGTGTGGACAATCACGTACAGATGCTAGTGTGCTTATCAGATTTAGTTAACAAGCATATTTTATTTGAGTTGCTTCGAACTGCTCAGTTCACACACACATACACACATGTACACATGCAGACACTGTTTGAAGTGGAAGTGGGTAGATTCTGTCAGTGTGTTCATCTTTTCATCATAACTTGTCCTGTACGTATCATGCTTCCATTTTGAACATGCTCTTATAATTTTCCCTTAGACAGATACATAATTGCTTTAAACTTACAATTATCTTTTCAATGTCAGAATTATATATTTCGGTCTTGATTGAGGTAATAGGGGAGCACAATATCTTGCATTTTCCTGTCATTCCTATATTTTTCTTTGTAGCCATCATTTACCTTTCTGTGTGAGAGTGTATCTTGTGATGAAAGGGTGATATATTAACCTCCCTCTACCCCCACCCCCCAACAATATCTATGCACCCCTTCCCAAACACCCACCTTCTTCCTCCCCAGTTGAGTTCTTATCCTGGCTTTTGTCTTTTCTTGGTGCAGCTGTTGATTTTGTGATTTTAACAACCCCTTGTGTGACACTGGCTTTGCTTGTTGATGAATGCTGTTTACAGTTTATGTTGCTTTGCCAATTGGTTTCTGTGTGTGATTTATTTGTGTGTGTTTTTCTCACAATTTTGCTTTTTCAAACCATTTGCTTCCATCATAGACCTATATTAGATATTAATATAGGTCCCTGCTTCCATATATGTTATTTGCAGAGTTTATTTACAAGCCATAGTAAGTCTGAATGACTTTAAAGATGGGATTCAATCCCTCTTACAGCTTGGAGGGGGAGGGATGGGGAATATTATTGTTGAGTGAGCGTTTTGTAACAGCCAGTATTTGTTTGCTTTGCATTTGTACCTTGCACATGTCAGTGTGCTTTTCAGTCAGCCTACTTTTGTGTAGATGCTTTTTGGTGTTATTTGTATGCTAAAAGTATTAATACTGTGCGTAAAATGTACTCTCTATGACAGTGTGTAACAGACTGGATCATGTAGGTCCTATATGCGATGTGTCTTCTGTGTTTTTGTGGTGTAGCAGAAGAAATATATTCACACCCAATTCAAGTACTTTGAAAAATTAATATGTTGTGACCAATACACACTTATTATGAGTTATTTCTGATAATGCTGACTGTTAGCTAATGATAACAGACATGACAAGGAAATGGATATCAACATGAGCCGGCAGGCGAATGTTCATTTAATTTTTAAGACATGGTTGTTATCATTTGCTAACAGTGAGCATATTAGAAATAACAGTTTTATTACCGGCGATCCTGGAACGCCGAAGAAGAAGAATATTACCGGCTAATTGCAACAAAAATAATTATCGAAGCATCCATCAAATAAGATGGAACAGACGAATTGAGACTGGTCTTATCCAAGGCTGGCATGACCTCATTCCACGCGACCTCATCTGATACCGTCATTCACTTCCATCTCCCCCCTTTCCCCGTCGCGATATAACCCTTCGTGGTTGAAAACGACGTTAAACACCAAATAAAGAAAGAACCGTCATTCACTCACCTGACCTGACGAATATTGCTTAACCAGCTGAAATGTTCTCACACAACAATACATTTTTATTATTTTTTCTTGTCCAAGAGAGAGGGACAGATTGAGAATCAACATCAAGTGGTAAGGAAATGACGTAAGACTATATTTGACATACATTGAGTGACGGACAATTTAATTGATTCTTCAGAAATATAACCGTGCAATTTTCAAAGGATTTGAGCTCAGCATTGCATTTTGAGAAGGTTGGTGGTGCCTTGTCATTTTGTGAACCCATTTCACCGACAAAATCGGCTTTTCCGTGTTTTAACATGATTAAGTGTATTCTTGTTCAAAATAAATCGTGCCATCCTTTAGAAGTCACCCTGATAGTTTATATTCAAAATTTCACATTGTCTTCCTTATTTTCAGAGTGATAAACAAAAAGGGTCTCTGCCAGACTGCAATAGCATTTAGCGGGTCATCTAAAATCAATATAGGTTGGTAGCCACATTCTGCACCAACTAATAGACATGTATATATGCACGGTTATTGGTTTGTAATCAGGTTTTTTTGAACCTGGAATTTTCCTATTAGATTTACACCTAGCCATCAACTTAATCTTCAAGATTTAATCGACTTAGGATAACAAGGAGTATTGTTAATGATAATACATGTATACCTTGGTAAAACTTTTGTATGGTTATGTCTACCTTTGCTTTTATTGCATGTTAATTATGGGTTTGACTTGGTGTTTGTATAGTTCTTCCCCAGTGTATGTCTTTGCTGTTCATATGCTGTCAGAATGGTGTATTCCCTGTATTTAAACAGTGGTTTGGTTAGTATGCATATGTATATGAAATGAAAAGCATTTTGCATTATTAAAACTGTAAAACAGAATTTGGTTCTTTTTTATGCATGTGTGTGGGTGGTTCCCTGTGTGTGTGTGAATGTGTGTGTGTGTGTGTGTGTGTGTGTGTGTGTGTGTGCGTGTGTGATATGCCAATGACATGGTTCACCAGGATGTCAAGCTGAGAGATGCATTCAAGTAATTGAATAAAAAAAAAAGGCAATTCACATCTAGAAAAGGCCTCTGTCTTTCTGTCCCTTACACTTTTCATCCCTGATAACTCAGGTGTTTCTTCGTCAGTTTGCATGAAATTTGACATTATACATACAAGTAGGCTATGCCATTCTTATTGCAATGTCTGTGGGAATAACTTCTAGCCAATATTGAACGCAAACCCGAGAGATATAAGAACCGGCCTGATAAAAAGTGAAAGCAGGTTACTTGCACTGCATCGCTACAGCCAGAACTGACTGTCAGTAACAACTAACATTCAACTGAGTGTCAAACACTATTCCGACAAGGCGACATAATGCTCCACACAACGAACCAGAGATACGATGTGTAATTAATATAATTAGTTATGTAAAAACCGACACATAAATTACAAAAATTGCAAATGTGTAAAGACTTACACAATGAAATGAGTAATCAAACAAACAATGCAAAAACGCGGAAGAATAAAACAATATTGCTTACCTCATGTAATGTTTGGTGAGAGTGGGGTAAAAAAACGCCCTTTACTCAAGGGACGTCACTCTCGTCAAGGAAGTTGGGAGGGTCATGTGAGAATGAAAACAAAATTATAAGTTCTCTGTTCGGGTAAAAGCGAAAGCTACTCCTACTCCCATTGCGGCTTTGATTGTCGAGGTAAATTAAACGGTTGTTGTTGGTGTCTTACTTATGATTGTACCGTACATTTTGGATACCGTGAGCGAGTGATTTTGGTGAAAGTCCAAGAAACTTCAGGCATCTGCTTGGTCCACATAATTTTAATCGTCACAAATTATTCTTATTTCTAGTGATTTTTCTTTGTTGTGATAAGCCAGTTGCGACTTTGAATTGCGACATGGTGCTTAATTCTTCCTAGGCTTAAAACATACGCAGGTATTGGATGATAATAATATAGGTATATGTTGTTGTTAATGTTCCCAGCTGTTCCTGTGGTAGTGTAGTAACTTATGTACAGAAATATGAATTTAACTTGCACTTTACATTTTAAAATTGATACAATGATAGTTATTATACTGAAACTCAGTTCAGCAACAGAAAATACCAAATACTATTGTGAGTACTACTGCTAGTCCGTGTCTGTGGTATATATCAATATGTTTATGCAAGAGTGATGCTTTTAATTATACTGATAGTGATGATACAGGTCTAGAAAAATTATACAGCATAAGCAGTTTTGTATCACAATTTGCATACTGGTCAGAATTTATAGTCATTTTTGAATTTTATCTGTATTTCAGGTTTAGTAGCATCAGTTCTTGCCACACTACCAGTACCATTGCAACCCACACTGTTCTGAACAATAATTACCTGCATTTATAAGCAGACTAAACCGAAAGAAATAAGATGTCAGGTTACGGATCAGTCCGAGAGTATCGGGACGACCCTTTTGCTCCACAAAGCCGCGGTGGCTATCAGACAGCAGGTAAGACTCACATTCACGCCTTAGTTTAACCTTCATCAGTATTTTTCTTTATTCAGCCCTGAAAGTCCAAAGAATTGTGAACTAGCCAAAAACTAGTGATTCTGAAAATTTACTAGCCAGAGAGCAAACTTTACTAGCCAAACCGAAAATTTGTTTCAGCAACTTTACTCGCATTTGGCGAGAGGATGAACATTTCTACTCGCCATTGTTTTTACTCGCCACTTTCAGGCCTGTTTATTACGTACTTGCTGACAGACTGTAGCCTGTAAACACACACACACACACACACACACACACACACACACACACACACACACACACACACACACACAAACACACACATGCACACACACACACACACACACAATGACATACAAGTATTCAATTCACTGATAATAAGTAATATACTAATAAAGTGACAGTTTACTCACGGTGACACACACACATGCAAGGACATACACACACACACACACATTTCATGGCAGAAGAATGTAAAAAATGTTCCTTGGTAGCAAGTCATCTTCTAGTATTATATTAATTGTCTGCTCTTCGTTTCAGGACCAGCTTCTCTCGATGACTTGTGCAATCAGATTCGCAGCAACATCTTTCAGATCAACAATGGAGGTAAATGGCTTTCCATGTTCCAGCACTCTGTACTGGCATGCCTCAACCCTCCCCCACCCCTGACACACATGCACTCATTTTATCATTAAGAACTTAAAGAAGCTTTTGTGTGTGTGTGTGTTGATGCTGACATTATTTGTATGTTACTCATGCCACTTTTTTTGATCAGTGTTATATTCTCATTTTATAAACTGGTGTGTCATGTACATGTGTATGTTCTTTTATTTGTCTGCGTGCAAGTGTCTATCTGTGTCAGACTACAGCGTCCAGCTTTAGAGGAGCATTTTAGAAATGTATGTATTCATTGTCAATGTATGATTGCAGCAAACACAATTGACAGAGCTCTAAAGGCCATTGGGACAGAGAGGGACACCCCTTTAGTCAGAGATAAAATGTAAGTTTAGTGGAGACTTCTTTACTTGGCTGATTTGTTCAGTGGTTAATACAGACTACCAAACAAACAAGCACTGAAGCAGGCAAACAAGCACACTGACACTGACAGATGGACAGAGTGACAAAAACTTCAAACAATGAACCAGTGTGTATTGTACCTCGCTTTAGCATAATTTAGGCTTTCTATGAATTTTAATTGCAGAAATAAAGTGACTAATGGTTTAGTGTTTTTTGCTTAGATGTGCCAAATACAGACAAACATGTGGAAAGCAAACAAACAAAATAAACGCAAAATGAAACAAAATATAGAGTGAAGTTCATGTGTTTTCCGATAAAGTTTTGGAAACATAAACTGATGTCCAAATGCCAGTGTGTGTGTGTCTTTCTCCCTTTCTTTGTCTGTCTGCCTGTCCGTCTGTCTGCCTGTCCGTCTGTCTGCCCCTCTCTTTCTCTCTCCCTCTATCTCTTTCTCTCTTTGTGTCTCAGTCGCTTTGTCTGTCTATCTGTGTGTGTGTGTGTGTGTGTGTGTCTCTCTCTCTCTCTCTCTGCCATATTTAGAGTGCAGGTGCATCTGAGCTTAATTTTCTTGGATCTACAGTTTCAAGTCTAAATCATGTATCTTTGATTTTCAGTCATGAGACATCCCAGAACACAAACAAGACGGTGAAAGCCACCACAAAGCTTCTGCGCGATGCCAATGCTTTGCGAAGTGACAGGGTAAGGGTTTCGTTTTGTACATTACATGCAAGGTGTTATACTTTTTGTGACAGTGGTATTACATTGTACATATATTTTCAGTATGCCGTATGTATGCCATACATTCAGTGCTGAACAAAAGGTAGTACAGTTGAACCTACTTTAGCGACAACCTCTTGATAATGACCCCCTGCCAATGACAATCATCCCAAAGGATCCCTGGATATAATTAAAAAACAACCACATGTCTAAAATGACCACTTTTGATCGGTCCCTTGGGGGTGTCGGTATAGACAGGTTTGGCCGTAATGTGTTACTGATAGTACGCCAGTCACTGTCTTGAATGTACATTTGAAATCTCACAAACTAATAGACATGACACCTTGTCAACTGATCCTGTTGCAAAGACTTAGATTATTTCCTTGTCTCAGTATGTCATGGTGTTGCAGGGGAATAAAAAAAGCCACCTATATATTATAACTACATGAATGAATATTACATGTGCAACCGGGTCGCCCAAATTGTTGTGTATACTGTCTTCAGTGGTGACAATCCCATCAATGATATAGACTCCTTCATTCCATTAATAGTGCTGATAACCCCCCGCGGGATAGGGGGAAGAATTTACCTGATGCTCCCCAGCATGTCGTAAGAGGCGACTAACGGATTCTGTTTCTCTTTTTACCCTTGTTAAGTGTTTCTTGTATAGAATATAGTCAATTTTTGTAAAGATTTTAGTCAAGCAGTATGTAAGAAATGTTAAGTCCTTTGTACTGGAAACTTGCATTCTCCCAGTAAGGTAATACATTTTACTACGTTGCAAGCCCCTGGAGCAAATTTTTGATTAGTGCTTTTGTGAACAAGAAACAATTGACAAGTGGCTCTATCCCCTCTCCCCCCTTTCCCCGTTGCGATATAACCTTCGTGGTTGAAAACGACGTTAAACACCAAATAAAGAAAGAATAGCGCTGATATGATGTACTTTTGTGAATCAGCCTCTGACAAACTCATTTGCTAGTGGAAGTAAATTATGCTTTTCCCGATTAACCTCTAGCGCACATCAGTGTGAGCACAGGCAAGCACACAGAATGTCTAAAGACATGATTCTCTTAATGAATGATTGCGTTTAATTTGTCATTCAAACTTAAAGCAATACCACAAGAGAATAGCTTCATTCGGGACAAGCCAAAAGTGGCCCGTCATTGTAGATGACAAAGATACTGTAGTTTAAAAAATTGTAGATATTCTTCCATGACAAAGATAGTGTGGTTTGATTGAGAAGGTAATCAACAGTATAAAGTATCTCATTCTTAGAGGTGCCCACATAGCTCATAGGAGCCTCACATCACATGAACCATTGTATGTAGATCTGTATGTGTGAGTGTATTTGCAGACACAGAAAATGCAGATTGGACGTTTGACCAGTGACTTCCAGGATGCTATATCACGGTTTCAATCCCTCCAGAAAGTAAGTAGTTGTTGTTTTCGTACTTATCTGTTACATTCAAATAATGATGGTGTGCATGATGATGATATTGATAAGGCCCCCCCCAAAAAATAGTCTGTTTACGGTAACCCGACCGACCCTATTTTTTTCGCGCGACCCTAGACTTTTTTTTGGCATTTGGGGAAAAACAAAGAAAAAAAAATCTTGGTTTTTTTGGCAAAATAACGTAAAAATATGGTTTTTTTGAGAAAAAAAAAACAACAAAAAATCCCGACCTACCGACCCTATTTTTTTGGCCTATGTTACCGTAAACAGACCTATTTTTTTTTGGCCTAATGATTATGATGACAATGACTACAATGATACTTATTCTCTTATTACCTGCATTTTGCTTTGCTTTTGCGGACATGTGCATATTTTCCCTCTGTAACAGGAATTGACATGTGTGTGTTGATCACTGTTAATCCAGTCATGGGACACCTTTAATCTGCCATGAAAAGTCTCAATCAGTCGACATTTTGCACACAAACAACATAATGTCTTTGAGAGTGAATGATTCAGTGGAAGTTTGTAGTTTTATAGTACCTACCTGGCATATATTAGTATGTCCATGTGTATGTGTGCAGATATGCATACTAGTCTATATATATACGATATATATGTAAGAGTATTCAATTTTTGTATCAGTATTTTCTATGCTGAACTGCTAAAAAACATTTCTTTTGATCTTTTAGAAAGCAACAGAAAAGGCGAAGACAGCTGTAAAGCTAGGCTCTCAGAACCAACAGGCCAAGCCACTTGTGGCCATTGCAGGATATGAGGTGAGTTTTGTCGCGCTCATTAGCTCTCTGATAGTCTGTGGTTCGAATCCCACTGACAGCATCTGGTCGGTAAAGAATGGTGTCAGAGTTTGCATGCCTGGTGTGTCAACACGTGCAGATTAGCTGAGCTTGAGCACCCTTCTTGTGTATGCATGCAGGTGATCAAATATCTGTGCTAAAGATTCTGTGATCTGTGTCAAAGTGGGCGGGGATGTATCTCAGTCGGTAGCGCGCTGGATTTGTATCCAGTTGGCCGCTGTCAGCGTGAGTTCGTCCCCATGTTCGGCGAGAGATTTATTTCTCAGAGTCAACTTTGTGTGCAGACTCTCCTCGGTGTCCGAACACCCCCGTGTGTACACGCAAGCACAAGACCAAGTGCGCACGAAAAAGATCCTGTAATCCATGTCTGAGTTCGGTGGGTTATAGAAACACGAAAATACCCAGCATGCTTCCTCCGAAAACGGCGTATGGCTGCCTAAATGGCGGGGTAAAAAACAGTCATACACGTAAAATTCCACTCGTGCAAAAAACCACACGAGTGTACATGGGAGTTTCAGCCCACGAACCCAGAAGAAGAAGAAGAAGTGTCAAAGTTTGGCTGGCCATGAACACGCAACATGACAGCATGGGCCACTCCAGGAAATAGAGTATGAATGCATATTTGCAGGGCATAACATGGTGATATATATACTATAGATGTAAAATTCCACTCATAATGAATTTGAGTGTAGCCTTGATGGGACTTGTAGCCCAGAACAAGAAGAGGTGAGTTTTATTAGATACATGTCCACTGTCATAGCAACCATTGGAGAAGAAGAACATACAGACTCTTTCTCTGATTTTCCTAGGATGACAGTTTTAACACTAAAAGCAGATATACTTACTGCTATGATCTGTCCATAAGCACCATAGAAAATACTTGAAATAATAGCACTGTGAGTGAACTGAATTACGGACCCACCTCTTTTCATGGATTGACAATACACATCTTTTGAAGACCCAGACTTGCTGAGGTTCTCCCCTGAAATCGGCGTATGCTGCCTGAATGGCGGGGTAAAAACGGTCATACACGTAAAAACACACTCATGCAAAAACGTGAGTGAACATGGGAGTTTCAGCCCATGAACAAAGAAGAAGAAGGTGTGGTTTGAGATACAGTATTTTGTGAACCTACTTGTTGTTCAGGACACCGATGATCGTCGTCACCTTGTGGATGATGACCGTGCGGCACAGCTTCAAGCGCAGGAAGTAGTCATCGAGGATGACCTTTCTCTTCTTCGTGAACGCGAGGAGAGGATACGTCAACTTGAGGTGTGTTTGGAATCTTGAATCTTGGGGCTGAATTTGATCCTAAAATTCTTAGTTATGGGCTGTTGTTGGTGTTGTGATTCTCTGATCAGTGTCTTATAGTTTCTTCCTGAGCAATTTGGATTTGTATATTTTGGATTCAACTCTGTGAGTGTGTGTGTGTGTGTGTGTGTGTGTGTGTGTGTGTGTGTGTGTGCATGCATGCATGCATGTGTGTGTGTGTGTGTGTGTGTGTGTGTGTGTGTGTGTGTGTGTGCATCTACCTGTCTATATATATATAATATGTATATGTGTTTTCAGTCCGATGTACTGGACGTCAACGAAATTTTCAGAGACCTTGGAGCTATGATATCAGAGCAGGGTGAAGTGCTAAGTAAGTGATTTTAAAAAAAAATTTAAAAAATGTATACACTGTTTTAATCGAATATTGACAGGTATGGTTGTCAGGTCACAAGTAAGGAAACAGGAGGCTGATATTTTATACTGATATTTGCAACAGCAATACTGTTATTTACCAGTTTCCCCATTTTGGGGGAAAATATTATCTTACCACGAGGAATCTTTTATGTTACTTTCATCTGTCCTGAACCATCATTCACTTCTTCACTAAACTGAGAAACATATTCAAGCACCTCAGACAGAAATACATCTTTCTTGACTGCAATATCAAGCCAGCAATTCTTTTTATGCCTGGAGGTAGTAAGATGTTTGAGCAAGGTAAAAGAGAAATAGAGTTACAGGTGATTTACTGTTTGGAAAAGCCAATGAAATTGTGGAGTGAAGAAATAATGAAATTAATAAAGTAAAATGAATTAATTTGAAGCCATTACACTGGAACAATAGAGTTTATCCCAGGCATCATTTGCCATTCGATGACACATGAAAATTTTGGTGAACAGTCCTTCAACAATGTTTGTCAAGTAATCCTTGGAATTCCTTTGGGGTTGATAGTGATTTCTGTGCCCGCCCCATAACTCCCCTTTCTGAGTTACAATAGACTTTTCCTGTATGATAGAAAACGGCTACAAAAACTCGTAACCGGAAGTCGTAACACCTCCAAAGTTCAACAAGCGTTCATTTTGCTCTCTCAACACACTCTGTGCATGGACGGAATATTGAGAGTTAATCAATTGGACCAGCTTAGTTTTATAAGGATGACACATTGATTATTTTGATTTACTGGGAAATCAATAAGTACCCTTCTAAGGCCTATTTTTTTCTTGGGTTTGATCATTTTTTGTTTTATACGTTTTTGTTTTTTAACTCTATAAAAATTTTTTATTGTGTTACAGATGACATAGAGGCCAATGTTGAGCGAGCATACTCCAATGTGGAAGGTGGCAATGAACAGTTAGTGAAAGCTGCTGAATATCAGGTACAGTTCATTTGTCACTTCAGCTTTGGTTAATCTTTCGATGTGTTGAGCTTTTTGGGGAATCACATGTTTAACCAGTGAGTGATAATATTCAACAGTGTTCATCTGTATGGCCAGGCCAGGGTTTTATGACCTCCTCATGTATCTCATGTTTGGTTGACTCGAGTCAAATTTTTATATAAGGTGAAGAGTAAAATAGCAGTCACTTTTATTTTGTTGAATGTTTTTGAAGCTTTAGTGTAGCGTTGAGAGTTTTTTGTTTATGCACATATTACAGCAGATGATGTGTTTCTGATTTATATTGTGTATGACAAAGGTGAGTTGACGGGCGCAGTGGCGAGTTGGTAAGACGTCGGCCTCCTAATCGGGAGGTCGTGAGTTCGAATCCCGGTCGCTGCCGCCTGGTGGGTTCAGAGTGGAGATTTTTTCGATCTCCCAGGTCAACTTATGTGCAGACCTACTAGTGACTTAACCCCCTTCGTGTGTACACGCAAGCACAAGACCAAGTGCGCACGGAGAAGATCCTGTAATCCATGTCGGAGTTCGGTGGGTTATAGAAACACAAAAATACCCAGCATGCCTCCCCCGAAATCAGCGTAAGCTGCCTGAATGGCAGGGTCAAAACGGTCATGCATACACATAAAAATCCACTCGTGCTAAAAACATGAGTGAACGTGGGAGTCTAAGCCCATGAGCGAAGAAGAAGAAGAAGAACAAAGGTGAGTCGATAATGAGCATTTGCTTTTCTTCTTTTCAAAATGTTGGCATGGAATTCTGAGTAGTCTGGAACAGTTGAATTGGCAGATTCTTATCTTGTTGCTCTGCAGCGCCTCTGTCTCTGATTCCGCTTGGTATACACTTCTAACAGACAGCCAGTGGACTTAGTTTCATGCATGATTCAGGATGTTGCCCTCGCTTTCTTCCGCTGTTGACAAAAATCTCATCCTTTACACTTGTTTTCTGCCTATGTTCCAGAGAAAATCTCGAAAGAAAATGTGCTGCCTGCTTGTGATTTTCCTTGTCGTCGCTGTGGTTATCACTGTCATCATCGTCGTTGCCGTCAAGTCTTAAAGAAACCGTCCAGCTTGTTAGAGAAACGTGTGAAGGTTCCAGCATTCATGGAACAACGCCAAGGGCTCGATAACAACAAGGACCCACCACTGCCTACTGTGATTTTTGTCTAGGCTTATAACAAGAAAGGTATGTTGTGGGAACGTTTAATTATTGACAAAAGAAAATGTTACGTTCACGTTTTATCAATATTTAAACGTTAATGAATAAATAGTTACGTTTTGTCGATAATTAAACGTTCCAACAACATACCTTTCTTGGTTTTTTATTCTGAATTTTGGAACGTTGGCAGTCTCTTTGTTTTTGGATTTCTGGGCTTATAGTCATAGATTTTATGCCAACTCATCATTTTTCCATGAGATTGAGTGTTGCATAGATAATGGTTTGAGATTATTTAGTACTTTTGCTCGACTTTTCCAGACGCTACGGTTTAACTGAAAACTTTCATGGGATTGGAAGCATCGTTTCAAATTATGAAAGTATTTTACGCTGTATTTTTTTGTGTATTTTTGAGGCAGAATTTTAAGAAAAGCATAAAAGAGGGTCTTCTGTTTAAGAGACCAGAACTACCATTCCAACAGTTCAGGTATTTATATGTGAAGTTTTCATGATACAGTAGAACCTGCCAATAGCAACCGCCTGAGGGACTGACCAAAGTGTTCTTTTATGGACAGATAGTCGCTATGGAAAGGTGAATTACATGTATATTGAAAACAACTTGTCAGGTAACTTTTGGAATGTTCTTTACCCCCCGCGGGTTAGGGGGAAGAATTTACCCGATGCTCCCCAGCATGTCGTAAGAGGCGACTAACGGATTCTGTTTCTCCTTTTACCCTTGTTAAGTGTTTCTTGTATAGAATATAGTCAATGTTTGTAAAGATTTTAGTCAAGCAGTATGTAAGAAATGTTAAGTCCTTTGTACTGGAAACTTGCATTCTCCCAGTAAGGTCATATATTGTACTACGTTGCAAGCCCCTGGAGCAATTTTTTGATTAGTGCTTTTGTGAACAAGAAACAATTAACAAGTGGCTCTATCCCATCTCCCCCCTTTCCCCGTCGCGATATAACCTTCGTGGTTGAAAACGACGTTAAACACCAAATAAAGAAAGAAAGAAAGAATGTTCTTTGTGAGAAGATGGTTGTTATTGAGAGGGGGTCATCATTGCAGTGTGGAGTGTACTTGTATTGCTGTCCTCTCACTCTCTCTCTTTCTTTCTTGCTGGCGTTTCCTGTCTATATTTGTCCCATGTTGATTTGTGCAACATTTGATGTATTAAAGATGAAATGTGACCCTCCACCACGGAATGAGTCACATGTCACCTTCGCATAATTTTCATTTTTTACATTTTCCTAAAGAGTTTGTTATGCTCTATCCTGTGGTGAAACCCGTTTTAGAAAAGAGCGAAAACTGTTTGAGTTATAAGCCTGTGACTAAGGTGACCCTTACACTGTTACCAGACACTCCCCGGACTTACATTAAGCCTTACGCAGAACTGCGCGAGGTGACATACGACTCATTTCGTGGTGGAGGGTCACAAATGACCTTGCTAATGAAGTCCTAGTGTAATATGTGAATGCTTCTGCATTGTCAAGCAACTACCATCGCTAAACTTTATGTATTGCTTTATCATGTGAATAATGGTGCAATCAAAGAATTCTTCACGGCCTTTCTGTATTGTGTACGTTGTTGTTGACTATTCGTGATATCAGCTATGTTATTTTAAAGAACAAAACATTTGATGTATCCATCTGTCATGTTAAGATTTGCAAGGTCAGGGCTTCTTTTGAGAAAGACTAAAAGAAAGAGAGAGAGTGTGTTAATATTTGGTGGCATATTTATTTATATATGCTTGACGATCATGAAAACACAGGGCACAGTTAATTTGCAAGATTGTTCAATATTGTTTGTGTGCCTGTTTGTGTATCACATATGCATGGTTCAGACAAATTAATTTTTAGCAAGTATAATACAGACCTGTTTACCCTTACGATTTTGGCGTAATTTATTACGATTTTCTGCAAAAAATATGCCATTCCGCTATCCGTGTCAAGACTACGATTTTCATAAATAAATAAAAAGTAAAAAAAAATAATATATATATATATATTTTTGTTATTAATTCACATGTTTGGCATTGTTTTTTTCAATGGCAAAATGGGGTGAAAAAGCACAGGACTGACCAGAGATCATGTCTGTCTGATGAGACGCTGGAGAGCCTTCTAGTGGTGAAGTCTCGCCCTCACTCATTCGGCAAGCGCAAGTACAGTAGAGAAGCGCTTGACACACTGAAAAAGGCCTACTACGAGCAAAAGAAAAAGAATCAGTGATGCATGTGCTTTTGATGTGATCTTTTTTGAAATTATGATGACTACAAAAACTGATGTGTTTTGTTTGTGAATGATGGATATATGTGCATGATTGCGTTTCGCAGACACAGTTGTCATGTGCGTTGTAATTGGCGACGAATGCTGGATGATTACTATTTTTGTGCCAGGATTACTATTTTTGGGCTGAGCATTACTCTAAAACACTTTTGGGGGTAAACAGGTCTGAATTAATATCACATCTGCATGGTTCAGAAAAATACATACATTTTTAGCCATGTAATTTGTTTGTCCTCCACATTAGCAGAGTATTTACTTCCTTTGAATAACTGAATCATCAAGTAAAGCTCAAATATGTGTGTGCACTTGATTCACATTTACTCTGTGTTTGTTTGCAGACATATAGAATTGCAATGAGCAAGTAGGCAAGGAGAGAGTATCTGGAGTTCACACATCTGATTTTTGTTGGAAATATTTTGCCTCGTGGCTCTAGTGTAAGCGTTAAGTCTATTCCCTCCTTCCTTCCCTCCGCCACCCTCCCCCAACCCTTAAAAAAACAAAGTTAACATCAAGTCAAGACAAGTAAAAAAGTTTTTTGTTTTTTTAAAATTTTCTTTAAATGATTTTTAACTCATTTAATAGTTGATTACATTTATGATACTCTTTCTGTTAAAGTCAGATAGTGTGTTTTATAAAGTGCTTACTTGTTGCATGTATCACAGTGTATTTCATAATTATGGACTTTTTTTGTTCTTAGTTATTATTTGTTTTGAGAACCTGCCACATGGTTGTGAAGGATGATGATATCACAAAATACACTGTGAGACCACATCAAAAGCTGTCACGAGAAAGATCCTGCCCAATAACTGATTCATAGTCTACAAAACTCTTTTTGTAAGAGTGCACAAATAAACTTTAAAGATGGCAGTCTACCTTTTTGACTCACATGCGAAGCAAAAGTGAGTCTATGTACTCACCCGAGTCGTCCGTCCGTCCGTCCGTCCGGACGTCCGTCCGGACGTCCGTCCGGACGTCCGTCCGTCCGGAAAACTTTAACGTTGGATATTTCTTGGACACTATTCAGTTTATCAGTACCAAATTTGGCAAGATGGTGTATGATGACAAGGCCCCAAAAAACATACATAGCATCTTGACCTTGCTTCAAAGTCAAGGTCGCAGGGGCCATAAATGTTGCCTAAAAAACAGCTATTTTTCACATTTTTCCCATTTTCTCTGAAGTTTTTGAGATTGAATACCTCACCTATATATGATATATAGGGCAAAGTAAGCCCCATCTTTTGATACCAGTTTGGTTTACCTTGCTTCAAGGTCAAGGTCACAGGAGCTCTTCAAAGTTGGATTGTATACATATTTTGAAGTGACCTTGACCCTGAACTATGGAAGATAACTGTTTCAAACTTAAAAATTATGTGGGGCACATGTTATGCTTTCATCATGAGACACATTTGGTCACATATGATCATGGTCAAGGTCACTTTGACCCTTATGAAATGTGACCAAAATAAGGTAGTGAACCACTAAAAGTGACCATATCTCATGGTAGAAAGAGCCAATAAGCACCATTGTACTTCCTATGTCTTGAATTAACAGCTTTATGTTGCAAGACCTTGGATGACCTTGACCTTGGGTCAAGGTCACATGTATTTTGGTAGGAAAAATGTGTAAAGCATGTGAGTCGTATGGGCTTTGCCCTTCTTGTTGAAAATTTGTTTTTTGCTTTTGTTTTTAGGCATGTAACACACACAGACACAGACGTAGACAGACATACGTACACACACACACACAACAGATACACACACACACACACAACAGATACACACACACAACAGATACACACACACACACACACGCACACACACACACACACACACACACACACACACACACACACACACACCATTTACAAATAGACATCCACACACATGCAAACAAGTTTGATTTTGAAGTCAACATTCATTTTGTCAATAAACTTTTAGATTACTGCCTAGCTAGCATGTTGGAATTTTCCTTCATCAACATGTTTTGTTTTGCAAAATTTGTCATATCATTTCCTTTTCTTTCATTTCATTTACTCTACTATCCCAATGCTGGGAAATTCAGGTCGCTTCCTCCCAGTGGAAAGCTAGCAGCAACAAGAGTGGTGCTACCCAGGTGTGTGTGTGTTTAGGTGTAATCAGCCACCTGCACTTATGGCAGAATGATCGAGGTCTTTTATGTGCCACTGTGGTGACACGGGGATGGGATATGGATACCATCTCTGAGTCTCCACATAAAGTTGACCTGTGTTCGTCCCTGCCGGGATTCAAACCAGTGACCTTAGGATCACAAGTCAAGTGCTCTACCAACTGAGCTACCTGGTCCCCTCAGTCACAGCAAGCAAATTGCTTTAGTTAAATATGCAATATTGAAACAGTTCATTTGTCAAAACCAGTGTTTGTAAGTTCAGACTGCACTGCAGTGTGGTAGACTAGTTTTAGTCATGTCGACATTCCATATCACATTGGTGTAAAACTTAGCAAAATCTTTCTGTTTCAGGTTAGTAACCTTTGTGTGTGTGTGTGTGTGTGTGTGTGTGTGTGTGTGTGTGAAGATGGTAGTCTGGACATTGCTTAACTGATCAACATCATAGAAAGACAGGTAGCTGTAACCTTTTGTTTTGCTCCTGAGATGTTTCCTTTTTATATTTTTACACTTCAGTTATTCATGTACGCACAGGTAGATGCAGATATTCACCACATGGTACAGATCAGTTATCATCTCGCTCCGATCACAAAATGATTTGGTTTTGTTTGTAATAATTGTCCTTGTTGAATTGTTATAGGGCACTCCCGGTGAAATTTACTGTCATGTTGCAAAAAAGACAGCAAGAAAAAAGTTTTTTTTTTCAACGGGAAATATTTATTGATTACCGGTATTTGTTTGAAGCTTTGTTCAAATTGTGTGTTTCAGTGCAGTGCTACAAGTTACGTCATGTTTCTGTCATTCTGTGCTCCATTAGATATCCTTTTTATATTTTAAATGTGTCAAAACCCAGATCAATTCATCATTTTTGATTTCACGGAGGCCCATAACTATGAGTTTTGACATTTTCACACTTCACAGATTAAAAAAAAAAACTATGTTACTTTTAAATGTACATGTACCTGAAAGCCTGAAAAACATGTTTGGGTCATTTTTCTTTTTCATGTGAACAGCCGCGTATAATACAGTATACCAACTTCCCGCTTATACTGAATACAATAACAGTTATACTTGCACCATATTTTGCGCAGACAAATGGAATCATGAAGTAGTTCATTGAAGACATTAGTACCTAATTGTAATAATTATCACCCATTCATGAGCCATGGCTTGAAGTGCTGGTGTTGTTCCCATCTTTTCAGGAAATTATCCTCAGTTGCAGGAAGAATGTACATTTTGTTCATAAAAGTAGAGAAAATGACAGTGTGTTCAGTGTTATATTTATGTTTAGTTTTGAAAGTCTGTTTGTTCTTTGTCTCAATTGTTTTTCTTTTGTGGGTTTGCTTGCATGTTTGGTCATTTGATTGTTTGATGTTTTAGTGCGTTTTCTGTTTTGATTGGTGCACATAACAAGGGCAGTGAATGTGGGTCAATGTTTTTGTCTGACCAGCGATGTTATTGTTGCGATGAATCAGAATCAAACAAAAGTGCAGTGTGGTTGCCTTTGACTGGAAAATTGAACTGAATAATATCGCTAGCCCATTATCATTCTGAACCAGAAAACATGTAAAGGAGCACAAGAACACAGAACAAAAACACAATAAATCACATTAGGACTCTGGCATTACTTTTCACAGGTTTATTAGACTCTGAGAGTGTATGAGAACATGTATACAACATAGAAATATTCATTTAAGAATGTACAAAGTAGGTCAATCAGAGTAAAGTGCACACTGATCAAATTTTGAATAGTAAAATAGTCTCTTGCAATTAGTTTACATTTCGTTGTTGTTGTACGTCTTATACATAGTGGGAAGACAATTGCAAGAGGAATTAAATAAGACACATTTGATTAAATTGTTTAAGTGCAAACAGGGATTGAGAAGACAAAACAAGCACACACCAAAAATAGTTACAACACGTTTACACTGATCGCGATATAAATTTGTTTATTTTTATGTAATATGAAATATCACAGCATGCTTGTTAAAATTTAAGACAAACTATGAATACCAGATACATCTGATCTACATACATGTATGTATACATTCATTTTCTTTGTGAAAATAATTCCCTGATTGTCACTCAGCAGTCGTTGTATTTGATTAGGAGTAATTAAACAGTGGTTGACTTTTTACCACGGTCCACAACAAAAAACGCAAGCCATACAGTTTAAAACTAAACACATCAGTGAATCAATCTTGCTATCATTCACTAGAGCAACAAAGCTATACAATTAACCAGAAAGAATGAAGTGGTCATTTTTCTCAGAAAGTGTATACTAAGAGCTTTTAATTATCTCTGGTCTTTAATTATTCTGCTGGTCTGTCTCCTACAGGTACTTATCTCATGCAAAACTAAGCTAGCACACCCATTTTAAGACTTTCGGATCTGATTTCTCACCCCCCGCGGGTTAGGGGGAGTCCCATATTGGTTGGGACGAGAAAGAATTTACCCGATGCTAACCAGCATGTCGTAAGAGGTGACTAACAGGTTCTGTTTCTCCTTTTACCCTTGTTAAGTGTTTCTTGTATAGAATATAGTCAATGTTTGTAAAGATTTTAGTCAAGCAGTATGTAAGAAATGTTAAGTCCTTTGTACTGGAAACTTGCATTCTCCCAGTAAGGTAATACATTGTACTACGTTGCAAGCCCCTGGAGCAATTTTTTGATTAGTGCTTTTGTGAACAAGAAACAATTAACAAGTGGCTCTATCCCATCTCCCCCCTTTCCCCTATCCCATCTCCCCCCTTTCCCTCGTCGCGATATAACCTTGAATGGTTGAAAACGATGTTAAACACCAAATAAAGAAAGAAAGAAAGATCTGATTTCTCTGATTTTTAACAGCCTTAAATGGGAAGGGCGGGTCCTCTGTACGCCTGTTCTGCTTGAGAGTGAGAGGAAGCTGTCTACCTGAGTGCACATATTTCCTTACTGCAGTCAATCAATATTTGAAGTGTTTACTTCAAAGTATAATTCATAATCTACAACATGTATTTACTTCAACGTAGAACTGATAATCTACTTGTTTAGCAGAATGACATGACATTTGCACATCTATAAAATGTGTGAGTGTATATGTATGTATACAAACCAGAAATGTGGTAATGGTAATATAAATTTAAAGAAGTGCAGCTTAAATTTGATAATTAATAATTGAGTACCGTACTTTTCTGACTATAAGGTGATACTTTTTTTCATTTTTTTCACTTAAAATCGTGGGGTCGCCTTATACACGACGTCACCTTATTCTCGGATAAAATAGGTTTCACGAGCACTGTGAACTTGAAATCAATGAGCAATTGACTAACAACCATTTAAGTGAGCAATGTTGATCGCCGAAAAAATTACCTGAACAATAGTTGCGGGACCGCTCGGGTACCATGTCAGCAGCGGCTTTCATGAACTTCTTTTGTTCAGACTCTGAGGGTTCAGATTTCTCTGGATTTTCTGGGAGTGAGAGTGACGATTGAGGTACCGCTGATCTTATTCCCTGACTTTCAGTTTGAAACAGTGTTTCGTGCCGATTTTGAGCGGTCGCCATGTTTGATCATTGATGTTGTTTTTTTGTTTTTTTCCTACGTACGATGTTTTTCCTCATTTTTTTCCTTTCTTTTTTTTCTTTCATGCCATCGCCTTATGCACGACACCATCGCCTTATCCATGACATCGCCTTATTCTAGGATTTTTTCAGTTTTATTTTTAAAAGTAGGGGGTGCGCACTATACACGGCAGCGCCTTATAGTCCGAAAAGTACAGTAAGTAAAATAGAAGAGAACAGCTGGTTAAATACACACAGACACAAGTTAAATACAAGATGACTACACAGAAAACCATGAGTGAATTATTCAATTATTTTATACATCTATTGTACACATTTACGGTCTTCTACTTCTATATAAGTAAGTTATACGAGATAAAGCAGAATGAACTTTTCCCAATAGGGAATTCTTATTACTATGTTTTCTTTATATATTTTTTTCACCCGACTTGTATGTAAACAACAGGACAAATACGACTTAAACTAATGTCAATAGAGCAAGTAAAGGTAAATTTAAGTAACAGTAATTGTAACTGATTAAGACAGACCAACAAAACAACAATCAAACGAACCAACAATTAAACTAACCATAAGCATGAACATATAGCTGACACAACAACTGAACATCGCCACCAATAGCACCAGAATTGAATATAGGTTAAAGTAGCAGACAACAAAATGTACATGGGTTATAGAAATTGTAAGCAGATATTGTGCTGCGAGTTGATGCTTCCTTGTGATAAACTGTCTGAATATTTCAAAGTTATACTCTGTAACATGCAAATTGTTCATGGAAGAAGCAATATAGAAACACATAATGTAATGATCCTGAATTATTATGCAACATTCAGATGCAGAAACTTTTTTGTGTGAACTGGCGAAAGTTTTCTTCCCAAATAGTGTTAAGCGCACATTTTCACAGAGTTTCGTTGTGGACGTCTAGATAATCATGTCTAAAGGCACATGTAAATAGAATTTGATCACTGAGTCTGAAAGGAAGACACGTACAGTTCCTTGGTATCTTGGTATACTTTCTGTTCCGGGGTTTCATCAAGGTGTAGATATACAAAACTGCAAAATGAGTCGAAGAAAAGAAAAAACAAGTCGCGTAAGGCGAAATTACTACATTTAGTCAAGCTGTCGAACTCACGGGATGAAACTAAACGCACTGTATTTATTCACTAAGACAGTACAGCTTCGTCAATCCCCGCGTGAAGGAAATCGCTCACCTTCCACATGCAAAACGTAGTGATATTGACACGCCAGATTAGCGCTGTAGCGTATTGTGCTAAGCAGGAAAGCGCGCTTTTCTGTATTCTTGTTAACTTTCTGAGCTTGTTTTGAATACAACCTATCATATCTATATGTTTTTGGAATCAGGAAATGATCACAAATAAGATGACATCATTTTTGGATCGATTTCTTACATTTTAATCGTAAGACTAATTATTCTATTTTCGTTAATTGTGATCACATTTTAAGAGTAAACATGACATATGTATATATTTTTAGATTCAGAATGTGATGAAGAATACGATGCAATCAATTTTAAATCGCGGCCCTATGCTCCACAGGGAGTCTACAGGAATAAGTCAAGTAAGTCAATTTTAAATCTGTTTGCAAAAAATCGATTTTAATGACAACTTTAATGAGCAAACTCATTAATTAAATTTTAAGCCTCCAAGCTGAAATGCAATACCAAAGTCCGGGCTTCATCGAAGATTACTTGACCAAAATTTCAACCAATTTGGTTGAAAAATGAGAGCGTGACAGTGCCGCCTCAACTTTCACAAAAAGCCAGATATGACGTCATGAAAGACATTTATCAAAAAAAAGAAAAAAACATCTGGGGATATCATACCCAGGAACTCTCATGTAAAATTTCATAAAGATCGGTCCAGTAGTTTACTCTGAATCGCTCTACACACACACACACACACACACACACACGCACATACACCACGACCCTCGTTTCGATTCCCCCTCGATGTTAAAATATTTAGTCAAAACTTGACTAAATGTAAAAAGGGAGGGTTGTGACTGTGTGTCAAATAATGACAGGGTGCAAGTGGGATGAGGATGGATGTATCACATATGTATGTTAGCACATATACAGACACACCCATGGACACACAAACACAGACACACCCACCCATGCACTGTGACACATGCATACACAAACACGCACATAATTATATATACACATGCACACACACATTATTTTTGAAAATCAGATACGATATACAATAACAAAAATAAGAAAAAGTGACATAGAGAATCTGCATTCAAAATATATCAGACTTTTAACTCAACCCCAAAAAGTATTTCAGAGTCAACTGAACAAATCAACAGCCAATTAGGCCTCTGAAAAACAAGCGCTCGTACACAAAGCAACAGCAAGACAGGCCTTGGACAAAATAACATACAGTACAGCCCTGAATGTTAAACAAATGGTGTACTCGCCTTTGGCTAGTGATTCTGAAAATTCACTTGCCAGAGAGCAAACTTTAATAGCCAATTTACCAACAATTTGTTTCAGCAACTTTACTTGCATTTGGCGAGTAGATAAACATTTCTACTCGCCAGTTACATGTTTCTAAAATACTTGGCACTTTCAGGCCTGCCGTACCTGTAAACTTACATGACTGATCTGTTTAACATACAATTTCTAGATGAAAACATGATTTATTGGTTCGTCTTCAACACTCCCTCTCCCCAAAACACCAAAACCCAAACACAGTGTAGTCGAACTGACAGAACCACACATGCACCCAAACAAACACATGCACAACAGCTCTCCAACCCCCCACCCTTTACACATGAGAAATCAGATATGTCTGCCAATGCTGTGAAGGGTCGCTTATGGATCATGAGTCTGGGAGGCTCGATTTAACTCGAAATCTAGTTGTACCTTTTCTTGTGAAGTCTTTGCAAACATCCCGTACGAAATGAACATATATGAACATATAAGAGACATATAAGAAACCTATAAGTTTCTTATAAGAAACATATAAGTTTCATATATGACAAGTAAAAAGCTATGTATGTCAGTTGTAGGAATAGGTTTCTTATAAGTCTCTTATATGAAAAAGACCCCAATTCATATAAGAATCATATATGAATCATATATGAGAACCTGCACTTCCAGAAACCTATAGTTCTCTTATATGTTTCTTATATGAATCTTATATGACTCTTATATGAATCTGCATCACTTAGTTTCTGCACAGGAGAATTCAGGACTTAGAAAAATATTGGACAATGCTGAATTACTGGCAATACTGGCTTTCATATATGTTTCATATATGAACAGGAAGTGGATGGTTTGCCTTGAGCATTATCTCCCCCTGACTGAACGGCCATCTTTGTGACAGCAGCTCTGTGAGGATGTTTAGCAGAAAATCAGTGAAAGAGCAGGGCTAACATGCAAAGTTCTTACAGAAATAATTGGACTTGATGTATGAATATGTGAAGAGAATGTTTATGTCATGCTGATGTTTGTGGGTGGCTGGCAGCCCAACCAACCCAACAGCTTGACACTGACAGGTTTGTGTTTTTATTCAAAATCCAGAATTTCCCTCCATTATTTGTTTTACTTTACAGTTCTGGTTCTGCATCAGGTGATCAAATCATGTTTACCAGCACTACATGTACTTTGGTTCAAGCAACAAGAAACTGTGACAGCTGTGCATATTCAAGAAAATTATTTGTGGCTGTAACTTGTTTGTTGTTTCTTGTTCATAATTTCAAGTTTCAAAGTATTGGATTTGAAGAGGACAATGCATGTCTTACTCCTCTTCTTGTGACCAGTGATTTAGAGATCTGTTTGTTTTTGCCCTCAAAATAAACACAACTTCAGTAAAGATATGTATATATACTGAACCAAAAGGTCTTTTGCAGTTGGATTCATTATGATTCAAAGTCAAGACAGTTAAATTGGGTTAAGCAGGTGTTATCCCTTGTAAACACAAATGTAGGTCAAGGTCGTGTGTCTAGTATGAGACATATAAATATCATATATGAGACATATAAGAATCCTATAAGGGAGATGTAGGTTTCATATAAGATTCTTATAAGTCTCATATATGAACATTTCATATAAGAGACCTATAGCTTTCTTATAAGAGAATATAAGATTCATATAAGAGACCTATATGAGCTCAGGTTATAGGTTCATATATGAATCATATAAGTTTCTTATAAGAATTTACCTCATTTGCATTTAAAATACCTATAAGCCACATATATGAAATTGTCATACAAGACTCTTATAAGAATCTTATATGAAATTGGGTCCAATTTCTTATAAGAACGTTTCGTACGGGATTCTTTACTGCACCTTACCCTCATACATTGTCCAGTATATCTTACAAAAAAATGCTACTTATTTGAACTCTTTTTTCGGAGAAAAAAAATGGTTCAGAAAATTCTTTCTTACTTTTCCTTACTGTATCTTAACTCTTTCCCTTAATCCTAGTTCCCATGCAGGCCCTCAAAACTCACAGGCGATGGCAAAACTCGGGAGTATAATTTATGCTTCTGTCGTTCTTCTACCATTTTTCGTTTCTTGACGACCTCTTCCTGCAGCCTGCGGTATTCTGGGTGGTTCAGCTTGTATGACAGCTTCCACAAGTGGGGCTGAGAGCGAGGAGTGTAGCGCTGGCCAAACATGTCCGTCTTTTGACCTGGGGGTGGAGGGGTGGGAGGGGGAGATGCAACAGGCACGAAGCGGTGAGCGTAATGCTTGTAGTTGTCAGGTGGTAGGATTGTACCTACAACATAAATGGCCAGACTGCTATAGATCTGTAGAAATAGGTATGGGAATATAAGAACACACATTGGTAGGGATATAAAAAGAAAACAACTGTGGGGTAAAAAAGAAAAATCAAGCAAGACGCATGATTGGAATAAGGAATGTTGATGTCATAGATAAGAATAAATAGTCTTGATGGCAATAGGTAGAGATTTAAGAAACACTCCCCCCACCCCCACCCCTCCCCCCCACCCCCCTCAACAAAAAAGAAAGAAAAGAAAAAGCTATAAAACAAACTATCAAAGGCTGACAATAGAAAGAAAAAATTTTGACACTCGCGTGGTGGGTCATCTAAGAAGGGTTGTTATTATTACAGAGAGTAAAATAAGAAGTTTAAGTCTGTGAGGCTCCACAAATACCCAATGCCATGGCCCATGACCAGAAACTCTAAGTAAAGCTATTTTTTATTGCTGTTTAAAAAAAAAGAGTTTTATTTACTATCATGTACCTCGGTCTTAAAGCATCACCAAACAAGCCAGAAGAAAAAGACAAATATTTTCTTCCATCAAATTAGAAGAAGATATCATAAAGCAATCAGGATAACAAACATGATACAGTGGAACCCCCTTTTAAGACCCCCCAATTTAAGACTTCCTCTGTTTTAAGACCTTGTTTTCTCAGACTTTTTGTTCATAACATCTGTAAATTTACCCCCCATTTTAAGACTCCCTACTTTTCAAGACCTGATTTTCACAGATTTTTGAAGGTCTTAAAAGGGGGGTTCCACTGTATTAAATGGTACCAACCTGACTTATCAAGGGGTGGGTTGCGAGCCTCTGTCCTGTACTTGAGTCGTCGAAATTCCTCACTGTCGGCCTTGCTCTGCTTGATAGCCATGGCCTTGTGCTTGTTGTCCCTGAAGAGGGAAGTCTCTCTGATGTACTTCTCAAACGTGTGGTGACCTACATTAGATGCGCAGGGAACATTCAGGGGGTACATGGATGCAATAACATCTGTCATTTTTCTGCCGTCTGCGGTGGTTTTGAAACCATAATGGCGGCGGAAGTTCCGCCACACGTTGCTGTTGTAGCTGGGGTCGGGCCGCACAGGAAATGGGGGTTTATGTTTACCGGCCTCTAACCACAGACGGTACTCGACCGTGGGATGTTGATGGGTGAATGTGTCGGACGAGCTGCGGAGAAAGTGACGACATTCAATGTCCAGCATTTCGTTGGGCCGTCTGCGCGTGGCCAGCTGTTCGGCCTGTCGAGGAGTGAACCCGGACATGTGAGGTGAGGCATCGTTCATCAGGAAATCGCGTTCTTCTACAGTAGGCATGTTGGCAATGCTTGTTGTCATACTGTCTTTCAAAGAAATGTTCTGCACACAAAAATGATACTGGCATTGGATGCTTACCCATTGCCGTGGCTTAAATATCAGTTTATCCCTGCTGTAAAAAACAAAACCAGTAGTTTGTCAGAAAATGTGTGTGTTTGAGGGAACTACAGTTAGCTTAGTGTTTAGGGGCATATATATTTATATATGTATGTGCGTGTGTGTGTGTGTCACTCTGTGTGTGTGTCACTCTGTGTGTGTGTGTGTGTGTGTGTGTGTGTGTGTGTGTGTATGTCACTGTGTGTGTGTGTGTGTGTGTGTCACTCTGTGTGTGTGTGTGTGGGTGTGTGTGTGGGTGTGTGTGTGTGTGTGTGTTAAAAACGACGTTAAACACCAAATAAAGAAAGAAAGAAAGAAAGTCTGTGTGTGTGTGTGTGTATGTCACTGTGTGTGTGTGTGTGTCACTCTGTGTGTGTGTCACTCTGTGTGTGTGTGTGTGTGTGACTGTGTGTGTGTGGTTGGGATGGGTTGTAACCGTGCATATCTACCCATGTGGCTCCGTTGCTGCGGTGTGCTTTATGTATATGTGCTTATCATTGTATATACTTGCTCAAAACGGCAACGACTCAAGACGAATAGTTTACATTGGTACTAGCTGTTATCTCATTTCCATGCATCTCACTACACAATTTCCTTCTTTGGGGTGCAAAGAAACTTCCTATATACTCCATCAAAAAAAGCGACTCTCTAATCAATATTTCTTTGAGACGCCCGATCAAAATCCTGTACTTTAAGATAAATCAGTGCCCGTTTAACACACTTCATACCTGGCCAGTCGAGCACCTCGCCGAACTCGTCAGTGCCCCGCCGCCATTTTGGAAGCCGTCGCCACGGAGACGCCAGGACTCTCGCGGGAGTTGGCGCGCTTCTATGGACGCCACTTTGAGTTAGACGAGAGGGAAAGAGAAGAGTGCGAATTCGGCCTTGTGAACGTTGTTTGTGGTGTTTTGCGCCGGCATCTCGTGTCAAAATGGATCAGGCAGCTGGAGTGTCATAAGGATTACAATCCGAAAGGTGGGTACTATGTTTGCTTGAAGAAATGGTGCTGCTTACGGGGTGGAAATGTGTATGTGTATAGTCTAAACCTGCACGTGTGTTTTGTTCTGTTGTTACCTGTTTACACTAGGAACCGCGCCGATACCGCAAGTGTAACGGATTTTGCAGTCAAATATGATGTTGCTGCATTTTTACTAGGCCACTTTAGCGCACTTGTCTGTTTTTGTGTGACACAAATGTAACCAAATCTAACAGTAACTCAACGGGGTTTGTTGTTCTTCATGATGTACACTTGTCACTTGTACAATTAACTCCCCACCCCAGGCTACCTCTCCCATTATGTCCACCAATTCATACACTTCCCTAGCTAAGATAGAATGACCATTAATAGCGCTATTTAAAGTATTATTATTAGCCCAATGAAGCGTTTGGTACAGTGGAACCCCTCTTTTACCCCCCTCCCCCAATTTAAGACAAATTTACAGAGGTTGATTGTTAAGACCCTGTTTTCTCAGATCGTCTTTTCATAACCTCTGTAAATTTGCCCCCATTTTAAGACTCACTCATTTTTAAGACCTGATTTTCTCAGATTATTGAAGGTCTAAAAAAGCAGGGTTTCACTGTATTTAGCATAGCAGTAATTACTATAATCTTGCTAAGGCCAAAAAAAAAAATTTGTCTGTTTAGGGTAACATGACCCAAAAAAGTAGGGTCGGTAGGTAGGTAAATTTTTTGTTTTTGTTTTTTTTGTGTGTGTGTGTGTGTGTGTGTAAATGCTATGTTGGCTGAACATTCACTTCTTATATTTGATGAATACATGTTTCAAAACTAACGTATAAATAAAACAGAGAGAAAGGGAGAGAAAGAAACGCCAAATGTCTCTTTTTAGCATTTTTACCTCTTTTTTTTTTCTTTCTTTTTTTTTGAAATCAAAAAAAAGTTTTTGGGTCGGCGCCAAATCGATAGGGTCGGTCGGGTTACCCTAAACAGACAATTTTTTTTTTTTGGCCTAAGTAATCATCTCTTCCAGATTGATATAGAATTTAATTTAAAATTTTTTTTTTAATGGAAGTCCCACTGCAGTGCATAGGCACCTTCAGCCTCAAAACAACAGTATTGGCGTTAACTGGTAATAACCGGTAATTTAATGAGAAAATACCAGAACAAAATTGGCTGCCGGTATGACCTACCGGTTGATTTTTAGAACTACCTTTTTTATGTGCTGGTAAAACAATAAAACCAGTACTCTGAGTTGGACTCTTACTGGTTCCAATGACCAGCCTACCGTTTTTTTTGCATCATAAAAGTTTGCGTACTGGTTTGAAAAAATACTAGCGCCATCACTGGAACAAGTATGCATGGCAGAATTCAAGCTTTTGGGTTAGGGTCGAAGTCTGTCAGAGAAAACTGGCATCATTTCCAGTGTGTCCACGAACACACTCAAACACAAATGCACACAAACACAAACCCGCGTTGACTTCTTTTTCTTTTTTTATCTTGGAAGAACATTATATGGCGCTTTCGTCCCTCGATCCAACCCCACCTTGCACCCAAGTCCCATAAGGCAAAAAAAAAAAATAGTCTGTTTACGGTAACCCGACCGACCCTATTTTTTTCGCGCGACCCTAGACTTTTTGGGGGCATTTGGGGGGAAAAAATATAAATAAATAAATAAAATAAATCTTTTTTTTTGTGTGTGCAAAATAACGTAAAAATATGGTTTTTTTGGGAAAAAAAAAAAAAAATTCCCGACCTACCGACCCTCTTTTTTTGGCCTATGTTACCATAAACAGACCTCTTTTTTTTGTTGGCCTAAACAGTCACACCTGCCCTGGGGACCACCTCTGGTTAGCGACGACCTGTCCATTATGACCACCCAAAGAGATCCCGGACAAGTTTTTTTCCCCCAGATAATTCACTTTTCCATAGCAACCACCTGTCCATAAAGACCATTATTTGGTTGGTCCTTTGGGTGGTCGTTATAGACAGGTTTGACTGTATCTCCATTCAGTCAAGCATGCCAACCATTTCTAATTACTTTTATTTAAAATACAATCCTGAATGGAATTATGGACAGACTTGCTTCCATTTAAAAATACAACGCTGGAAAGGTTAGTTCATGAAACAGTTAATCATAGACGAAACAAAACAATGAATTAAAAGTCTAGAAAACAAGTAAGCTAGGTTAGTCTATGGAATATTTAACGTACAGCCAATTTTGTCCTTTTGTCTACAATTACATCTTCCACAAACTAATCTTTCTCGTTTATTGATGATTACTGTAATTTTTAGTTAAAATAGCAGAATATGCCAGGGAAGCCATAGCGGTTAAAGTATTAGCCAACCCAATTAGCACCAACACAGCAGCTCTTGCCTAATCCCTGGAGGGATAACTGTATCGCACAGCTATGAAAACTTTGGCTGAATACAATATATATCACAATCAGCCATATTCCAGGGATTTGCAGAGTGCCGACTGCTAGCTTGGGTAATTTGGGTAATTTGGTCTCAGGCCAAGGATAAGCTAATACATACATGTACCTTCTTTCATTCTTTGTTTATTTTGCTCAATGCTAGAAAGTCGTGGGTTGAGAACAGGTCTGACAAGTTCCTGTCAGCATGATGTGATGTACTATAGCTCTTGACTGTAAAGAGATTTGCATGCATGCCTGTTGACTCTTTTGTCACTTCATGGTCCTATAAGTTGTCATAATAAATGTGTGTACAATAGCTGAAGTGTTCGCTTGCATGAAACCTCTTCTGTACAAAGACGTTGCTGGTGAATGGAACACCTAACATGTTCACTGAAGTATATTTGGCGGTGCCTTTGGTGTTGCCGAGACTTAATTCTGCTCATTGAAATGGAAGCGCATTCGGCAGTGCATTTTGGAGTACTAATATGTGCTGATTGTGTGGTTTGAATAGAAAAGCAATTTGTTAATGGCATATAACTGCTGTAGGGCCTTAACATAATATTACCAATACCATGCAGTGATTGTGTAGTTTGAAAGGAAAAGCACTTCGTCATACAAAAAGATCTGGCCTTGTATCTATGCGTTTACCTGTTTGTTTGTTTGTTTGTTTGTTTGTTTTTGCAACACAATTGTGTGCTTGAGCATAACCACTTGGGAGTATATATATATATAGATAACTAGATGATTACCCGCTTCGCCGGGTACCGGCTTCGCCGGGAAGAAGTAGAGCCGAATACCAGGCTGCGCCTGGGACCCGGCTTTGCCGGGTGTACGCCGGCTTTGCCGGCGCACGAAAGAAAGGAGATAAACGCGCAAAACACTGGAGACCTTCTAAAAATAGTAACGTGCAGTGACCTTCTAAAAATAGTAACGTACGTAGTAACGGGAATATGGATTGACGCCACACGGAGGAAGGGAGATAATCGCGGCTGAAAACACTGGAGAAGATAAGGAAGAGTTACTGGTAGTGGATCCCGACAACAACAAAAAAACAAAAATCGGTTCAGCGCGCACAGCGCTGCGCGCTGAGAGCACGTGTTGAAATATCTCATCGATGAGGTTGTGTCCGGGGTGTAGCTGAATACGGTGTCCAAATTTGAAAAAGATCCACCGAGAACTTTGGCCGTGCATCGCGAACAGACAGACAGACAGACAGACACTAGTCGTATATATATGTAATGTTACAAAATATACAGCTGTTTAAGGGAATATTTTCACCAAAGCTGTGCAAACTTTTTTCATGGCAAAATGTGAAACATTTGAGAAAAGAAACAAATATATGGCAGACAGAGAGATATATATATCTATCTATATATATACGACTTGTGTCTGTGTGTGTGTCTGTGTATCTGTGTATTTGTGTATTCGCCATGCACGGCCAAAGTTCTCGATGGATCTGCTTCAAATTTGGTGGGCTTATTCAGAGAGACCCCGGACACAACCTCATCGATGAGATATTTCAACACGTGCTCTCAGCGCGCAGCGCTGAACCGATTTTGGTTCCACCTCAGCTATTTTGGTTCCACCTCAGCTACCCGGGCCCCCATACCGACACACCATAGCCGCTACACCACATCACAACGCCAAAGTTCTCGGTGGATCTTTTTCAAATTTGGACACCGTATTCAGCTACACCCCGGACACAATATCATCGATGAGATATTTCAACACGTGCTCTCAGCGCGCAGCGCTGAACTGATTTTGGTTTTTGTGTTCATTTCACCATTATAAGTAACTCTTCCTTATCTTCTCCAGTGTTTGGCGTTTATCTCCCTTCCTTCGTGTGGCTTTCCCGTTTGTAAGTTACTATTACTATTTTTAGAATGTCACTGCGCTGTCCACTGCGCTGTCCACAACGCTTCCCTTGCACCCGTAAGTTGTTCTTACTGTCAAAGTGAAAAGGTCGAATCAATTTATAGCCACGCGAAAAATACACTCTCACCTATCTCTATATATTTATAGATACAGATATGCATATATATATATATACGGCGTCTCTGTGTGTGTGTGTGTGTTTGTGTGTGTGTGTGGGCAAAAACCTGTGTATTGTAGAGTTCTGTTTGTGATGTGGTCTAGCGGCTTTTGTCTGTCTGTATGTTCTGGCATGTGAGAAGCCACAGCAGATATATATATATTACAGTCTCTGCTTTAGGCTCCATAGTGATGACATTTTATGAACTGATAGTACCATTCCTAAATTAAGACTGTAACAAATGCACTGCACTGTTTAAAGTAAGAGGGTTGAGTTATGATGGTCAGTCAAACGTATGTAATTTAATTTCTGATTAAAGTTAAGATTTCAGTTACCAAGGTCAATCAAAAGTATGGGCTTTACTTATTAATGTCTAGATTTCAGTTACAATATTTAATCAAAGTAAAACATTCTGAATGCTGGCAAACCATTGAATAAAAAGCATCCGCTGGCAAAGGAATGTTACACACAGACACACACATATATATATATATATCTATACTAGATGAATACCCGCTTCGCCGGGTAGCCGGCTTCGCCGGGAAGAAGTACTTAGAGCCGTACGTCGGCTTCGCCGGGTCCGAACAATGGACCCGCCAAGCTTAGGTCCCTCCCAGATTCGTGGAATGGGAACAGCACGAAAATGATTCAGTGGCCATAATGCCATTCCTGACCATATCGAGTCCCATCCTTGTCGACGAATGTAACCGTGTTAATCACCTTTGGAGGCGAACTCCACTCAAACAGGATTGAACAATTTAGAGCTTATCTCTAAGCCCTTTTGAACTGTTATGGCTTCTCAAAGGAAGGCCAGTACATACAAATACACAAAAGCCGCCAGACCACATCACAAACAGAACTGAACAATCCACAGGTGTTGCCCACATAGAGAGACACACACACACACACACACACACACAAACACAGAGAAGCCGTATATATAGAGAGATAGATGACAGTGTATTTTTCGCGTGGCTATAAATTGATTCGACCTTTGCACTTTTACAGTGAGGATAATTTACGGGTCCAATTGACGTTCTGGACACTGCGGTGACCTTCTAAAAATAGTAACAGAACGCCGGGAATATCCGAAGATGCCCCCTCATACTATAGTGCACCATACGAAGGAAGGGAGGTAAACGCTGAAAACATGGAGAAGATAAGGAAGAGTTACTGGGAATGGTGAAATGAACAGAAAAACCAAAATCGGTTCAGCGCTGCGCGCTGAGAGCACGTGTTGAAATATCTCATCGATGATATTGTGTCCGGGGTGTAGCTGAATACGGTGTCCAAATTTGAAAAAGATCCACCGAGAACTTTGGCTTTGGTGTGTCGGTATGGGGGCCCGGGTAGCTGAGGTGGAACCAAAATCGGTTCAGCGCTGCGCGCTGAGAGCACGTGTTGAAATATCGACCAGGTTGTGTCCTGTCCCGGGTGTACCTGAATATGCCCACCAAATTTGAAGCAGATCCATCGAGAACTTTGGCCGTGCATCGCCAACACTCACACACACACACAGACAGACAGACAGACAGACAGATACAAGTCGTATATATATATATAGATATATATACGACTTGTGTGTGTGTGTGTGTCCCAAGTAACCTTCCCACATGGATCCCATGTGGGCCCCAAGTGGGATCCCACATGGTGACGTTGTGGGAAGTCCCACATGGGCGCCATGTGGGATTTGATTACAGCTTCCAGTGGGAGCCCAGTGGGAAGTAAATGGGACACGGGTGGGGCACGAGTGGGATCAGGGTGGGAAACGAGTGGGATTCACGGGTGGAAAACGAGTGGGATTCGTGGGTGGAAAACGAGTGGGATTCAGGTAGGAAGCGAGTGGGATTCAGGTGGGAAACAAGTGGGGGTTTAAATCGGAAACGTGTGGGACTTCTTCTTAATTCTTCTTCTTCTGACTTCCGTAGAGGACTGGGTTCTTGCGAACGTCTCAAGAGTCCTGCGAATTTAAAAATCATCAATGTATAAAGAAAAGAAAAAACAAGAACTGATACACACATATACATACTCAAGCACACACACACACTAGTTTTTAATCACTCAAATCAACTTGACGCTGGATTACGAGTGCGCGCGCAGCCACGTGGGAAAGCCGTGTTGATGCGTTCATCAACCTTCGAGTTTGACAGTAATCCCACTGATCGTCTTCGCTTTGTTGAGTACACACACACACACACACACACACACACACACACACACACACACACACACACACACACACACACACACACACACACACACACACACACACACACACACACAGTGAGTCTTAAATGTACACATTTCATAGTTCAGTGTTGGAGATAAACTCCCAAGCTTTCCTTTCTCCAACCTACATGATGCACTCTTGGCGTTGCATGCAGCAGGGAGGTATAGGAGGCAGAATAGAGAGCGTTTGCTAATGGGTGCCTATAGACAGAGATCTTGATACATGATTGATAGGATAATCCTGACGCTATTGGCTGCCGAGGGGAGCGATTGTCCTGGCATTACCTGCACCAGGCAGCATGCACCTCTCTAATCAACACCCGCTCATGTGTGGCAGAAAGGAGAATCCTTAATGCCAGAGGGTTCTGACGTGTTAATTGCGCGGCCCGTGTCGGAGCGAAAGTGTAATGAAACCGTTTCTGTGTTTGGTGGGTGCGTGGTTGAGACTCTGAATGACTGTGATTGATTATCAATAACCACTGTGGCTGAAGTGTAAGGCGGTTCAGGAGAGTTACATTAGCACATGTATGCAAGGGAAAATGACCGGACTGGATTAAATTATTTATAGATATGACAAAACTGTAGAAGCTGATCATTGTACTACGATGTAGGATGGAGAGATTAATTAGGCTCGAAGTGATGAATATTGGTAGGTTGAACAGTCTGCATCGCACTTTTTAAACTAAACTTTAGTACAGGTATATCAGATCATATATTATTCTGATTTGCCTGAAAGCCGAACCGTTTAGGGCAAATACAACTCGCGCATGCTGTTTTGAATTAGAATTCACAAGGAAAGGAGTGGATTAGTGTTGGCAACATTGTTCTCGGTATTCATGTTGAAAAGAAGAAAAAAACCTGGTGTATTTATAAAAAAAAAATCAAAGTCTGTAAAAACACATGAAAACTACTGTTTCAAGAAATCGTAAAATGATTTATCTATTCAGTGCAAATGACTGAATGTTTTTCTTTTCTTCTCCAGACAGCAACTGGGTGTTTCCCAGGACCAGAGCAGCTGTCAGTCTTCATCACAACGGCAATTGCTGGACTGTGGGGAAATCAGTGTGAAGTACATGTGTACTCAAGCCTCTGCCATCAGCCATTCACTGGATTCGCACTCATATATTTTGCAATGTCAGGGCTTAAAATCACCGCCCTCGAGGGCCTGCGGACTCAGGGTTCCGACGGAGCTGATCCATGGAAAGACTTTTATGGTGATGACAAGGAAAAGCAACAGGAGAATGGGGAGCAGGAGAAGTCGACCAAAACAGGAAATGGAGCAACCTACGAAGATGATTTTGAAGGTTCTGAGGAAGAGGGGACAGAAACTGTGCAAGACAAGTCTGAGGAAATGTCAATCCAAAATTCACACGGGAAAAGCGAAAACACAGAAACTTCACAGGGTAGACACGACTCCACAGAAAATCTGAGCCAGGCAGAGTCAAGTAAAAAGTCAAAGAAAAAGAAAAGCAAAAAACCAAAGACGCACCACCCGAACACAAAACCTCCCCCACTCAACCTGTACCAGGACCACGTCAGAGAGAGACTCAACAATTCCCGACCCAGAGTGCGGCCTTCCCACGACACCATGAGCGACCAGGAGATGGGGAGACGCAGGGGCCGGAAACTAAACCGCCGCACTCAGATGAAGAAGTACCACTCCATGGAGCAAGCCATCGAAGAAGCTGGGCGCGACCGTCTGGAACAGAAGTTTGAGGAACTGGAGGATCTTATGGCCCGACCGCTGACGGACACCAGGGGGGTGAAAATCCCTCACAAGCGGCTGCAGAAGATGGTTACTCTGCATCACCAGCATGGCGAGTTAGGTCACGGGGAGGTCAGCTCGTCTCGACGCAGGGTGGGAGCCTGGATGGAGGGCACAGTGCAAGAAGAAGGTGGGTCATGAGATATGTTTCTGTTTTCTGCTATGGGTTTGAATCCCGGCCCACGCCTGGTGGGTTAAGGGTGGAGATTTTTTTCGATCGCCCAGGTCAACTCATGTGCACACCTGCTAGTGCCTTATCTCCCTTCGTGTGTACATGCACGCACAATACCAAGTGTGCACGGAAAAGATCCTGTAATTCATGTCAGAGTTTGGTAGGTTATATAAACACGAACGTACCAACCATGCATTCTCCGAAAACTGCGTATGGCTGCTTAAATGGCGAAGTAAAAACGGTCATATGCGTAAAAAAAAACCACTTGTACAAAAACATGAACAAGGAAGAAGTTTTCTGATAGATCCCTCTTTTCCGTGGATTTTTGAGAAATGTACAATATGAGCAGCCTATAAATGTGCAGAGATTTGGACCAAAGGATACCATTTTGAATGTAAATTGTACAATTTGTTCCCCACACCCAAGAATTTCAGTGATGTTGCTTTGCATATCAGCAGGATCCCTGTAGCTACATGTGGGTTACATGGGGGCTCCTAGGGGGTCCGGAAAATGTCGATAAAAATCATGGAAAATGGAGCAATCTGGTGCAATCTGAGCATCAGTTTTTCTTTATTCTCAAATTTGTATTATTTCTTCTATTTTGTTTTTTCTATTTAATTTTTTAAAAAAACCTAATGTTTTAGGCATGGGACCGGGCCCCCCCCCCCCCCCCCCCCCGGGCCCCGGGCCCCCCCCCCCCCACCCCCCGGATCCGCCCCTGCATATATCAGGTGTTGCTGGAGAATTTGAAAACTATACAGGACCAACAACATTGTAAAGTGTACACTAACTGCAAGGTAATGACCGAATCTTTCTTTTCTTTCTGTCAAGGATATTGGTGATTCAGAGCTAGCATGCTGGTTTATGCAGACTGTATAATGCTATTCCATTTTCAGACTATTTTTATTTTCAGTATAGAGGTCTTTTCCTGAAATATTTTTAAGCGAGACCTAAAGCCAGTATGACTCTGTATTCACAGTAAGGATTTGGGATGGATGAATCATGGAGATCTCTGTAGATCAGTCCTAAATTTATTTTCCAGCTAAGTGTTCTAAATAATTCCTTTTTTGTTTGCAGAAGGGCGAGAAGAAAGCCAGGCCTACTCCGCCATCCGTGTACTGCAGGTGGCCGGGCCCAGCGTTCAGATGCAGGTCTCTTACGAAAACGGCGCACAAGGCAGATCGCCCAGGAACTCCAGAATCACAGCCAAGCCCCCTATGCCACGACGCCGCAAAGGATCCGTAGACAGCTCCCCCACTAGCAGTTCAGGGGCATCTCAGCACAAAAATGAAAGTGGTAGTGATCGCAAAGAGAACGGTTTTCATCGCTATTTCAGCAGTGACGAGGAGGAGGGTAAAGATGATGACGACACTCCACGCAAAGTCAAACAGACAGACATGCACATCAAAAACTCGGACAACCCCAAGCTGAAGGATTGGCTCAAACGCAAAAATGCTGAGCACCGCCGAGCCCGTAAGGCGGAGAGGACCAAGAAACGAGAGGAACGCAACGACAAGATGGTGGAGCAGGAGCTGAAAATTGCACGCAGGGAGAAATCCTCCGAAAGGGTCAAGCAGTGGATGGACGTCAAGCGTAAAGAAGCGGCCCGGAGAGAGAAGGAGGAACGCAAGCGGAGGAAACAGGACGCTCAGGAAGAGGCCAAACTGCGAGCCAGAAGCCAATCTGGGGTCAGTGGAAGCGGTGTCGGCAGACCTCAGTCAGCACCACCTCGTGATACTAAAAAATACATTCCGGTCCAGCGTCCTGATTCAGCAGTGGAAGCGAGATCCAGGCTCGACCCTGGAGATGGCTCTGCCCCGAAACCTCCCGACACGAAATTTGTCTACAAACGACCAGTGTCAGGAAGAGTCCGTCTGATGAAGCTGCAGAGTGTCCGCAACTCCCAGGTACGGGAAGCGGAACAGAAAAGAACGGAAGAGCTGACAGCAGAAGAGAAGGAGCAGAAGGCAAGGACGTCGTACGATGCCTGGCTGCTAACCAAGAGAAAGGAGGACATCGAGAAGCGAAAGGAGTCCAAGCGACAGAAAGAGCTGGCCAAGTCGGACCCCGAGATGGAGAGGATCATCCCAGAGTTAGCAAAACGCAGGATCGATAGGATCAAGAACGGCAAGAAGAGCATCGACACGGGCATCAGTCAGATCGACAGAAGCGCCAACAACAGCTTTGGGGGTGGAGAGTTTGGCGAGGAGGGAGAGGGTCAGCAAAACGGGGAGCAAGGTCAAGGTCAGACACCAAAACCTTCATCCTACAACCTAGAGATCACAGGAGAGGGCGCCACCTTGGTGGAGCTGAACTCACGCTCCAGACCAGCCACGGCCAAGGCTCGCATGCCCATCCCGCAGAAAGCGTTCTCCCCCAGACGACCCCAGTCTGCCAAAGCCAGATCTAAGAGCCCCAAGGTCAGGGAGGTCATGGACGTCGACCGATCCACAGAACCCAACCCCTTCAAGCTGCCTTTCCCTGACGACAAAGGCTGCCCCGACCACATAAGACGAGTTCAGGAAAGAATCTTCTCCAACGACTTGACCACACAGTCCGACAACGACAGCGAACGTCCAGAACCTCAGGGCTGTGCCTCCATGGAGATTGCATCCTGCCCAAAAGGTGTAGACGCTTCTTCTAAGTCCAACGCAAACCCTCGTGCCAGCATGGCTCTCCTGCAGGAGATTGAAGCAGCAGCTGTGCAAGAAGCGGAGCAGGCAGCGCTAAACGCAATCAAAGAATCAGGAGATGCCTCCGCTGAAGAAGCACCTGCTGCAGGGACTGACGAAGGCAAAGAGGAACCCGAACAACGTGCTGAAGAGCAGGTGGACAACACAGAACAAAAGGCTGATGGAGCAATGGAAGCAGAGGAAAAAACAGACGATGCTGATGACGAGCAGAAAGAAGAGGAGCAAGAGGAAAAGGAGGCTGGAGAAGAAGAAGAGATGGAAGAAGAGGAAGCTGAAGAGGAGATAGAAGAAGAAGTGCAGGAGGAGGTGCAAGATCAAAATGAAGAGGTAGAAAACCAACAAGAGGAACAGCAAGAAGAAAAAGAAGGCGAGGAAAAAGATGAAGATGGCAGAAGTGAACGAGCAGGAGAAGGTTCAAACCAAGAAGAAGAACCTGAACCAGAGTCTGTCACTGCAGAGGAACAAGTGGTTGAAAGTCATGCAGAAATCGCACAGGCGCCTGACGAAGGCGGAGCAGAAGAAAAGAGTTCCTCTCAGCCAGAGGACAATGAAAATGCTGGAGAGGATGCAGCAGCAGAAAAGGAAGGTCAGGAAACTGAAGCAGACGACACCCCTAGACGGTCTTTGAAGCGCGTATCTTTTTCTGCCGATCTGACAGAGGTCTTTGAGTCTGTTTCGGTGGAAAATTCCTCCAACTTTGAAGATGAAAGGGGGGACGATGAGACGCAAGGCGAATCAGAGTACGTGTCCTTAGATGATGCTCCGGAACCCTGATAAATGTATAAAAGACTAACAGGAATTCTCTACTTTCTCTCACTTGTGCCTTCTCTTTCACGAAATGGTTTTGAGAAAAGGACTATTCCCTTTTGATAGTGAGTTTGCAATAAATGTCTTGCTCTAAATCTTAAGGTTCTGTCAAAAGAGAAACCAAGAACAATAATTTTTGTTTTTTTCTGTCTGTTTCCTTGTTAATGTGTATATGCATGTTAAATTGTTTCTGACTCTCCTCTGACAAACCTGAGAGTCTTAGTTCACATTTTTGATAGTTAATCAATATTGACTGACTGAAATGATGTGCTCGGGAACTAGAAACGTTCTCAGCTCATATTTGAAGATATATGTAAACACTATTCTTGCAAGTTGCATATATAGTTACTTCATTGTGGGATAATGAAAATGTTGCTAAAAACCAAAACCACAGACAATTATTTTTAAATGCTGAACAATCTAAATGTTGTTCTTATTAAATCTCTCAATTATATTAGCGACTTGTTTAATGACTGAATTCTGGCAAATAGTATAAATCACACATTTTGCCATTTTATACTGTCTTGAAAAACGTTATTGTTTTTCTGTATCTAAAGAGAGTGAGATCTTTGTGCATGTGAAATCCAGATAATTTTTGTTGAATGGAAAAGATGAAGATTGGCATGGATATTGCAACATCTACGTTTTTCAGAATGTCTTCAAGATGTTGAAATCATTTAATCCTACACACTCGCAATTCCTGTGTTCATCATCAAACAATTTTTATTTTCTGATCACTTTTCAAATGCACTGTTTGCGTAACTTGAACAAAACACATTAATGAACCAACAGCAACCTTTTCAGTAATAGTGTGTGGGTTGTCCCCTGTACTTGTATGTGACATTTTTAATCATAAAAGGACAAAATGTCTCCCCTCGCTAATATAATAAAAAAAAGTATGCTTAATAGAATAATATTGCCTGGTGGTTTGTGGGTTGCAAATAGGGTGTGAAAATAATGGCTAAATGCATGAGCATCCTCTTGAATCTCAGAATGAAAGTATTTGAACCGTGCTCGCAATTAAGCTTTGTAGTTTGAACTGTTATTTCATATTTTCAGGGCTCTGATTGTACGTTCTATTCTTTGCCTGTCCTGTTCTCTGGAAGCCTTCAAATCCCGGATCTAGCCACCCCTCCCCACCCCCACCCCCACCCCCCCCAGCCCCCAGCCCCTGATCCTCCCCACCTCCCTCCTCTATTTCTACCCCCCACTAGCTATCACTGAACCCCCGGGCAGATCTGATAACACCAGCTGCAAATCATCTTCGCAACTCTCTCCAAAGTCTGCAGAATCTTCACTTTGATGAAGGCGGCAGTCTAAAGAAAGAAGAAGAAGCATGAATTCAGTTTGATCTAGCTATTGGCATGGGATTGCACCAGTATTACATTTATACTGCCTCACCATAAGGTTTCGCACTGCCTTTCCTCAGATGCTAATAAATTATTTTGATGATAAGAACAATACAATGTACTATTTTTCATTACTGAATAATTATACTACACTTAACAAATGTTCGTCAAATCATTTCTTTTTGGGGCAATGTAAGATGTTTTACACAAATTATTTGTTCTGTTTATTATGTGACCTAGCTGGTATATGTTTTGCATACTTTGTTTTGTGTATTATGTTCTGTTTATTATATATGTGATGCCATATTTTAGAACGTTATACACAAATTGTTCTGTTTATCATGTGACGTGATATTGCATGTTATACACACACTATGTTCTGTTTATGATATGTGATATGGTACTGTATCATGTTATGCACACATGAATTTTTCTCTTCATTATGTGATACATTATTGCAAATTAAAAATATAAAAATTATGATCAAAATTAAATTTTTGAAATCAATTTAAAAACACTTTCATCTTAGTCCTTGTCGGTTCCTGATTCCAAAAATATATAGATATGATATGTTTGGATGAAAAACACGCTCAGAAAGTTAAAACGAAGAGAGGTACAGACAAGCGTGCTATCCTTCTCAGCGCATCTACTACTCCACTCTTCTTGTCAATTTCACTGCCTTTGCCACGAGCGGTGGACTGACGATGCTACGAGTATACGGTCTTGCTGAAAAATTGCATTGCGTTCAGTTTCATTCTGTGAGTTCGACAGCTTGACTAAATGTTGTATTTTCGCCTTACGCGACTTGTTTTTCCTCAATTGAATTTGTCTTGCTCTGTTACTTTGCAAGCTCCTGGTTTCTGATGAGCACTCTTTGTGATTGAAAGAAAAATACAAACTCATGGAGCTGCGGTTTCAAAATGCACCCAAAGATTGGATTCAGAATCTCAGTGTGTGAAAATGTTAGGTTTTATTTGTTGGGTAGGTTAAGTTTACAAAGCGTCATTAGTGCCTTCTATTATTTGATTTAACAAGCCAAACCTTACAGTTGACTTGTAAATGCTAAACTCTATAATTGAACATGAAAATATGGACCAAAAAAATTATTATTGAGAATAGTAGAGAGCTAGGTTGTGTTATTTGTTGTTTCTGTTTTGTTTTTCAAAGTGAATGTGGTGACTACATTTTCTGTACCAGTAAGTTGAATCACTATAGGAATGATTCTGTTTTACAGCTGTGGTGTCACCGACATGTTTCATGTTCCCCATTAAGAGGAGAATAACAGATTTTAACTCCCTTGCTTGCTTTTATTGTATTTGTTTCTGGCAGGGGCATATACATTTGCCTGAACTTTTGTCAATTATCTTTGAGATTTTTGAAACCGTTGTGATAACTCAGCTGATGGGTGTAGTATAACAATTTAATTGTTGCTGGTATTTAAAGTTTCTTTTTGACACTCAAATGTAATGTGATTTTTGTATTGCATACATTTAAAGGCACAGCTCACAGCCTTCGTTTTGAGTTTTTGTTGCAGCTGAGTGCATTTACAGTTCAAAAATCCTCCTATGGTAGTAAAACAAACCCAAAACTACCCAACGACGACATCTGTGAAGCTCGACAGTTTCTTGTTCACGTTTCTTGTTATTACGTGGTGTTTGGTCGGAGTTCGATTCAACTGAGTGATTCCGGCCTCCATTTTGTTTTACACAAACTCATGATGACGTCTGACATAGTTTGCCAGTGACGTGTCTTTTTGAGCATGATGATGTGATCTACCTGATCTAAATTTAGATCTAAAAATAGGTCAAGACCAGCAGGGTCCGAGTACGAAATTAATTCGTAAAAAAATCGCAGTTCTTGACTCTTTGGGTGCAAGTCCATGAAACTTAACTTGGTAGTTCTTCTAACGGATAGCTGCCTGAGGTATGACTAAAAGCCCCAGGGGCTCCGTGCACCTGGATTTGACAAGTTCAGTACCTTAATTTAAACCTGTCATTATTTTTTTTACTCACTTGAGTACATGTATTCAGGAGAGTTTTATTGTATATTAATGAGATACACATTGTTCGTAAAATTCATGCAGTATAGGTTTAAATTTTCATTGACTTCTTGTAGTTGGTATCAGGTGCTCTTAATTGATGTTTTGTTTGTTTGTTTGTTTGTTTGTATAAGTTCCCTTCCCATTTATATTTGACTAATAATTCCTTTTGCAACGAAACAAAACATAGTTTCATAGCCTCTGCCTTCTGTAGCCTGCAGATCATGATTTTGACATGGTTCTTTTTTGTGTGCATTTGACTATGACTGAGATGAATCTTGTTTCAAGTAAGTTTTGCGCATGTGTGTAGTTAATCTTTATTGTCTGACTTAACTGTGTTGATCTTGCATCTTAATTTTTCTTTGCTGTTACATCATCAGACTAGTAAAAAGCTGTTCAGAGCTGCGTTGAATAATTATCTCAATAAAATGTTGACTAGAGGGTATTTTTTAGTTTAAATACAGTTGATGGCAGGTAGTGTTTTTTGTAGGCTGAAGTCCAGGGACCAGTTTCATAAGCCAGAAACACAGTCGACCAACTGCAGTTGTCCGAGAGAACCACAGTAATCCGACGTTATCGGGTTTCACGAACAAAATTTCAGTCGGCCGACTGCGGGTCGTCTCACCGGAAGTCGGCCAAACGGTGATGCTCTCCCCCCAACACTGTGTTCGGTTTACTGCGGTAAACCGAAAATAAATGTAATTATCCACACGGTCAATGGCAGAATGCTCACACTTTTTTGGATTGTGATTGTTCTTCGAAATATATTTATATCATGACGCAGTAATCCAGGAGACAAGTCAGGGTTATGTCTTGAAGACGTCACATTATGGCGTAAGAGGGTTAGACGTCACGCGAAGGAATTACTGAAAGTCTCGGTCATTGTTATTTTGAGCGGGCCGAGACTAGTTTTTTCTTCGAAATCGGCCATTTCCACATGCGAATGAGCAAACGGAAGTGGTAATGTTGCTAAATTTAGCCTTCGACTTGGCCATTCGGATTACTGTACAGTCGGTCGACTGCGGTTGTCCGCAGGTGACGGTGATTCGCTCATGAAACGCGCTTTTCGGTGACCCGGCGATCAACCACAGTCGGTCAGTCGGTTCACTGGTATCTTATGAAACTGGCCCCTGATGATGAATGTTTTGTATCATATATGTATTCTTAAAAACCCATGTAGATTTATAGGCGTCATATTGAAGATGATACTAGTTCTTATGAATTCTCATATTTTGTCCCTATATTCCGTACCAAGTATTTCCCTTAAATTGTGATAGTTGTTATCCGTCCACTTTTATCAGACTTGTGTCTCTGATACTGAAACTTGATCTCTTCAACAAGCTGTACATTTTGTTCTTATATGTATGGAAGCTGTTTATCAAAATTGATGTTTGTGAATGCCTGTAAAGATACAAATAATGTGCACAAATGTGATTGCGCTTTTGCATGCATTTTATTGTGATGATGTTTTATTGTGAGCAGATGTGTTTGTCATGTAGAAGGTGTGATATCTGTGTGAAAATACATTTTGTTGTTTTTGATATTTAAGGCACACTTTCCATGTAAATGTGAGTTCAACTCACAGTCTCTGATCAGGCAAGGTTTAATAAATGAGATAATATCATGTCACTTCACTTGGACACATACCAAAAATCAACACCATGACTGCTTCCTGTAATGAGATGGCATTTTTTTTTATGAATTCATTTCTTAATTCATGATTTACATTCTCACTGCAACCCCCCGCGGGTTAGGGGGAAGAATTTACCCGATGCTGCCCAGCATGTTGTAAGAGGCGACTAACGGATTCTGTTTCTCCTTTTACCCTTGTTAAGTGTTTCTTGTATAGAATATAGTCAATTTGTACTGGAAACTTGCAGTCTCCCAGTAAGATAATATATTGTACTACGTTGTTGCAAGCCCCTGGAGCAAATTTTTCATTAGTGCTTTTGTGAACAAGAAACAATTGACAAGTGGCTCTATCCCATCTCCCCCCTTTCCCCGTCGCGATATAACCTTCGTGGTTGAAAACGACGTTAAACACCAAATAAAGAAGGATTTCTTAATTCATGATTTACATTCTCACTGTGCACAGAAAACAACCGCGCAGGCTGTTGATTTTTGGTATGTGACCAAGTGGAGGGATTAATGGTCTTAATTACCGCATGTAAAAGCGCTGGCCAGACAAAGATGGTGAGTCTCATTGTGAACACGAGAAGGAGTCTGCCTTTATAACTGCATGTTTGCAATTTAAAAAAACCTATAAGAACTACTATCCTTATTTAGGTTTTATTACTCGGTACTTTTATGGGAAAGCTTGTTTGTTTGTTTGTTTGCTTAACGCCCAGCCGACCACGAAGGGCCATATCAGGGCGGGTTTTTGGGAAAGCAAGTGGCTCTATCCCATCCCCCCCCTTTCCCCGTCGCGATATAACCTTGAACGGTTGAAAACGACGTTAAACACCAAATAAAGAAAGAAAGAAAGTATTTTTTGAGTAGCGTCAAGTAAACTAAAATTCGCATATGGTTAATGTTTAGAATAACTAGTTGGAACTTATGTATGTAGCTACTTCTCCCATTAAATCTGTTGATAGACTAACTAGACTAACAGTATTCGTTAAGAAAACAATGAATGTCATGCCTTTCTTGGTAGGGTCTGTTTTTAATTTAGAATGAAATTATTCTCAAAAGTTTACAACATGTACATGGAACACAATATGTTTTGATGTAACACACATAAACAAGTGCAAATTAATTCAGTGCGTTGCAATTGTATAAGATAGTTATGCTATTCTTTTTTTGTATTGGTTATTCTTTTATTAGGTTATAGTTCTTGCATGGGTTAGAAACCTGTGCAATTTTATTGTCATTATATTTGAATAAATATTATGACTTACTGTTGAGAATTTGTTTTGTTTAAGTACTCTACTCCATACGTGTGTGTGTGTGTGTGTGTGTGTGTTAATAGTGTGTGTGTGTGTTTGTTGAATGTATGTGTGAAAATGCATGTGTGTGTGTGCAAGTGTGTGTGTGTGTGTGTGTGTGTGTACATGTGTATGATGAGAGCTGGATCAGATCAACAAGTGCATTCTCACCCTTTAATAACAAAGTATACTTCAATGCTTTTCTGCAATAAAAATCATTTTATTCAGTAAGTCCATTCTTCATTCACTCATTCCTTCACTTAAAAGAGAGAAAAAACAATAACAAAAAATGTCAAAGTTGACAGTCTGACCAAGCTAAAATCCTGAGCTGCATTAGTTGACAAATGCATACACATGCAATAAAAACACAAAGACACCGGAAACAGTCTGAGATTTGACATCTGCAACAACAACAAAATCACTGAGCTGACGTGAAAGTAACTAAATGTTTATCACAGATGATTTTGATACCTGCAAAACGCAAAACAAGGAACAAACACATACACAACAAGACCAAAAATGTGGCAAATATTAATAAGGGTATATCGACCAGAGTAATGTAATTTGGCACTTGGTCAAGCGAATCATTAAAACTCTGACATACCAGTAAACAGTGGAATGGACTGGACAAATACATGAATTTTATGATGAATCAGGCACATGCTTTATTTTGTGCTAGTTCTCACCTTATTCCAGCAAGTAAAGATACTATTGAAAATACCAATACACGAAAACTATTGTAAAGCATTCCCAACAAAATAAAATGTTTAATGGTGGATACAGATCTAAACAAGATCATATTTAGTGAATGCTACATGGACGCATTCTTGTACAATACAGTAAAACCTGAGTCTAGCGGACCCTTAATGTTTTAACGGCCACCTGCTACATACGGACAGATTATCATGGAACGAACACGATTTCAACAATAACTAACCATTAACGGACGGACACCTGCCACTTACGGACGCGGACACGATTTTTCGGACCGTAGGAAGTGTAAACACTGTCACAAACGGACACTACGTACATGAAAACGCAACTTCGAAAACTCGACTGTTACTCAACAAATGGTTGTTGATTGGTTGTCCTGTCCCTTCTCTGACCAATCAGTGGCTTGTTTAGATGGAGACTCACTTTCGCTTCGTTCACTTTCGCTTCGCTCACTTTCGCTTTTCCGCATTGTGGATACAGTCACAACCAAAAGCAACAGTACTGTGTTTGAAAATGGAATCTCCAGCAGGAAAAAGAAAAGCGTTGACTTTAGAGCAGCGTGTCGCTGCCTTGAAAAAATTAATTTCCCATTGAACAACCGATGAAGAGTCAGGTATTTTTTTTAGCTTTGTGACGTCCGACTTGCGTAAGTTTGAATGCACAGTGTGTGTAGTGAACGGGGTAGGTGGAGGGTGGGGGGGGGGGGATGTTGTTGTTGTTGTTTGCTACATGTATCATTTGTTTACTCACATTTTCAGTGAGTCTCATGTTCACATTGAAAGGGGCTGTTGGCCCAAATGTATTCAATAGCTCAATTCTCTCTCTCTCTCTCTCTCTCTTCCTGTCACCGCCCTCAATCTGTGCCTTGTACAATGATCTGGTAATTTTATTTAAGTTTATTTTATTTAAGTAATTTTATTTAAGGTTTTATCTTGTGTTTTGTGTTGAAAAATAAATACATACTCCAGGATTGACAAAAAAGTGTCTGGTACATTTTACGTGCTCTTTGTAAAATATTGCCCCGGCCCCTCCACCTGTGAAGAAAGGACACCTGTCTAATAGGGACACCATTACCATACCCCAAGGGTGTCCTTTAGAGACAGGTTTTACTGTATAAAATCAAGCATCTAAAGTCTGTGTACCAAATTAAATTTGTCAACTTGTCATTATGTCATCAAACATGTGTTCCCTCAACATGCGCTAGAAGTTTCAGAACACGGTCAAGAATGATGTGAGAGTGTGGTTTGTGCACAATATGGCCGCCTCGTGCAAACTGCAAGCCTTGGGCAAATCTTCTGTTCTCATCATCTGAAAAAATAAGTTTGAACATGACAAATTAAGGAGTCCCATCCATGAATTACTGCAGATACATTATCCTGTCTTGCATCTTTAATTCTTGTGCTCATTTTCACCATGCTGTACTTTGAAATAAAAAGTCTGATATAAACAAGCACTTTTCAATGGAACGTACTAATTTATTAAGTCTTGTGTCTGACAAGCAACTGATGAGCATCACCCCACTAAGGAGACTTTCAACATGTACCTTGTAAAGCAACAGCATAGCATCTGTGTGAGCATAATTATGTGCGCGCATTTGCGTGTGTGTGTGTGTGTTTGCACGAGTGTGTGTGTGAACATATGTGCATGCGTTGTGTGTGTGCGTGTGTATTTGCACGTGTGTGTGTGTGTGTGTGTGTGTGTGTGTGTGTGTGTGTGTGTGTGTGCGTGTGTGTGTATGTATGCGTGTGGCTTAATTTACAGCTTGTCTTGTCTATCTTTCTCAAATATCCAGTACATTTACCTTGACCTGATGGTACAGTGGAGAGTGGTGTCTGGTTTCCCTCCGTGTCCACAGCCATGACAGAGTCTTTGGGCACACACAGATGGTCAAACAGCATGTCCTCTGATACAGGGGCCTCGATGATCTTGTCATTCAGTGCGTAGGCAAACAGCAATGGTAACTGCTTTTCAAGGATCTGTTTTGCATGTTGTGCAGTCTAAAAAAAATAATGAATAAAAAGACATGCATAAGACATAAGAAAATATCTCCTTGGAGATATCTGGTGCAGTGAACACAATCTCAGAAAGTAAATACATGTATGTATTTTATCTTGAAGAATGCAGCTGCATGTCTTTCATGTATCTCCCATTTGTGTTTTGTGAGGTGTGATGCAGATAATAGATGATAGATAACAGATGATAGATGACAGATGATAGATGACAAAGGCAGCAGGACAGCAGCACCACTACTACAGTAACAACAACACTATAGTCTGAAAGAAACATCTGTAATGACCTGAAAGAAGATCAAAGCAAACATTTTTCCTGTCTTAGTTGAATGAAGAACCCTAGCTAGCAGCTGCTTTATTCCAGGGAAACCACCCCATCCCACATCACCATTCTGGGACTGCACTGACCTTCGGTAGCATTCTTTCTTTCTTTATTTGGTGTTTAACGTCGTTTTCAACCACGAAGGTTATATCGTGACGGGGAAAGGGGGGGAGAAGGGATAGAGCCACTTGTTAATTGTTTCTTGTTCACAAAAGCACTAATCAAAAAATTGCTCCAGGGGCACCTTCGGTAGCATCAGAATGTGGGAAAGTCTTAACACTTTCGCGACGGGAGGTGACTAAATTAGTAACAGCGCTGACACGCCCACGGACGGGAAGTGACTATTTGAGTAACAGACATACAAGGTACACGACTCGTGATTGCTTCCCGGTTTTTGAAGCTTGCAATAAATTGAGTTGTTTCCCTTGATACACGTGACTTGCTCTTCCGCCATGTGCAAATTAGAGAAGATTTGAGTGGTTTTTTCGAACAAAAAAAATGAATCGAAGGCGAGCCTTGTCACGGGAGGAGATTCTCCGGATGTTGGATCTTGAGGATCCTGTAGATCATGATTCCGACGTGTTGTTTTCGCCTCAAGAAAGCGATAATAGCAGTGATATTGAGGAAGAAACAGTCCTGTTGTTGCTAGTATGAGTCGGCAAACTACACGTGGTAGGGTGGTACTGCATGGATCTTGGAACCGTGTAGTTGCAAGGGGGGCGTGGCAGCACTGATAACAATGGATGGCTGGAGCCTCCTAATCCTTTTGGAAATGTTCATAGGTGTACAGTTGGGACTTTGTTGTGAAAATGTGACTTATATTCAATATGGATTACCTAGACATCATTTGGTGAGTGTCACAGTTTTGTTTCATTTGAGTCAGGATGCTGTGAGTGAATGCGGGATTTGCTTGTTTTTTTCTTTGTACTGTCTCCTTATTTCTGTGTAGAATTTTAACAATATTTCAGCTAATTCATAGGTTTTACACCTTGTTTGGTTATAAAATTATTTATAATACTTTCTGTTAAAAAATAACTTTTAAAAAAGCAGTAGAAAAGAAAACACACACAAAAAACCGTTAAAAAACACAAATTATCCCCCTTTCACCCCCCCTTTGCTAAAACAAATCGCGTGACAAACTTATAAATAGCACGACTGAACTGGGCATCCATTTTTTAATTAGTACACAAAATTTGGTGGTGATTGGACTTAATTCAAGCTTGCTAGACAGATTTCTTTACAGTTACTGTTTTTTGGGACGTTTCTTGGTGGCAAGCTTGGGCAGGCAGGACGTTAACGCCGTGGCAATGCTGGTCACAATAGTGTTAAATAGGGGGGTCTCAAAGAGAAATTTTTAGTGTGTAGAATTCTGTTGAAAGAAAAGAAAGAAAATACGAGAGATAAAAAATGAAGATCCATAAAGCCTGTCCTTAACTGGGTGAAGTTAACTTAGCGAAGTATACTTGGAGAAGCTGGCCACACAAAGTTTTAGCACTGGTTTTTGGTAAAAAAGACTTTGCGAAGTCTTTGTGAGGTTGACTTGGAGCTCAATGAAGGACCGCCTTTAAGGATTCATTCCAGCATAGCTAGCCCTTTCACCTACACGTTAGGTTGTGACAACCTGGGTGGCCGAGTGGTAACGCACTTGTGCTCGGAAGCGAGAGGTTGCGAGTTCGACCCTGGGTCAGGGCGTTAGCAATTTTCTCCCCCCTTTCCTAACCTTAGGTGGTGGGTTCAAGTGCTAGTCTTTCGGATGAGACAAAAAACCGAGGTCCCTTTGTGTACACTACATTGGGGGTGTGCACGTTAAAGATCCCACGATTGACAAAAGGGTCTTTCCTGGCAAAATTGTATAGGCATAGATAAAAATGTCCACCAAAATACCCGTGTGACTTGGAATAATAGGCCGTGAAAAGTAGGATATGCGCCGAAATGGCTGCGATCTGCTGGCCGATGTGAATGCGTGATGTATTGTGTAAAAAAAATCCATCTCACACGGCATAAATAAATCCCTGCGCCTTGAATATGTGCGCGATATACATTGCATTAAAAAATTTTTTTTAAAAAAAATCACTGCGCTTCGAACTGTACCCACGGAATACGCGCGATATAAGCCTCATATTGATTGATTGATTGAAAAGCTGACTTACATCTTCAAAATTCTGGTTGGATATAATCTGTTGTGCCACCATGAGATGATCGCCTGCTTTTACACCACTGAAGCCTGCCCAAAAAATGAAATCAATATTTGTATTAACAATTAAAAAAAACTTTGTGACTGTCAAAGAGTGGTATGTGTAATCTTTGAATTCACTCACTTTAGTCATTCATCTTACCCTTTTCACAGAAGGAACAAAAAAGAAAGAAAAGAAAAAAAGAGAGAAATAAGTTCAAAGAAAAAGGGAAAACATTCGCTGTTTAACTCATTGACTATCTATAGGTTTTGATAACTAAAAAAAAAAGCTTTATGAAAAAGTGTTCATTGCAGCTAGTCCAAAATCACCATATCTGTCATGAATCAAAATAATATATAGCTTTTATTATCTCTGGATTCCTCATCGGCATCCACTCTGTTGTCCCGACCCCCTCCCCACCCCTTAGACTCGCAAAGCATTATGTAAGAAGCTCAAGAAAACACCCTGTTCCCTCAACTCTACCCCCATCAAAACTTAAAAATGTCTCTCCTCTCCATTGGGATTTCAGTCCAAGGGAGGGTACAGATATACTTTAAGATTGAATGAACTAAAGAAGAGTTGCCTCCCTTCTGTCATCATCCACATAGTTATATGTATTAAAAATAAGATCTTTTGTATTATCCAACTACCCAAGACAGAACTCTTAATTAATCACAGCATCAAATCAGCAAAGATAAGCGAGGCAAGAGCACAGCTAGCAAACGGTTATATTTGATTACATTAAAAAAAAATACTGACCAATCTGAGCATACGCTTTCTCCAATAAGGGCATGAGTGCAAAATGAAGGCTTTGTTGACGCATTAGCCATGCAACAAAATGTATCACAAACTGTGGTCGTACGGATCTGCAACAACAGTCATAATTAATCTGACATGTTATGAGCGCCCGAAATATTAAATTGCAATTCATGTATTTACGTTCTTTTCTATTCCCTGTAGAAACAAAATGCACACTGAAAGTTGATTTTCTATAAAAGCAAAATGAGACGTGTGTTGTGTGTGTGAGTGTGTGTGTGTGTGTGTGTGTGTATGTGTGTGTGTGTGCCTGTCTGTGTGGTTGCGTGTGCACATGCATTTATACCTGTAGACAATCATGGTCTCAAACTTTTTCTTTGTAATAGTTATATCCAGTTAAAGATTTCCAGTTGTGTTGAAATCGTTCAGACACACATATAAAACTGCACCAAGAAATACCAGGTCATATAATATCCACATCAAACACAAACATCAAACATATAACCCCCCCTCCCCCCACCCATCAGAAAAAAATTAGGAGCTGAAATGAGTATTCAGCTCAGCTTGGTCGTACTTGTGAGGTCGAGCACATGTTGGGTTGAGTAGACACAGTGAATTGACCAGCTCAGATTCAGCTGCCATCTTGTAACCAACCCAGCTGCCTGCACTGTGGCACATCAACACACTGACTCTGAAACATGTCAGTAAAAATACAAACCATTTTTACAAGCACTCCAAACTGCTGAGAAATTAGCACATACAGGGTCAGTTATATATAAGTTATAACACTCATGTTATTTTCATTCAAATGTGCAAGACTGATTTGCACTACAGCGCGATACCTGCAATGTGAAAACCCTGTGATTAGAGGGAACCTCCCAATAAAGGGCATGCACCTTCTGTAGTTCCTTTGTCCAGGGATCGAGATAGCTATAAGTAGGTAGCAGCGGTGGCTTCAAAACCATGCAGTTGTCCCTTTCGGTGTAGGTTCGAATCCCGGATTCGGCGAGGGAGTTATTTCCCTGAGTCAACTTTGTGCAGACTCTCTTCGGTGTCCCACGACCCATGTGTGCACCCATGCGCATATATAAAAAAAATCACAAGTTCACAGCGAAAGTCTCATTGCTTTCAAAAATGAACACACGCATGCAGTAAACAGAAAAAATAATGGGTAGTGCCCAACCGTATGGCAGCTCGCTTTCCACAGGGAGAAAGCATCCAAACTTTCTATGAGGGTACTGACACCTTATATTTATCCTCATTATCTTGACTAAAACATACCTGTCATGACAGGCCACCTGCAATGTATGGACACTTTCGGCTGGTCCAAAGGGTGTCCTATCATCGCAGGAACCACTGTTCAAGAACTATCATCTCATGCTTCTCCAAAGTCCATGAAAAAAGTATCAAGTAAATGCCCTTATTAATTTCCATTTTCACCTGTTGACTTGTCTTTGTTGCAGAACTTGCTCCAACAGGGACATCCGTGCACTTGTTGTATAATCTAGATGATATAACTTCCATGGCTCCACTTCACTGGATTCAAATCCTGACATTAAAAACAAACATAAAATTATTGAAACAAAATGAAGCCCTCAAAGAGAGACGGCCATGTGCATGATTCACAACCCCCCCCCCACACACACACACACACACAAACAGAAAAAAGAAGACAATTATTAGTTGTCGCTGTCAGAAGAATGAATGTCACTCTGATAACCACAAAATCAGGCCCTGAGCTTGTCTTCTCCGACAACAACAAGGATGGGAGGCGAATAAAAGGAACATGCAAAGGGGAAATTGGGAGAAGCTCATCCCAACATTTAAAAAAACCCACTATTTTATGTATATTGTTTGTTTTAGAGAGGAGAAATTGAGAAAATGCCATTACCCACTATGATAATTCATCCCTTACTTATATAATATATGGTGCTGCTATTATATTTTTCTATTAAAATTTAAATACAAGAGAGACACAAAGACAAAAAGAGACAGAGAGAAAGAATTTATACTGTAAGCTTACCAGGAAATGTCGGAGAGACAAAACGAATATTTTTCTCGGATAACTGTTGAATGAGGGGTTCAAAATCAACCGAAGAGCCAGGGTTTCCGTGAATGCCTACCACTGTGGGTCGATCCTTGTCATTTGGATGAGTATCGATAACGGACAGTTCCAAGTCAACTGTCTGTCCGGGATTTTTTATGCTTTCCTGAGTTGTCCTCACTCTGTGTAAAGTATGTGATAGGTTTGCAACACCAAGAGCATGATGTTGCAATTTTTCCTTCAACAAAGGTCTACCACTTCTTTGTGGAAAGAGTCTTGGATTTCTCAAAGAAAGATGAAAACATTTCGACGCAACAGGTACGACAGTGGTCATATTATGGAAAAAATACGAAAGAATGTCAGCCGACAAAAAACACACAAAGTAATTTGTAATGGAGCACCGTCTCACTTTAGTACCAAGTGTTTCTTTCGTTTTTAATTATAAGCTCTCAAGTCAACAAACCTGTGCAACAAAGTTCTTATATAATATAACGTCACATCTGCTCTTCGTAGCAAGCGTCAGCCGGAAAAAAACACAATTCAATCAATGTACGATATTTCAGCTGAGAACTATGCATCATACGATGTGGTTCAACGCAACTGGCACTCTTCGACGACAGAACAATGTGACCTTTGATCAAGGAGCGCACTCTCCCATGGGCGCAGACATCTTGGCTATAGCAGACGACTCTGTCAAGATCTCGTGCTATTTTGTGGGTTGGCCAAGACTATTAATTTATTCATTTGGGATTTGCCCTTTTCAGTTGTTACCATAAACTCTGTGCCTCGTCAGCATAACAGTGCTAATTTTAGTTAGTTTTCTTACAAACAGATTTATTTCATGCTTTTATTCTTACATAATGACCAATCAAAAGATTAAAGTTCCTGGCACAAAGAATCCTACTTTCGGTTTTTATCATTAGTTTCGAACTTATAGCGAATTGAGTTGCTCTTATTTCTGAACAGTACATCAATAAGCACGATAAATTAAGTGCCACCGTCTTGCAATACTTACCACGACTGTCGTTTCTTTTTCCCCAAATATTTTTTTATTATAATCAGAGAAATAACCAAGGTTGGACTGAAAGTCACATGACTATGTGACCGAGATTTTCAGCCATTCAGATTCAGGTGCTCGAAAGACAAGGTAAAGGCGACTGATAAGTGATAATTCTAGGTTATGTTATTGTTCAATTTTTGTGTTGACTCACATGCTATATTGCGTGCTTTTGGAATGATATGCTTGTGTAACTGTATGCCCGGACACATTGCTCTAAGTGCGTTTCAGTGTTTCCTGTGTTTTGGTGGAGGTTGACAGAAATCCGTAAATTACGTTGTGTCGCTGGAGAAATCGGGCATAAAACTGGGACCGGCAACTTATTTTTAGAAAGCACACAAAGTCATTGTTATTTTTGTTCTGATGAATAAAATTAAGCGTTCCGTGTAGATTGTCGACTTTTATTTTTGGGGCTGCCCGAAAGAAAACGTAAGAATTCAGCGGTGCACCTTGGAGTTGGACCTCAACAAAGCCCGTTTCAAAGATCGGTCAGCAGTGCAAACACATATCAGCTGACGAAGTGGAAAAATTACAGTTTTGCTCAAATTGCTGTCAAGGCCACGAAAGTTTCTGTGAGTTTCCGTATTAAACTAACTGTGTTATTTGGCATGCAGCAAAACTTACAGACTAGACATGCTGTGTTATCGGCTATCTTTTGTTTCTCACGAAAGTCTTGTGCTAATGCTATGAAGAACCCAACCAGGCTCAGCAGAGGTGAACCATGTGTGAAAAGTTTAAGTTGTGAGGATCACATAATTTATGATGAAAATAGACTTCTTTGTTGTAAAATTAAACGTGTGACACTTTAAAGAGAGTGACAGATATTAGACTCCTGACTACAGTAAATACTAAAAAGCAATGAAAAATGTTGGCAATGGTATATGGTTATTAATTGCAAGGAGAAAAAGGCTGCATGCAACTGAAAGTGAAACCCTAGCTGTCAATCCTCATGGATGGTGACAAGCATTGTAGCAAGTAGCATGCTAATTGGATGTTGCATTGGTGGGAATAAACCCTCAACGTTGCATGCATGTATGCTGTAGGTGCCGGTTGCAGTTGAAGATTTTCTCGTCCATAAACACTTTCATGTGCAAATTAAGCATTCAGTAAAATTGCAATGCACCTTAACGTGCATCTGCAAGAATATATATTTATCCTACATACGTGTAAGATACCACTCATGACATAAGATGTTTGGTGGCTTGTTGACAGACCAGCTTTTTTGTTGGTCCAAGGCCGGGGACCATATCGTCTTTTGTTTCATCTTTATCGACCAAGGCCGAAGGCTGCGGTTGATAAATATGAGACAAAAGGCGATATGCTCCCCGAGGACCAACAACAAAATGCTGGTCTGACAACAAGCCACCAAACGTCGTTTTTGTCATCATTTTGGTTGTGCAACAAAATGCACAATAACCCACAGGGAGACGAATTTTTAGAATCCAACTCCGGGCCACAAAGTATCGTCACACTAGCTTGAGATAACACGTCAACCTTGTATGTGACGTCAAACGTAGCTTGTTGACGCTTTTCTTCCAGTCTGAAAATTTACAGAGCTGCGATCATACGTGTGAGTTAAGTAAGTGTTGAGCATATTTCTTTTCTTTTTAAGTGTTTATGACTTTTCGTTGTGGATTTTGCGATTACAGAGATAAGTTGCAAATTGACCATGAGTCGCCGCGGTAATTATCAACATTGATTGGGTCTTTGAGAGTGAAGGCTTACAATCGTTGTCCTCGGAAACACAAATCCAAAGCCGCGATGGTTCCACACATCAAACAATCCGCCTGATTGGCTTTTACTTTAACAATCCACGTTTCACCTGAAAGCTCAAACCCATTCACCATCTCGATTTATTGCATGGGGAACATGAGATTTATTTCCCAGGTGTTTGTGAATGAAAACTCGTGAAAATGATGACAAAACAATATTGTTCACCACAGTTCATGTATCATGCATGTGAATGAGGTCATGTAAAACTAGTCTGGCAGGGACATATTTTTCCACTGCAAATGATGCCAGAGTCACTGAGACAAACATCATTATGGAAACACTTTGGCCCTAGATGTTTTTCCTGAAAGAATTTTTGGAACGAACACGTCACGCAATACTTTCAAGAGTGACGTTTCTTTGCTTTGATATGTCAAAGATTGCACGAGGCATTGTAAGGGATGGAGGTTCCATTAAAAGCGTCTTCAATTTGTACGCGTCGACTCAGGGATGTTTTGAGCTGAAGGCATGTAACAATATATCTGTTCTTTGCTTGTTTCAGAGTTCTCCAGTGTGTGTGTGTGACTGACTAAGTGACTTCCAAGATAGTCTTACAAAGTGTCCACAGAACTGAAACGACATGGTGGTGTATGTTTGTAATTGTCTGAACGTGAAGATTTTTGCCGACGCCCTTAAAGTACAAGGTAGAGTACTTGTTAGTGTTACTGCAGTACATGTAATGACTTACCCCCCTTGGGGGACCTCCCCCCCTTTTAACTTATTTAAGGCTCTGCTTTCTTTGACTTTTTGTTCATGATGTCGGTAAATATACCCTCATTTGAAGACTCTATTTTAAAATCTGATTTTCTCAGATTGTAGAGGATTTAAAAGGGGAGTTACGCTGCCTATTTGTGTACGTGATCATTAAAATTATGATATTGATATATTGTTTAGTGTAATCTGATAGAAATTACATTTATAATTTTGATACTATTGGTTGTGATTCTGCCTGGACATTTTTTGTTGACATTTTTCACTGTGAAAATAAATTATTGATGTTCAAATGCTGACAAAAGAACTTTCTTAATTGTCTTTAAACAAAAAGGATTGAGTTGAAAATGGCTGTGACATTGATACACATGTATACCTGTGTTACCACAAATATACTGAGTTTTCTTTTCTTCTCTTTTTGTTGTGCAGTTTTTGTGAAATTGTTTTTAAGTTGATGTCAAAAGTCTGTGTATTTATAATTTATGAATTCCTTGCATTTCAGATGTGAACCAATCAAGTCCTTTGGGAGCAAATGTGGTGGAGATTGAACTTGGTGACAGAGGATTTGATTTTGTAAGTGTGCTTGTTTTACAATCATTTTTAAAAGATAGCTTCTAGAAATTGCTAGTTAAACTCATTCTTACCTAAGCTTGTTTATGCCTGATTAGTTTTGGTCGTCTTAATTTCTCACATATGTGGGAGTGAAAATATTTCCAGCATACATATATGCTTAGAAACAAGTTTTCTTGTGTTACTATTATTTTTGGTTGTATTCAATAGGCAGGCATATAGGCAGTCACACTGCGTTCTTTGACAATTTTTGACTCACATGCGAAGCAAAAGTGAGTCTATGTACTCACCCGAGTCGTCCGTCCGTCCCGGCGTCCGTCCGTCCGGAAAACTTTAACGTTGGATATTTCTTGGACACTATTAAGTCTATCAACACCTGATGTGACCTGATGGTGTATGGTTACAAGATCTCAAAAAACATGTGCGGCAACTTGACCTCACTTCAAGTTCAAGGTCACAGGGGCCGTAATTGTTGTCTTAAAAACGACCATTTTTCACATTTTCGCATTTTTTTCTGAAGTTATCGAGAATGGCAACCTTAGCTATGTATGCTATACAGGGCAATGTAAGCCCTATCTTTGGACACCAGTTTGGTTGACCTTGCTTCAAGGTCAAGGTCGCAAGGGTCCTTTAAAGTTGGATTGTATACATATTTTGAAGTGACCTTGACCCTGAACTATGGAAGATAACTGTTTCAAACTTAAAAATTATGTGGGGCACATGTTATGCTTTCATTATGAGACACATTTGGTCACATATGGTCAAGGTCACTTTGACCCTTATGAAATGTGACCAAAATAAGGTAGTGAACCACTAAAAGTGACCATATCTCATGGTAGAAAGAGCCAATAAGCACCATTGTACTTCCTATGTCTTGAATTAACAGCTTTGTGTTGCATGACCTTGGATGACCTTGACCTTGGGGTCAAGGTCACATGTATTTTGGTAGGAAAAATGTGTAAAGCAGTTCTTTGTGTATGATGTCATTGCTAGGTTTAGTTATTTGACCTTGACCCTGAAGGTCAAGGTCATGTAAAGGTCAAGGTCAAGCATGTGAGTTGTATGGGCTTTGCCCTTCTTGTTCTTTTTATGTGTTGTGCTATTCCATTAGACCTATTTAGACCTAGTGTAACCGAGTGCACAAAGCACAGCAATCGCCTTTGGAGGCAAAGCCATTCACACAGGGTTGAGATTTTAGAGCTAATTTAATAACCCTGCAAAAACTGCCATGGGTACGTAAAGGTTCCCATGAGCATACAAGGTGACAACAGTAGCCAGACCCCATCAGAAGCAGCAACTCCACATCTTACTGGTGTGCTGTCTTCAAATGCACCAAGAACGTCCAGCTACTATAAATGGCTAATGCTTTGGCAGGGAGACTACTTCATCAATGCAGAGCAACTGCCTGTGACAAGGGAGACTACTGTGTCACCCTGTCCTATTACGCTTCAGGGTTCGTACTAAATGCAGCTTGCTCACATTTTTGACATCTTTCAGAAATACGGATTTTTACTGAAGAGGGAAACCATTAAAACATGGACAGTGTTCACGTGCCTCAATTGCAAGAAGAAAACGCATACCATCAACAGGGAGTTGAAGCTCATTCTTGTCAACAAAGACATGGAGGTATTTTTTCAGTGTGTTTGCTTGTGTGTGAGAGAGAGAGACGGAGGGGGGGGTTGGCAGACTGATGGAGGGTGGAGAGTTTCAAATTTGTGTTTTTCAGTTTTGCCTCTTGATTTATCTGGAAAACTGCTTGGCTTACACATTTTATGGTTGTAAAGATTTTAGTCAAGCAGTATGTAAGAAATGTTAAGTCCTTTGTACTGGAAACTTGCATTCTCCCAGTAAGGTAATATATTGTACTACGTTGCAAGCCCCTGGAGCAATTTTTTGATTAGTGCTTTTGTGAACAAGAAACAATTAACAAGTGGCTCTATCCCATCCCCCCCCCTTTTCCCCGTCGCGATATAACCTTGAACGGTTGAAAACGACGTTAAACACCAAATAAAGAGACATTTTATGGGACCCCTCTTTTGAGATACCTCCCTTTGTTGTTTACCTCCCTTTGTTGTTTTATTTGCATTGCAGATTTTTTTTCTTTTTCAGTGTGGAGATGAGGCATTGGCAAGGTTGACAGGATCACCAGACTTCTCACCTGTGTTCCAGATCATCCTCGTCAACACAGACTCCTTTGCCACACCTGGTGAGATGACCTGATAGTGTGAACATTTTTTTCGTTTAGCCATGACAAAATTAATGTTTGTTTACAGACACCCCTCCCCCCCCCCCCAATCAAAAAAACAAAAAAAACAACCCCAACCAAACAAACCAAAACGCACACACACACAAAAGAAAACAATAAAATTTATTCTGATAAAAACAATTAAAAGAAAATGTGGTAAATAGGTTGGGAATGTTTTTTTTTCAATCAGGATTTTTTCTCCAACGGGGCATGTGACATTTTTTGTAAGCCCTAATAGGTCTCTAATGTGATTAAATGGCCCTGCTTTGACCTTGAAATGTTCATGTCATTATAAGCTTACTTCACTTTTCAAGTTTAGAAAGAAAGGGTTTGTGTCACATACTGAAACTTATATACATATCTGGGTGCACGTTTGCTACATTTTGAAAAAGGGCGCCAGAGTTAGGAAAACAAAAAACAACAAGAACAAACAGTTTTATTATATGTTTGAAGAGATGGCATTTGCCTTAAAAAGAGGAATCTTTAGATTAAACATATTGTTTATTACACATTGATAACAATATCATCTTTCATCTGAAAAATATAGATCATGTAAAATCGTATATTTCTGTAGTCTACCTTCGTCCACTTTACAGACTTGAACCACGGTGTTTGGTATTTGTTTTTTTTCAGATCCCAGCGCTCAGAGCTACGACTCCCTGCAGCATCAGCTCACAGACATCACGCATCATCTCAACAACTTTATCCTGAAGCAGGAAGATCAGGTGGAAGAGCGTATCAGGTAGCACTTATTCTTTGTAGCACTTGCATGGGTGGGATTCTTCCGGTATATGCAGGAAATCCGGAATGAATTATGGCCTTTTTTTTTCTCTTTTTTTTAGGGGGGGGGGGGGGGTTCGGTTGAAGTTCTTCAGGATTCGTGACACTTTTCAGTCCCACCCATGCACTTGTTCTTTAGTGCATGTGGAAATCCATGGTATAGGAAATACGTTTCCATGTAACCCAGGTTATTTTAGTATTATATTTACAAAACCCCAAGAAAATTACGTTCTCCTGTTGTTGTTTTCAGTGTATACCCTCATCGAATTTAAGTCAGCTTTTTCTATACTGGCCCAAAAGTGAAATGGTATCAAATTGTGTGAGCTATAAGTTTCATGTCTCAGTGTGGGGTTCCAGTATTGTACATGTGCTCATATGAATGTGTAAAGTTGACTACAAAAGCTTTGCTTGTGAATTCTTTAATAGATTCACACAAAGCCTAGTGGTTAGAGCGTTGAACTTCCTTGTGGAAGGTGTGGGGTTTGAATCATGGCTGTGTCTGTGGGGTTAAAGGGTAGAGATTTGTTCGATCTCTCAGGTTGACTTAAGTGCAAACCTGTCCATTTCCCCATCAAGTGTACACACAAGTACAAGGACAAGTACCCACAAACATGATCCTGTTATCCATGTCAGAGTACGTTTGGTTATGGAAACACTAAAGCTCCCAGCATGCATCCCCTGGAATCAGAGTATAACTGACTGAATGGTGGGGAATAAATGGTCATACGTGGAATCGCAGACCACAAATGCAGAAAAAGTAGAAGAAATCCTTACTTTTCTTGTTTTTAGCCTCTGCATGAAATATACAGTACTCTTGTTACCTTATTAAAAAGACATGTCATGGTTTGCACAAATGTACTCTGCTCTATGATGCTTATTCCAGACCCCAAAATGTCACATTCTCAGACTTTTGGGTCAGTGTGAACAGTTTGTTGCTAAGTAAAGCCCCTTTAGTACGTGTGTGTAGACTTTTGGGTCAGTGTGAACAGTTTGTTGCTAAGTAAAGTCCCTTTAGTACGTGTGTGTGTGTGTGTGTGTGTAGACTTTTGGGTCAGTGTGAACAGTTTGTTGCGAAGTAAAGCCCCTTTAGTACGTGTGTGTGTGTGTGTAGACTTTTGGGTCAGTGTGAACACTCAGAACAGTTTGTTGCTAAGTAAAGCCCCTTTAGTACATGTGTGTGTGTGTAGACTTTTGGGTCAGTGTGAACAGTTTGTTGCTAAGTAAAGCCCCTTTAGTACGTGTGTGTGTGTGTGTGTGTGTGTGTGTAGACTTTTGGGTCAGTGTGAGCAGTTTGTTGCTAAGTAAAGCCCCTTTAGTACGTGTGGGTGTGTGTGTGTAGACTTTTGGGTCAGTGTGAACAGTTTGTTGCTAAGTAAAGCCCCTTTAGTACGTGTGTGTGTGTAGACTTTTGGGTCAGTGTGAACAGTTTGTTGCTAAGTAAAGCCCCTTTAGTATGTGTGTGTGTGTGTAGACTTTTGGGTCAGTGTGGACAGTTTGTTGCTAAGTAAAGCCCCTTTAGTACGTGTGTGTGTGTGTGTGTGTAGACTTTTGGGTCAGTGTGAACAGTTTGTTGCTAAGTAAAGCCCCTTTAGTACGTGAGTGTGTGTGTGAGTGTGTGTGTGTGAGTGTGTGATATCACCAATGTGTGCTTGCTCACTCAGACTGTTATCGGGCTGAATAGAGTAATGGTGAACCATTATCTTTTCAGGCGTTTTGAAGAAGAACAGCGAGAGCAGTTGGCAAAGTTGAAAGCCAAAGCGCAAGATGACAAAAAGAGAATGATCAGGTGAACAAAACTTGCTTTAAAACTTGAAGCTGGAAATACCTGCATGCAGACAAACGGGCACATGTACACTCATGTATGCATGCACACATTAATGCACACACAGACACACAGACACACAGACAATCATGGGCGGGCACACATGAGTGTTTTTTTTTTCTTCTTCCAAGAATGTTTGATTTTCTCTCATCTATGATGAATCACTTTGCTCTCTCTCTCTCTCTCTCTCTCTCTCTCTCTCTCTCTCTCTCTCTCTCTCTCTCTCTCTCTCTCTCTCTCTCTCTCTCTCTCTCTCTCTCTCTCTCTCTCTCTCTCTCTCTCTCTCTCTCTCTCTCTCTCTCTCTCTCTCAACCCTTCTCGAGTGCTCAATGCAAGTGTATACAATAGACCATCACTGTGGCTATTTTATTTATGTTCGCGCGACCCTTGACATTTTTTTTTGGCATTTGGGGGGAAAAAAATATATATTTAAAAAAAAGTCTGTTTTTTGGCAAAATAACTTAAAAATATGTTTTTTTGGAAAAAGAAAAGAAAAATCCTGACCTACCGACCCTATTTTTTGGCCTATGTTACCGTAAACAGACTTCTTTTTTTTCCCTTAAATCTGAGGGACGATTAACGTTTTGTGTTGCATTTGATAAAACTAAAAAAGAAAGCAGTCGTTATATTTGTAATACAGAATCTAGAGCTGACCAGGATTACTGGTTCTGAATGACCTTGTTGGATATAATTCACAGGACATTAAATTTTATGTCTGTCTTTGATAAAAGAGAAAGATGAAGACAAAAGAAATGTTTTACTGTGCAAGGAGCTAATCTCTCTCTCCGTCTCTCTCTCTGTCTCTCTGTCTGTCTGTCTGTCTGTCTGTCTCTCTCTCTCTCTCTCTCTCTCTCTCTCTCTCCCTCCCTCCCTACCCTCCCTCCCTACCTCCCTCTCTCTGTGTATAATATGTCCTCCTTGACAAGTTCACAAATACTGCACATTTTGTTTTGTCTGGCATTGTACTGTTCTCGCTTCTTTCTGTCATTTGTTGGTTCACATGCATATGGATTTTTGTGTAAAGTACAGTACCCCCTCATTGGGCATGGACAAAATGAAAAAAACTCATATTTTTCTAATCTTCTCTACTCTAACTCTCTCTCTCTCTCTCTCTCTGTCACTGTCTATTTCTATACAGTGGAACCCCCCATTGTAAGACCTCCCAATTTAAGACTCCCTCATTTTTAAGACCTTCCTTTCTGAGATGTTCAGTTCATAACCTCTGTAGGTTTACCTCCCTTTTAAGACTCCCTCCTTTTTAAGACCTTCCTTTCTGAGATGTTCAGTTCACAACCTCTGTAATTTTACCTCCCTTTTAAGACTCCCTCCTTTTTAAGACCTTCCTTTCTGAAATGTTCAGTTCATAACCTCTGTAGGTTTACCTCCCTTTTAAAGGTGGTCGTCTACATTTTTGCTTTTTTTCAATAATCTTATGGTTAGATTTCGCTAAAAAGTTATGTCAGATGATGAATGAACCATGGGGAAAAAAGTTATAGAAAAATAAATATATGTAAAAAAAGATTTTATTTTTGGGTAGCGTGACTCACGCTTCAAATATTTTGTTTTCTGTTTGCTGAGAACATGTGCTTTGCCTAAAAATACTGACCAATCAAATTCATGTGACTATGCTTATAGCCGCGCCCAAACAAGTGCAGCAACAGTTTGACACGGGAGCGCTGTCCATGCTTTTTTTTAAACGCACGAAATGCACGGGATTTGAGAGGAGTTTTTCGCTTGGCATTTTCCAAATAAGGATATCCTACTATGAGTACTACGCTGGAATACTACAATGAATTTTCAAACGGCTACACTGGCTTCGTCTTTCCTGATCGAAAGGGGGTGTATTGTTGATATTTGTAGATAATAGACTCTGCATTTTAATGGTCAAATGGCGATTTGGGTATAAAAATGTAGACAAGGACCTTTAAGACTCCCTCCTTTTTAAGACCCGATTTTTTTCAGATTTTGGAAGGTTGTAAAAGGGGGTCTCCACTGTACTTGCTCATTTGTACCGTGGTTAATCACAACTTTTTCTTGTCTTGTTTTGTCAGCTTGTTGCTTCAGCAGACCGAGTCACAAGATCAGTCGGGTGCTGGCCGGGGACGCCCTCGCAGTGAGTTGATATCGCTTTGTGTTTTCACTGTTAAAGTCTAATACTGTTCTCTATTTTCTGTCCGTATCACTATGACTATGTGTGTGTGGTTGATTTAAAACTGAAGAAAACTGTTAATTAGTTGTTTTCATTCCAATTTCAAGATTTGAACAATTCTGAAGTATTATTGAGTATACATTAAATCTTGGGGAGGAAGGGTGGGGGGGGGAGATTTTACTTTTAAACCAGTGGACATATATATGTAATGTAGAATGCAATGTCTTGTTGACTTGCTTGGAAGAATTAAAGAACTGTCATGGAAGACTTGTTTCATTTTTATAGGAGTTTGCTTTGTAGTATTTTTGTGGTAAATGTAGTGGTTTTGGGATGGTTCTTGTATGCATTGGTTTTAATAAGAATCGGTAGAAAATCCACGATGCAGAAAGGCAATTATTTTGGGAAAATGACAAACCTCTTGCAAGTGTAATGTTGTTGTTTTTTTTTAAGTCAGTTGTTTTAATTAAGTCCATGTACCAGGAGGCAGTTGTAATTTGAATTGCTTTCTGTGAGTGTTCTTTGTTTTGTGACACTATTTGTAAATCATTTTTCAGCAGCTCTCACCAAAGCAAATAGTGTGTTGACTGATTCACCAAGACCACCTGTGAGTACTTGTTTTAGTTGCCTCTTGTATATATATGTATTTTGTATGATAAAGCTGTCTGTTGTACAGTAGAATGGACACTCCCCCCCTTGTAAGACATTACAAATCTAAGAAAATATGATCTTTATGAGAGGGATTCCTAAATTGGGGGTTATTTACAGATAGTATGTACAACCAATCTGAAGAAGCAAGGTCCTAAAAAGGAAGGACATCTTTGTAGCAGTTATTTTGGTTATTTTTTTATTTATTTTTTTTAGGCCCCCCAAAAAAAGTCTGTTTACGGTATCCCGACCGACCCTATTTTTTCGCGCGACCCTTGACATTTTTTTGGCATTTGGGACATTTTTTTTTATATATTTAAAAAAAAAAGTGTTTTTTGGCAAAATAACTTAAAAATATGGTTTTTTGGAGAAAAAAAAATCCCGACCTACCGACCCTATTTTTTTTGGCCTATGTTACCGTAAACAGACTTTTTTTTGTTCTCCTTAAATCTGAGGGATGATTAACGTTTTGTGTTGCATTTGATAAAGCTAAAAAAGAAAGCAGTCGTTATATTTGTAATACAGAATCTAGAGCTGACCAGGATTACTGGTTCTGAATGACCTTGTTGGATTTAATTCACAGGACATTAAATTTTATGTCTGTCTTTGATAAAAGAGAAAGATGAAGACAAAAGAAATGTTTTACTGTGCAAGGAGCTAATCTCTCTCTCTCCGTCTCTCTGTCTGTCTGTCTCTCTGTCTGTCTGTCTCTCTCTCTCTCTCTCTCTCTCTCTCTCTCTCTCTCTCTCTCTCTCTCTCTCTCTCTCTCTCTCTCTCTCTCATTTTAGGGTGGGTGTAAGATAGTTGGATCCTATTTCTTTTGTGTTTAGTGAAAATGTATTAAGTATGTGTTTGTTTTCCCCAGATGTCCCAGCCGATGGCAATGCCTGGATCTCGACGCGATAACGTTGTGCCCGATATTGACAGAGACGGTATGGTTATCTCCACTTTTTGTTTCTGCCTTACTTCTTGTTCAGTCATTCTGACGTCACATAGCTCAAAGAACAACTTGCAATGTGTAATCCCCGGGGGAAGATGTGTGTGTGTATAGCATTGTCTCAAAACGATAGTGATAAGAGTTGTCCATTCCTGTCATAACCCGCGGCGCTGTCGGCGGGTAGTTCCGGTTGTTTTGTTTACGTCCAAAATGGCTGAACGAGAGAAGAGGATTAGTGGTGGAGGGAAACGTTACTGTGTCAGCTGTTCAAACTACGCCGTTAAAGAAGTTGAAGGGCGGATTGTCATGCAATTCCATTTTGCAAACACAAACCGGAACTACCTGCCGTTCCAGGGGCGCAACTCTGTCCGACTATCGCGTTAGTTACGAGACGATGCTGTAGGTGTATAGGTGTGATTGTGTGTGTGTGTGAGTTCTGTTCTTTCTTTCTATCTTTTGTGTGTGTTTTTCTATGAGCATTTGGTAGTTGCATGGCACAGCTTGTTCAGGTTTTACTATGAAGAGGCTTTTGGTTGAAAATTGATTTAGACGATGACCGAGACTGATTTCATGTGCAGAGTTGTTCACCATTGATGGCATCGATGATGAGTATGGCTCCTACAACTCTGGCAGTGAAGAAGAAGATGACGTTCCCAATGGTAAGTGATTTTCCTGTTTTATTCTGTGTGTGTGCATGTGTGTGTGTGTTTTCATAATTTGGTACTGTTTTATTCTTTTAACTTGCAAACTTTTTTTGTCACAGGCAATGACCACATACTTATAATAGGGAACTTTACAAAGTGCAGGTTTACTTTCAGTGCTGTTGACTTTGCTTTTTGTGAAAGTTCTGGCTTTGTGTCTTTTAGTTGTAGACTAAAGAGGTGTGTGTTTGTGTGGGCATCTTGTCTATTGTGTAAAGTAAGGATCTATGCCATACCCACTGCCCACCACTTGTCAAAGCGCAAGGCATTAATATACCACAATAAGCTGTCCTACGATAATAAGAAAAGTAGTTCATTTCTATCAGAGATGATAATAATATTCTTCCTCGTTTGAAGGAATTCTTAATGTTTGACTTCTGCTAGTGGTCAGTTTGGCATAAAAAGTTAGACAGGTATGATTGTGAAGCAGTGAAACGGCACCATGGTCATCATGGTTACATCATTGCCTGTTTTTTATGCATTGAGGGATAAGAAAATCTAAACAAATGTTTACTTTTTTCCTTCCAATTTTGAAACTTGTAAATCTGTTTTTGCCGTCTTGGCCTTTTTTCATTCTCATCTCTGATCTATGCTGGGTTTGATGTTGTCTTGCAGTAGTGTCGCGAACAAGAACTTCATCACGCAACACCAACGACTCCATCTACTCTGCATCGGTGCCGGTCAACATTGGGATGGGAGCGCACTGGGAACCGTTGGGTCGCGGTGACCATCTCGTCGACCTCAGTGACAGTGAGGATGAGGTATGATGGATGATTGTCTGTGTTTGGGAGAATAAAATTAAGTATGATGCAGACCTGGGGTACGATTTCGTCGTATTTTGTACTCCTGATTGTCTAGAATACGAACAGTACGGTCAGTGAAATAAAATACGTCGAGAAAAATTCCTTGACTACTTGTATTCACAAGCGCATCCTGAAGCTGATCCGGTATTGGTAAACTTAATTAACGGTGCAGCGGACACATGTGAAACATGTTTGAACCATGGATGTGCAAGAGCTGTGTGGAGTACGCTCAATTTTCTGAAAATACACCAAGTTTGTTTGAGAATAATAAGTCCAAAACGAGGGTTCCCAGGTCTGATAATGGTATTCATGGGGCTCAAATCCTACCATAGCTCTTAAGAGTTTACGATGATGCAAAAGAAATACAATGAAAACAAAAATACAGACAGTTGTAAAAAGTTTACAAAGATGATGTTGACATGAAAGAATAATTTTAAAAAACATAAATGCTTCAAAGTAATTTATGTCAAAGTTAAAGTGAAGTGATATTACGGTAGGTAGTGTTGTTCCCAGACTGAGAGTACAGTATGTTAGCTGGACCTGGATTGACATTTTTATAGGTCCAAATGTCCGGGCTAAAAATAAAAGTTAAGTCACAAGAACTTCGTCATGTCAAAACATGTACCAATCAGCCGACGAATCAGGGGTCAGAAAAATGCATTGGATCAAAACGTCAGTGACTGTTGACTGAATCCTGATAACAACACTGAGAAGAAGGTGGTAGTTATCCTGTGATGGTGTTCATTCTTTTTATTCTCAACACCTGTATGATTCTGCTTACCCCCCGCGGGTTAGGGGGAGTCCCATATTGGTTGGGACGAGAAAGAATTTACCCGATGCTAACCAGCATGTGGTAAGAGGCGACTAACAGGTTCTGTTTCTCCTTTTACCCTTGTTAAGTGTTTCTTGTATAGAATATAGTCAATGTTTGTACAGATTTTAGTCAAGCAGTATGTAAGAAATGTTACGTCCTTTGTACTGGAAACTTGCATTCTCCCAGTAAGGTCATATATTGTACTACGTTGCAAGCCCCTGGAGCAATTTTTTGATTAGTGCTTTTGTGAACAAGAAACAATTAACAAGTGGCTCTATCCCATCTCCCCCCTTTCCCCTATCCCATCTCCCCCCTTCCCCCGTGGCGATATAACCTTGAATGGTTGAAAACGACGTTAAACACCAAATAAAGAAAGAAAGATGATTCTGCTTTGAATTACATGCAGGATTTTATCTTATACCTCAATAAATCAGTAAAGGAAAAACAAGTTACGAAAGTTTCAAATGATTATTATGAAGAGTAAGGATAAAGATACGATTTCATTTAGTCGTGTGAGGTTACCCTCATGGAAATTTGGGCTGCTTTCTCTGTGGAGAAAGCGAGCTGCCATACAGTAAACCGAATGACTAAAAAAAAAAACCCACACATTTCTTTCACATAGCATGCTTCTTGCCAACAGAACAAGCCCTTGGATCCAGCCCAGATTGCTTCCAACATGCAAGCCCTTGCGGAGAGTATCCCTGACGAACACCGATACATCTTCGGCGATCGGCCTCGCCCTCGGCTCAACACCAATAACTTCTAGCAGCCAGTGCTTCGGCCAGTGAAGTGCTTCATCCCCCTCCAGTGATGTTGCTGCCGCGACAGCTCAGTGCTAATGACGTCCAATTATTGATGACGAGTTTCCTGGTTTTCCCATGGCTGGCCCTGTTTTGTTCCGACATTTCTACAGCCGAACCCCCCCTTCAAAGACCTCAAAAAATCTGAAAGATTAGGGCCTGAAAAAAAGGGAGGTCTGAAAACAGGGGTCTGAATAGGTGGGTCGTACTGTAGTATGATTGACACTTCAATGGTCGGTCATTGATTTTACTACTACTAATAATAAGGGTATTTATAGGGCGCAAATCCTAAAATAGTTCTAAGCGCCTTACAATCTTATATATAATGATCTTAATAACAGCGACAGTACACAACATAAGCGCCTTAAATCAATCTTAAATATTAGAATCTTAATAACAGCAACAATACACATTAAAAACAAAAACATTAAATAAATGCAACACAATCACGTACACAATTCAAATGATTATTATGACCTCCAAAAATCTGAAAAACTATAGGGCCTGAAAAAAAAGGAGGTCTGAAAACGGGGGTCTGAATAGGTGGGTTGTACTGTAGTATGATTGACAGTTCAATGGTCGGTCATTGATTTTACTACTACTAATAATAAGGGTATTTATAGGGCGCAAATCCTAAAATAGTTCTAAGCGCCTTACAATCTTAGATATAATGATCTTAATAACAGCGACAATACACAACATAAGCGCCTTAAATCAATCTTAAATATAATAATCTTAATAACAGCAACAATACACATTAAAAACAAATAAACTTTGAATAAATGGAAACACAATCACGTACACAGGCACTTGCGGGCACATACAAACGCTCATTAGAGCAAAATACCAAAATGAAAACCTCTTTTGCGTCAGCAGCCTCCTAACCTCATTACAGAGAGTATTGAAAGGATTGTAAGCAAGACTGTACCTTCTGATAAAGAAAGGGAAGTAAGAGCTCTAAATGCACACGCCATGAGTAATAGAGTAAGAGAGAGTTATCCGGAACCGGCATTCTCCTGGCACCTGCGAGAATAACAAGCCTTGAAATGAAGAAGCGACTTTTATCGAAGTGAGGATGAAAGTGGCTTGTTCATTTCAAGGCTTGTTATTCCCCGATAATGCTCACTTACTCTATTACACATGTCGTATGCATTTAGAGTGCTTACTTCCCTTTCTTTATCAAACCTCTAAACGGCGCTCTGCCTGATTTATTTAAGATTCTCAAGACTGTACCAGTTTCATTGTAGATGTTACCTATTGAACAGATTTATGTGGGATCCCTTTTGTGTCTGAATTCTACAGGTTAAAATCCAAGTACACCTAAGTTTTAGTGTCCTAATTTTAAAAACAAAAAATGTATCACATATTTTTGGTTTTAGTATATTTTACTTTTGTGATGAATTTTCTTTTTATTGGGCAAGAGGAACCTCTGAATTTTAAAAGAAGAATGTATTTTGAAAATACTTCTGAGCAGGTTTCTGTACAAAGAGGAATGTAAAAACCTCTGTTTTATTTTGTTTTTAGAGAAAAAGTCAGATAATGGTGAAAATATTCTGTGTGATTTCAAGACTTTGAGAAATAACATGGAAGCATAGTGGTTGTGCTGAGCAGGATAGCACACTTTTCTGTATCTCTATTCTTTTTAACTTTCTGAGGTTGTTTTTAATCTAAACATATCGTATCTATATGTTTTTTAAATCAGGAACCCACAAGGAATAAGATGAAATGGTTTTTAAATCGATTTTGGAAATTTAATTTTAATCATAATTTTAATTTTTTTTAATTTTTAGAGCTTGTTTTTAATTCGAATATAACATATTTATATGTTTTTGGAATCAGAAAATGATGAAGAATAAGATGAAATTGTTTTTGGATCATTTTATAAAATAATAATTTTAATTACAATTTTCAGATTTTTAGTCATTAACTAGTTTTTAAGCATCCAAGCTGAAATGCAATACCAAAGTCCGGCCTTCGTCGAAGATTGCTTAGCCAAAATTTCAATCAATTTTAATAAAAAAAATGAGGGTGTGACAGTGCCGCCTCAACTTTTACAAAAAGCCGGATATGACGTCATTAAAGACATTTATCGAAAAAAATGAAAAACACGTCTTGGGATATCATTCCCAGGAACTCTCATGTAAAATTTCATAAAGATCGGTCTAGTAGTATACTCTGAATTGCTCTACACACACAGACACACACATACACACACACACACACACACACACACACACATACACACACACATACACATATAGACCATGACTCGATTCCCCCTCTATGTTAAAACATTTAATCAAAACTTGACTAAATGTAAAAAGCAAGAAAGGTAGGTTTTTGGAACGTTTGTTATTGACAAAACAATACAATCACAAATATATCGACCCAACGGTCTTTACAGTGCACAGACAAACGATAAGTAACACAAACTTAGCTTGATCCAATGTTTCGGCCGCTTGTTGGGAAAGTCCCAAGCGAATGAATGTTTCTAGAGAAAAGTCAGATAACGATGAAAATATTCTGTGTGATTTCAAGACTTTGAGAAATAACATGGAAGCATGTTAGATTTCAAGAAATTTGGAACGTTGGCAGTCTCTTTGTTTTTGGATTTAGTCTCATTTTTTTTCTACCCATCAGCTTTCTTACTACTCTAGAAAATGTTCATAACAGAATCAAGACTGCATAAGTTCATCATGTTTTATTGGCTGCTGCTGCTTCTATTTAAAAAAAAGGTAATTTTCTTTTAAAAGAAGAAGAAAGTATGTGACTATTCTTCCCAGTGTATTAGTAAATGGAACTCCTGGTCCATCCCAGAGTAAAATCATTATAAAGGTAGACATTACTGTTGAAGATTTTGTGGAAAAACAACTGCAGTTGTCTGTCTTCCGTGAAACCGTAAGTCTTGGGCGCAGGAAGATGGATATAACTAGTTTTCTTTGCTGCTCAAGTATAAGTTATTCGGATGCAGTGCTGTGTTAGTGAATACAGGTATGAATTTCTAAAAAGAAGAAAGCAAATATTTGAAAGGGGAAAAAGCGGATAGACGTAAAAAGCGCTGTGGTATGATGAAGCGATGGATGCCTTCCCTCCATATTTTCTGTATGTTTTCCGAGCTAAAATTGTATGTTTGTGCGTGTGTGTGTGTGTGTGTGTGCGTTAACATGTGTGTGCGCATGTGTGGTTGTGTGTGGGTGTGTGGGTGTACAACAGTGTTTCTGAGATATGGCTTGGCAAAGTAGAGGTCAGCGTTTAGTGCTTTATAAATATAATTAATAATTTGAACACCTGAAAGGGCATTTGATCATCAGGTATTTTTGTCTATATGTGGATATTTCCGCACATGTTATAATTTGTGATTTTTCTGTCTTTACATCAGGATATGACCATTTTTTTTAATCGGAACAATAATGTGAAACATGTTTTTTTGTGATCAAAAAAACAAGAAAGGTAGGTTGTTCGAACGTTAGTTAGTGACAAAACAATACATTCACAGACCTACACCCTACCTTTCTTGTTTTTTGATTCTGAATTTTGGAATGTTGGCAGTCTCTTTGTTTTTGGATTTATTTTATGTTTTTTTGTTTCTCGTTTTCTTTCCAGTGTTATATTCTTCCAGCTTCTTATGTGTGTGCAATGTGTATAACTGTTATCTTGGAAAATGAATGAAGTCAGAAATGAATTACATTGCACGATTCCAATTCAACCCGGTTTTTGTAATTTTAAAAAGTAAGTGCCAATACTATTCCACACATGCTAAATAAAAATTCTTAATTTGAAAAAAAAATGAGACTAAACTAAATCAGCAAAATTAAGCTGTTAAGCTAGAATGTGACTGTTCTGGAATGAAGGCTATTAAATTGAGCCTGACTTTGTTATATGGTTTGTTAATGTATCTACACAAAGAAACACATCTGTATGCAAAGGAGAGAATGAATAGCATTGTATCGGTATTATTAAGATGATTGTTTGGAGTTATGTTGTCTTCCATCTGTTCCTGGTACCAATGTTGTTAACATGCTGTGTTAGTAATTTGTTTTTGTTTAATATTTTGCCTCTCGTCTCCTGTGCAGTTCCTATGACATGGGAAGTAACTCCGTCAAGTTCAACCTTTAAGAATCGTAGCAAAATGTTAACAGTGAGTTTCCTAAAACCATGAATTCTCAAACCTTGCAGACAGTGGGTAGAAATGGAAAAGAATATATATGCATCATTTTGCATCATAGATAATATAAAAGCCGAATTAAAAGTAAGTAGCTTGGTGTATGTTTGGTGGGCATTTCCAGCGTCCCTGGCTCTGCATATGGGTTCTGTAGCGGGCAATATGGGTACTCATGGAGGCATTGATTGTGTTAATGCCCTGATGATTTTGTGTTCTTATGATAAGCAAGTTATTGATTATTTTTTTCTGTTTTGTATCCTTGGGCATTGCGCTGAGAATACTGCCAGAGAATGGAATGGCTACTATTCCAAGATTTTATTTTATTTTAACTTACAGAGGTGCACTTTACATGCTTTTTATTTGCTTGTTATTTTGTTATTGTTTGATGTACTTAAGTTCCGTTGAAGACATTATAAAGAAAACATTGTACTGGTAGTGCTGGGTACATTTGGAATTGGGCAGTATGGATTATTGTTTTTTCTGAAGTATTTGACATTGTGTTGCTAATAGTTTTGTTTTGTTGAAGAGTGTTTGTGTACGCAGCTCATGGTCGTGTTGTTTTGAAACTCTACTGTCAAGTTGTTGCTGTACGGTGTTTAGGAAAAGCAGGAGAAACATTACTGTGACGATTGACAATATTTTGTATCTTAGAAAGCCAAATTTGTTTATGTACATGTTACTGAATGTTTTAAATGCCTTACATGTGTTAAAGTCTGCTTTGATTTTTGTTGTTGTTGATGCCTTTTTTCACGTGCAGTTAGAAAAGTGATTCTGGTCTATATTTGACATTGCAAGCAAGTCAAATAAGGTGTGAATTGATCTCGTCTATGTTTTTAGGACACATAAGATGCAGCTAATTTGTGATCTTGAAAGCTACCTATTTAGTGACAGAATTTGAGCAGAAATGTTGAAATGAATAGTTCTGAATTGAAATTCAGTTTGTGATTTTGAAAGATACAGCTACAGCGGTAGTGTACAAAGACAATGTGATAAAACTGCTGGAAACAGTAGGTATGAGTTCTGATTGTGATCTTTTAAGATATATAGCTAAAGTGAAAGACCTTAGAAACAGTTATGTGGAATTGTTAAAGAGAGCATTTTGTTTCAAATGAACAATGCTACGTTGTGTCTCAGATCTGCTTCAAAATTATCCTTCCATTTTCATCTGGGAAAGAGAATGAGTGAGTTTGTGTATTTGTGAATGACTCCTTACGGACATTGTGTAATTTGTATAAATCTCTTGTTCATCTACAATATTTGTAGTTTCACCAGCTACAGTGGAATCCAGCTATAACGAACCCGGGTATAAAGAAATCCCTCTTTTAACAAACTGCCATTGATTTCCCGGCAGACAGCCTTCTATTTCTTACTTGTTACTTTCCGGCTACATCGAACCTTTTGAACTCATTTGCATAACGAACCCCTCTTTTAACAAACACGTTTTCATCCCCCCAGAGCCGTTTTGTCTCTAAAAGTCACAAGGCTACAACGAACTGATGTCAATAATTGTCTCCAAAGACAAAAATACACAAAAATACACAAACACAAGTGCACATCGCGTGATGAGCGAACTCGGAACAAACAGCGGGAATCACTTACCTTGGCGAAGGGTAGCAAACCTTGGCCAATTTACTTTTTTTTCTTTTTGCGACATGATGTTCAAATCGAAAGCACTGACTGATAAACTATCGCGAACTGGCGGACGCAAACGCTAAGAGTGTGGTTTCCCTTGTCCAAGGGAAACCACTCTGGCATCTATATTTTCGTCAATGGCTTCCGTTCAAAACATTGATGTTTCGTTTTTGGTATTCGCGAAGAAAATAAATGTCAGTCAGTTGACTTAGTACATCGGCAGCAGTTTTAGCAATCAAAGCCTGACCAATAAAAACAAACCCCCCGCGGGTTAGGGGGAAGAATTTACCCGATGCTCCCCAGCATGTCGTAAGAGGCGACTAACGGATTCTGTTTCTCCTTTTACCCTTGTTAAGTGTTTCTTGTATAGAATATAGTCAATTTTTGTAAAGATTTTAGTCAAGCAGTATGTAAGAAATGTTAAGTCCTTTGTACTGGAAACTTGCATTCTCCCAGTCTTCCTTCTGCGTTCGTGGGCTGAAACTCCCACGTACACGTGTATGACCGTTTTTACCCCGCCATTTAGGCAGCCATACGCCGCTTTCGGAGGAAATTCTCCCAGTAAGGTCATATATTGTACTACGTTGCAGGCCCCTGGAGCAAATTTTTGATTAGTGCTTTTGTGAACAAGAAACAATTGACAAGTGGCTCTATCCCATCTCCCCCCTTTCCCCGTCGCGATATAACCTTGAATGGTTGAAAACGACGTTAAACACCAAAGAAAGAAAGAATAAAAACAACTGGACAAACGTTGGCCGATTCAGGCGAATACTCTTCGGACATTTGGCCGATAGGGACATGAAAGTTTCGGCCAAAGTAAAAAAAAATCAGCGATTGGCCGAAGGGCCGACTTAAACGACACCCCTGTAAAGTGAACATTTGAACTATGCCTCTCTCTATGGATTATATTATGAAGCTGTTGAAAACATGCAGAGATTGTACTCTCCAAGGAAAGATCGATGGGACGATCATTTGAAGGTGAGTGGGAAAACTTGTCTTGAGGCCATTTAGGGTTGAAAACTCTACAGCGAATTGCTGATATAACGAACTAAAATGTATCTCCTTTGAGATTCGTTGTACCCGGACTCCACTGTATGTTTATTAATACTTGGAACAGTGTTGAGATGTACTGCTGTACACTGTAAAATTAAAGGATGTATTGGAATTGTCATGGTTATGTTTCTATCAAAATTTGTATTGATGATTAAAAAAAAAGGAAGAAAAAGGCACTCTCCCCCCCCCAAAAAACACACACAAAAAACCAGGCTTTTTTGTGTGTGTGGTTTTTTTTTTTTGGGGGGGGGGGGAGAGTGGTCTACTACGGAGCTAGCTCAATTACATATCAATGATAAAGTGTCTACGAGTATAATGTCGCATCGGTTAAACTGTTCAGTTTCATCATCGGACATTTTCGCAGGACATTGATTTGTTGAACTTACTGTTAGTGTTAAGAATTGTTATTGAAAGAAAAAAAATAGATTCTTGATAGACTTGCTCAGTAGGCATGACAGCTTTTGCCATCCATGGTGAATAAGGTAGAGAGAATGTTATCTTTTCCACTTTCAGAAATATATGCTCATGACACAATTTTTAAAAACTAAATTGTCTTTGAATGATAGCTCATGAATGATTGTGGAAATATATCTGTAATGAAAGTGTGTACTGTAAGCAACATTGTGTGCCATCGATGAAACTTTTGTGTGGTAGTTTTTGTTGTTGTTTTATTTTGCAGTGAGATCTGTTTTGGCAGTAGGCATGACACCCCTAATCCTAAATGACTGTCATTGACAGAATTTTTGAATTTTTTTTATAAGATTTATGCTAGCTACAGCCGGGGCATTTTTTGTCTTATGTTGTGAGCTTCAAACAGTCTAAAGTCAATTAACCACACTGAGAAACCTTGTAGTTGTGTGCGGGTTTTCTCTTAAGGTTAAACATTTTTTCCAATTACTTTTGAGTCTGTTGTTTGCAGTTAAGGTATTATGAGGATGGTGATTCAATGAATGGTGGTATCCATGCGCTGTGTAATATGAATGTCGTTTTGCTCCGGTGTTGTCACAACACAGCTGTACAGTTTCCATATTCTATATGGTTGAGGTGTGGTGTTGATAGCTTATTGTTGAAGACTGGCAATTGCAGGCGGAACCCCTGTTGCTTGTCAATTTGTTTTGAGGCCCTATCTCCATGAAGGCGATATGCACTATCAGAATCGAAAAGAGCACTCATGTACTCGCCTTGCATTTACTGGAGAATTTTCAAGTCTTATTTTTGTGTGTATTTTTTCTTTTCAGGATTGACAAAGTAGCACTTAATAGGCTGAGATAACAATGAAAGTGTGAACATGATGTGAAGGCGACCACAATCTTTAAAAAAAACACCCAGATGCAAGTCAAACAAGTTTGAAAAATGCATAGGCATGATTTCAGTGACCAACAGGTCTCAGCTTAACCTACATACGACCTGGTCACATAGACGATTGTGTTCTGTTTCTCGATTTGCAGTGGGAGCTTGTGTTGCGCACTGCCGCTCATGTTCAGGCTTTCATTTCAATCTGGCTAACAACGCACCTGTATGCACATATAAATACATGAAAGTTTGCCCGAAAGCATTATGTATCATACCATTGAGCTTTTGCATGTTTTGTTGTTCTTTGTGTAGTTTCTTTGCCTGTGTCAGCTCTATGTTCACCCCCTGCGGGTTAGGGGTAAGAATTTACCCGATGCTCCCCAGCATGTCGTAAGAGGCGACTAACGGATTCTGTTTCTCCCTTTACCCTTGTTAAGTGTTTCTTGTATAGAATATAGTCAATTTTTGAGTCACTTGAGAAAAAGTGACTCTATGTAATCGGTCAGTGTTAGTCTGTCCGGCCGGCCGTCCGTAGACACCACCTTAACGTTGGACTTTTCTCGGAAACTATCAAAGCGATCGGGCTCATATTTTGTTTAGTCGTGACCTCCAATGACCTCTACACTTTAACGATGGTTTCGTTGACCTTTGACCTTTTTCAAGGTCACAGGTCAGCGTCAAAGGAAAAATTAGACATTTTATATCTTTGACAAAGTTCATCGGATGTGATTGAAACTTTGTAGGATTATTCTTTACATCAAAGTATTTACATCTGTAGCCTTTTACGAACGTTATCAGAAAAACAAGGGAGATAACTAGCCTTTTCTGTTCGGCAACACACAACTTAACGTTGGGCTTTTCTCGGAAACTATAAAAGTGACCGGGCTCAAATTTTATGTGAACGTGACTCATTGTGTTGTGAATAGCAATTTCTTCCTGTCCATCTGATGCCTCATATAATATTCAGAACTGCGAAAGTGACTCGATCGAGCGTTTGCTCTTCTTGTTGTAAAGGTTTTAGTCAAGCAGTATGTAAGAAATATTAAGTCCTTTGTACCGGAAACTTGCATTCTCCCAGTAAGGTCATATATTGTACTACGTTGCAAGCCCCTGGAGCAATTTTTGGCTCACGTAAGTGTAGCCTTTGCGATCGTAACTTTGTCTGTCTGCGCGTGCGTGCGTATGTGCGTATGTGCGTGCGTGCGTGCGTGTGTATGTCTGTGGTAGAAACTCTAACATTTGAAGACGTCACATTACATTGACGTCACATTATGACGTAAGAGGGTTAGACGTCACGCGAAGGAAGTACTGAAAGTCTCGGTCATTATTATTTTGAGCGGGCCGAGACTAGTTGGCAGTCGTGTCCCTGTAAGTAGGCTACATGCAGACAGACAGATCTAGATCTAGTGTCTCGCTTTCTTGCACAGTTTCACCTATGCTCTTTCTGTGTGTGTGTGTGTGTGTGTGTTACTGTTTGTCGATTTCTTACGTGAGCCTTGATGGCTTCGCCTCTTGTTTGATTAGTGCTTTTGTGAACAAGAAACAATTGACTAGTGGCTCTATCCCATCTCCCCCCCCCCCCCCCCCCTCCCCTTTCCCCGTCGCGATATAACCTTCGTGGTTGAAAACGACGTTAAACACCAAATAAAGAAAGAAAGCTCTATGTTCCCCAGCCTTGGCTGCTTGTGGCGATCTGCTTTTGGGCTGAACTTAAAGTTTTGCCTGTATCTCAGAACACATAGGACATGTGTAAATGTGTTGGTGAGAATTGTGCATGGGATAATGGTAAAGTGCGAGTGAACGGCTTGCGAGAAGAAGTGCGAGGAAAGGGAATGTAGGCTTTATACCACTTCCAAAGTGAGATGAATAAAGCTTTTTCGCATCAGATGGTTTTCTTGGTTTTGGTTTTCTTGTGTTTGTTGGTACTGTCGTTGGATTACTGAACTTTGAATGTGCACATCATTCTGATAATCATCGGTCCACGCTATCGCTCATGGTCTCTCTGACAGGATGCGTAATTACTGCGCGGAATCTATCAAAAAAAGAATACAGAGTTATCTCCCAACTGAGACGAAAGTGATTGCAGATTGGCCGACTTGGACAGTGATCTCTGTTCTGTTCATCACAGTTATGATAAAGACATCGTTCTAAGGTAAAAACAAGTCGAAATGCTGAGACTGCTGTGGGAAGGAGACCGTGATATTGTTGCATCACTCCCAACTGGTTACGGAAACAAGTACCGTCTGCTTCGTAGCCAAAGTTGATTACCACGTGACACTTTTGCCATATTTAGAGTTGTTTGCACAGCAAATACACCCGCGAAAGATAGCTCGCTTGGAACTGTCTTGCATATCAATTCCTTTGTAATTTAAAAATTACACAACACCATGAAAAATCATTATCGACGATCGCGAATCTGCTTATATCAATAACACATTACGAAAAGCTCTAAATATGTAAAATAACAAAAAATCGATTTCCTCTCCAGAGAAGGAAAACCAAGGCATCCTGTCAGGGATGAAATGAGATCCGAAGGGAAGTAACTCATTTTGACCTGAGTTCAGGATGTGTGCACATAAGAACACATACACTTAAAGTTAAACACTCACACACTCACATACACTCTCTCAATGAATAAGTTCAGAACAACAAAGCTAGATTCAAGCTTGCTTACAAATTTCTATTTAAAAAGGCACAAACATCTTTTTCTATTTTAAAAGGCACAAGTCATGTTGTTAATGCAAATGACATGTAAAATATAAAATACATCTAGTCCAACATGCTTCATAAACATCCTACAATGATGTTCAATGGTTTGTGGAGTTGATAAATATACCAAACATCTACTACACTTGGCCGTGTAAATTGTGAAGATGTTCCTATATAATCCTGGTATATGATCGTGAGTTTGTTATTAGTTCAAATAGTTCTGTAACAAGTGTTCCAAAAGTGTGTGTTCTGGTCATCGACTTTACAACCCGTAGTGTACTGTGAGAGTCCCAAGGGTGTCTGTCTCCATACATCCATCACATGGTTAGCCAGTGCTCCAAAAGTGTACTTGATCTCCGCCATTCATTTGAACAAAATTCTGGCAGTGTTGTAAGCGTGTCTGTTCTCATCCATTCTGTTTCCGTCAATCTCACATCAACATGTCACGCCTGTGTTCAAAAGGCATGAGGTTTCTTCATCATTCACTTGACGACAGTTGTGCTTTGTCAATGTTCCAAGAGTGTCTGTTCTCAGAAAATTAACCGGAGCTACCAACCTCTTGTGAAGACTCAACTGTAACAATGTGGACTGAATCAGTTTTAAGTGTAGTAAACTATGTTTAAGTTTACATTTTTTTTAAATTCAACAATATACAACGGCCGACATTTATGCTATTCCAAACAAGAATATACATTTTCAATAACTTTATTCAGACCGAAAAAAAACACACACACAAAAACAAAAACAGCAGGAACTAATGCCCATCACTGATTAGAAAGTGTCCGCAGTGGCACTTTTTAGACACCATCCTTTGTGATTGCCGACACACAGTAAGAAGTAGACGTGAGTACCCGAACTCGATACTACTTGTCTCCGAAAACCCTCGAAAACCTCCGAAAACCCCTGAAAACTTCCCAGGACTCGCAACGAAGAGGGGCACTTGTTAACTTGCCGAATTGTTTATTAGAGCGCAACGATTTTTTTTGTCTTGGCCTAACAGCGTAGTAATTTCTGCTGCAAAGTACTTTCGTACGCTGAAAACGTAACAGTCGGCAGCTCTGCACAACCCGCATGATCTAAAAGTACGAGTGTTCTCGTCATCTACTAGACAGCTGTTGTTTTCTGTTAATGTCCCAAACATGTGCGTTCTCTCCATTCACCTCACAACATAAAGGCGGTCGTGTTGTTATCCACCAATTCTTGCCATCCCGCCACAACCTCACGTGTTTTGCCAGTGTTCGAGAACACAAGCGAACGGTAGCAGACGACGCACCACCCTCATCTGCGTGTCGAAGGGAGGAGGCTGAGTGGGATCCTCCGCTCGGAACCTGAAGGTGGACACCAGCCTGGCCATAAAGAGGAACAGCTCGATCTCCGCCAGGTTGTAACCCACGCACAGTCTTTCGCCTGAAACAGCGGAATAGTGATTTAACACATGTCTTATTACATATTCATGGGATTTATAATTTTATAAGTACAGTAATACAAAGACCAAATGATACTGTACTCAAGTGTTAGACGAAGACGATACGAATAACAAAGCATGACGTTTAGACCACTAGGGTCTTCCTCAGGCACAAAACATAGAAAAAAGAAGAAGACAGACGACAGAACAAAAAGAAGATCTACAGATTAACGATTCTGTTTTACTCACAGGTATTGGTCTGGTGTGTGTGTGTGTGGGGGGGGGGGGGGGCATGGCCCCGGAGCCCTCTCGGAGGTTCAAGCTTCGCGCCCTCAATTAAACGCTTCGCGTCGTCGATCTGTTCCTAAAACAAATTTGGAAACCCCCCCTTGAAAATGATGTGATCCGCCCCTGACCTGACACCCCGGCCCCTCCCCAACCCCCTTCCACGCTTAACTCAACTCACCAACGCCAAAGGGTCTGTAGCTGCGAGGCCGGACGACCTTGCCCTCCGCGTTGATGTGCCTCTCGGGCTGGAACAGCTCGGGCTTCTTGTAGAAGCGAGAGTCCCTGTGCATGCTGTAGATGCTCGCCATGACGAACACGTCCTGGGGGATCTCGTATTGCTCGTCGATCACCACGTCTTCGGTGGTCACGTGCGGCAAGGAAGAAGGAGTCACGGAACCCAGTCTCAGCACCTCGATCAGCGTGGCCTGGGTGTAAGGGAACTGCTCGCGGTTGGCCCAGGTGATGCCGTGTCCGCCAGCAACGACCTGGTCGATCTCGGTCTTCACCTTGGCCTGAACCTCGGGGTGGTGCATGAGGTAGAGGAAGGCGAACTCCAGGGCGGAGAGGGAGGAGGTGACGCCGCCGTTGAAGAGGTCCATGACGGACTGCATCAGTTCTTTGTCTGTGAAGTGGGAAAAATGTCAAGGTTGATCAAGGTCGACTAGGTTTTAAGCGTCAGCTCTTTTATCTGTTGCGGAACTTAATGTCAAGGTCTGTTAAGGTCAAGGTCTTTTGCGTCAGCTTTGTTTCTTAGTGGGAATACATGTCAAGGTCAACCTAGGACAAGGTGTACTTATATAACATCCTCACCTCCTTGAACCCGTGCCGTATTGTATGTTGAAAAGATATTCCCGCAATGACTTGACGAGTAGAGAAAAAACAGTACGGAGATAGTACTTTTGTTTGCGCTTTACTCTACTGTGTTCTATTGTACTTAATGAGCTATATTGTGTTTGCATAGAAATGCCATGGGTACTACGCTGTATGTGCTAAGCATGGTACTGAATTTCACTGAACCCATCTTGAAAGTTTCCAAAAATTGTACAGGGATGGTGTTTTGACGGCGACAATCGGCAGAACTCGGGAACTTCTTTAAAACGAAAACGTTGTTCTGTCATTTTGGCAGCAGGGTCTGCCGACTTTTTTTTCTCCACACGATGGGTGAAAAGTGACACCAAGTTAAAAAGTCTGCTTTAAACTTGAAAAAATGGTCAGAACTTTAATGGCACTTTTGTCAAATTTGTCGACGTAAATACATCCTAGCAATTGCATTCCCGATTGTGTAGCGTGACGTGTTTTCTTACCAAATTCCTCGCTCTTGTTGGCGTATTCCTCCGACGTGAGGAGTTGATCCAGCAGTGCGTTAGGATTGGGTTGTCCACCGTTTTTGGCTAGCGCTGCTCTGCGGCGACTTATCCACCCTCGCAACAGCCCTTGCATGGCCTCGCTCATCTTGAACATGTCGGGGATCGTGCGGCCACTGACGGCTTCGAGGGGACGTCTGCAATGTTGAATAATTCAGAACATTACTTTGTCAATGAAATTTGCACCTGATTAAGTAAGAGCAGAGACATATATATAAATCTTAAGCCGACTTAGGTCGACCAAATGTCGCCCTAAAGCCCCCATTTTACAACACTTTCGATTTAGGGCGACCAAAAGTCGGTCGCCCTAAGTTTTGGCGTCTTTTCTCCAATTTTTTTGGCCTGACAACACTGACCCCATGCACTATCGAGGAGACATGCAGTGCCTACCGTTTCTTGCTTGTAAATCGCACGAAGTTGGGATTTACCGTTTGAGCACAAAATTGAATAAGTGATTTTGAGACTTAGGCCGTCCTTTGCAAAAAAGGGTCTTTAGACAACCACGATACTTATACAAATATTTTTTTAACCGAGTGTAAACATATCATCATCATTAAGGCGACGATGTTAAACACCTATATCTTAATCTTGACTGATTTTCAGAGTCAATTCTTGACTGTTGGGTGTAGGTCACTTAGCAAATGTAATTACAAAATTTAGTTAATATTGCTTTAAAATCAACGGATATAGCACTGGTTGCCATAAAACCCCTTTTTACAATGGTCGCCCTACACGCATGCACACAAACACGGACACATACAGGCACCCGTTAACACCCACACACATATACATGCACGCACGCATGCACGCACGCAAGCACGCACAACAATTGATAGCCAACGACGTTCTAACCTTGTGACTTGAATAGCAGTTAAAACTCAGGAGTTTTAACCCAATAGTCGCTAACACCATTTTAAACTTCCCACTGCTTTTGAATACTGGTCCAAGTCTCACCTAAACTTTTTGACCTTGAGGAACATCTGGGTGGACTTGGAGGTCAGGTCGACCTCCTCAAGGTTGCGCATCTGCTGCAGCAGCACCGCCATTTCTTCCCCGTCACGTGGCACAGGCTCGCCGAGCAGCAGCGCCACCAAGCGGCTGGAAAGGGCAGGTAACAAGAGCGTGTCGATCTCCAGAGGGCTGCCCAGGTGGTCCGAGAACTGAGAGACGAGGAAGTCGACCTCGTTGTTGATGATGGCCTCGTAGGGTTCGTTGATAGAGGCCCGCCACATGGCTCGCATGAAGGCATTGCGGTTCTCCCGCCATTTCTTTCCTTGCCCGAACAACAGACCTGTGAGAAGGATAAGTAGGTACGTAGTCTTTAGCGTTGGAAGGATGATAATCATGCAGTATAAGATTACTAGAAGCACGTTAATCTGTTTTCTGTGATGGAGGCTCGGCAGCTAGTAGGGGAAGTGTCCCGAATATGGATCACTTTTTGTTTCACGCTGAGCACTTGCTTGTTTCTTGCGAAGCAGAGTTTCCAACATGTTGTGCTTGGTAGTTGTTCTCCGGGCTTTAGTTATGTCCATATCAGGAACCCTTCCCCTATTTGTGAAGGGATCATATTAACTATAGTTGCATTCGTCTCACTCGTTGGGCAAACCGTCACTGAGACTCTTGGGAGACTACACGACATGAATGACAAGACAAGGCAAGACAAGTCAAGAGACTGAAGAGAATAGTTTATAGTTTACCGATTGGGCCATTGGCACCTGCGGGAAAGAGTGAACTTGATACCGTACTGACGTGGCAACGTTTTTCTCCCCAGGCGGAGAGGAAGAGGATCAGAGCAAGGGTTGAATTAAGAGTTGGACAATGCAGACAATGTAAGTTTTACTTCAATGGAATTAGTTCCACTTTATACTCTCTCCACTGTGCCGGACTATGTTTGGTTCCTATGATGGGAATAGCGCAACATTTTCTCTCTTTTGCTACATGGCACAAGGGAAAGTAATTTAATTACGGACCTTCCACCATCTTTCTTCTTGGTCGCGTGGTCGGTTGGTGCAGCCGCTTGATGGAATGCATATGGTAGCGATGAAATGTGGGTAATGAAGTATTCAGTGGACTGTTTGTTTACTGTCAGGGCGGAGAACAGCCATATGCAGAAGATCCACGCTTGGGGAAAGAAACCGCAGAAGCAAGGTGGTATGCGGCAGTGCCAACACAATAATTATGATGTGAAAGATGAAACACGAACGCACACACGCACACACGCACGGCACGCATCCACCCAAGCACACACACACAAAAACACACACACACACACAAACAAACACACACACACACACGCACACACACACACACACACGCACACACACACAAACACACCAACAAACACACACACCAACAAACACAGACACACACCAACAAACACACACACACACACAAACACACACACAACACAACACGACACCCACACACACACACACAACACACACACCGTCACACACACACACACACCACACACACACCACACACACAACTTCACACACACTGACACACAAACAACTTCACACACACACACACACACACACACACACACACACCACTACGAGGGTGGCGGAAGGGAGTAGCCCGTTATTATGTAGTAGAACTGTAGCAAATGTATTTATATTGGGCAGTTCACTCAGTTTGGGTTCCGAGATAACGACCTTTATCAGGAGTAATAAACGCTGGTGCACGGAAGCTGTCGTTGTCAAGTAGGTTATTTCCGCTTCCGCAAAGTCATTACTTCGCACTGACAGACACCTGACGTCTTGTATGTGAAACTAAAACTATCTAAAGTATCTTCTCTCTGTTTCTGTCTCTGTCTCTGTCTCTCTGTCTCTGTCTCTCTGTCTCTGTTTCTGTCTCTGTCTCCTCTGTCTCTGTCTCTGTCTCTGTCAGTCACTCTGTCTCTCTGTCTCTCCATTGGTGGGACTGAAACATGTCATCATTGAATCCTGAAAAACCAGACGAACCTAACAAAAATAAAAACAAAAAGAGAAAAAAGAGGTCATAAAAATCGAATCCGGATTTCCGGCATATACCGGAAGAATCCCACCCATGCTCTCTCTCTCTCTCTCTCTCTTCCCCACCCCATCTTGGAAAATCCAAACGCAATCCGCTTTGTTCGATTTTATGGGCTTGGACGATAGAGAAAAATAAGACTAAAAAGCAAAAGCTGGAGTCCAGTCTGGACGAAAATGCTATCAAGAACGCAGAATTGATTTTGTCTGCGTTTTTGTTGTTGCCGTAAGCGCCATGTTTATCGGAGCAGGAAACTCTTCCAGAGTGAGGCCCCTTCGTTGATGCATGTCAACAAGCCAGATGTGCGAGAAGCGAAATTGTGCCGCAACTTAAGTTTTAGCTCGACACGGGAGTGCACAATGGAAAGTCGTTGCTGTTTTTCACTTTATTTGACATGTCACGTCTTGTGAGCAAAAGGTGTTGGTTACGGCTGTGCATGCTGTCAGTGTTCATTATTTGATTTCAATAGCCTTGACCCACAAGTCAGCAGCGAATGTGATAAACGGGTTATCTCCCCTGAAAAGCGAAGCAAGCTTCGAAGATGGCGACGATGGAAAAGAGAACTGTGAGCGAACTGCGAAAGGTGTGTGTGGGTGATGTGTGTCAGTGTGTGTGTATATGCGCGTGCTGTGTGTGATGTGTGTATGCGCGTGCTGTGTGTGTGTGTGGCTGTGCTTGCGTGAGCTTGTGTGTGTGTGTGTGTATTTGTGTGAGAGAGAGAGAGAGAGAGCGAGCGATAGTGAGAGTAGGGTATGGTTGTTGGTGAAAGTTGAGTTGGACGCTGGGGTTGGGCGGGTGTGTGTGTCAGAGAGGGTTGTGTGTGTGGGGGGGTGGACTGCGTGTGTGTGTTTATTTGTGTGTGTGAGGGTTGTGTGTGTGTGTTGGGGGGGGGGGGTTGACTGCGTGTGTGTGTTTATTTGTGTGTGTGAGGGTTGTGTGTGTGTGTGTGTGTGTGAGTGTTTGTGTGTGAGTGTTTGTGTGTGGTGTGTGTGTGCCTTTCGCCTTGTATTGAGGAAATTAAACTGCGTTTGCGTATTATGTGTGTGTTTGCAAGCGTGCGTGTATGTTAGGCATATCTCAGTAGGTGTGTGTATGTGCGCGTACGTGCAATGTGTGTGCGTGCGCGCGTGTGTTTGCGTATGTATGTATGTCTGTGTGTGTGTTTGTGTGTGTGTGTGCGCGTGTGTGTGTGTGTGTGTGTGTGTGTGTGTGTGTGAGAGAGAGATAAACAAACTATCAAGAACAAAACAAAACTGAACAAGCGAAATGTTTCCCCCCCAACTCTGATTATTGCTTGTTTCGGAGACGACTGTGATTTTGACTTTTTGAGTAAGCCTACACGAACACACAAGCTCAATACAGCCGGCAACAAGTTCGCCGGTCGGGGCAGTGAAATACTATTTCAAATAGATCTATTTCACTAAGAATGTCAATGGATATAGGGCAACATACTTATTTTTTAAATCAGTGATTGATTAGATCGTCATATTTTTGTGACACTGAGACCAAACCATCAAAAAATTAGCAATAGGCCTTGAATCAAAGTCGTGCGAGATCTGACCTTGCTGCAAATGTACGTGTACGACTTGATTGTGTTGACGTTCAACTGGTAAGCTGGGCGATTGCAGGCTTTTATCCAGCGAAGGCAGCGATCTAGATGGTACAGATGCTTTCCCGGTTTCACAAAAGGGATGAATTTCACGCCAACACAGCGTTCAGGATACCTATCATCCGTTTTACATTGTCCCCAAGCACAGCGCTTGTTAGGCGGCATTTGTGTGTGTTTGCTTCCTAAAACAAGGGAAGTAACTCCCAGAGCCTCGATATGTGGATATGGTTAATTACCCAGCACCGTCAGTTTTCCTTTGTCTTTGAGGCAGGTTGGAGACCGATAAACATGGCGCTTACGGCAACAAAAAAACGCAGAAAAAATCAATTCTGTGTTCTTGATAGCATTTTCGTCCAGACTGGACTCCAGCTTTTGCTTTTCTTATTTTTCTCTATCGTCCAAGCCCATAAAATCGAACAAAGCGGATTGCGTTTGGATTTCCCTCTTTGAGATGACTGAGATTGCCCCCCTTGGATCGTTCCGTGCCAAGGCCAGTTTCAGTACTGGCCGGGTGTCCAAGATGTTCCCCACCCCCTCAGTCTCTCTCTCACTCTTCAGTCGAGCCGGTGTGTGTGTGTGTGTGTGTGTGCGTGTGTCAGTGTGTGTGCGTGTGTGTGTGTGCGTGTGTGTGTGTGTGTGTGTGTGTGTGCGTGTGTGTGTGTGTGTGTGTGTGTGTGTGTGTGTGTGTGTGTGTGTGTGTATGTGTGTGTGCGCGTGCCGCGTGCGGGTTTGTGAGCATGACCCACACACCCCTAGGACTGCTGGACGCAGGCGGAACTATGATTTGGAATACCCACACTAGTGTAACGATACAAAGCCCGTTGAGAAGCGGGGGCCATATGGGCTGAGACTCAACTGAAATGTTCAATCGATAGCAACTGAGGTCACAATGAAGCACCGTTAAGAATGACACTTTGCTCAACTTGAACGGTGCTGGGTGTTACGTTCTGCTTGTAGGCTCCTTGACCTCTCTTTTGAAGAAAACATAGCGTCGGGTCTACGTGTGTTCAGTGTGTGGAGAGGTTCTGAGGGAGAGTACTGAACGGTAGTGGCATACTTTCGAGAGGAGAATTGACACTAGGCCAGTCAGACACTGTAACACACACACACACACACACACACACACACACACACACACACACACACACACACACACACACACGCACACACACACACCGCAGACATACACACAATCACCGGCACACACACACACACACACACACACACACACACACACACACAGTCGTTGTTTCAAGTCAACCAGCAAACTTTGGCAACATATCACTCACCGTGACTACACCAGATTGGTGGAATTCGTGTACAATTCTTTTCTACAAAATAAAAGAAACAATTAGCTTTTTATATAATGTGTCTAATGAATGTTTGCGTTTCATGACAATAAAATGTATTCTCATTCTAAATCCAAGCACACAAAATGTCGGCAGTCTTTGTATAAAAACTCAAAACTTTTGCAACTGAACGTTACCCACGATACTTTGGAACATGTTGTCAGCTGTGATCCAGACTAAACAGACGTGAACTATACATACACACTGACATACGCGTGCCTGTCTGGCATTTACCGTAACGGGTTGCCTAAGATCTCATTATCATTCCTTTCAAAGCGGCGTGGCTGTGTCTTTTATGTTGTGCATAGAGAGAGAGAGAATCAGAAGCCGCGATCGGTGCGTAGAGAAGGTTGATGAGATTTAGCCTACTAAACGCAGAAGTAAACAGAAGAAGAAACAAGTCGCGTAAGGCGAAATTACTACATTTAGTCAAGCTGTGGAACTCACAGAATGAAACTGAACGTAGTCCGCCGCTAGTGCAAAAGGCAGTGAAAGTGACGAGCCTGTTTGGCGCGGTAGCGGTTGCGCTGTGCTTCATAGCACGCTTTACTGTACCTCTCTTCGTTTTAACTTTCTGATCGTGTTTTTAATCCAAACATATCATATCTATATGTTTTTGGAATCAGGAACCGACAATTGTTTTTAAATTGATTTCGAAAATTTAATTTTGATCATAATTTTAATTTTTTTAATTTTCAGAGCTTGTTTTTAATCCAAATATAACATATTTATATGTTTTTGGAATCAAGAAATGATGAAATTTGGATCGTTTTATAAAACATTGGTTTTTTTTTTACAATTTTCAGATTTTTAATGACCAAAGTCATTAATTAATTTTTAAGCCACCAAGCTGAAATGCAATACCGAAGTCCGGCCTTCGTCGAAGATTGCTTTGCCAAAATGTCAATCAATTTGATTGAAAAATGAGGGTGTGACAGTGCCGCCTCAACTTTTACAAAAAGACGGATATGACGTCATCAAAGACATTTATCGAAAAAAAGGTCCAGGGATATCATTCCCAGGAACTCTCATGTCAAATGTCATAAAGATCGGTCCAGTAGTTTAATCTGAATCGCTCTACACACACACACACGCACAGACAGACAGACAGACAGACAGACACACACACACACACACACACACATACACCACGACCCCCGTCTCGATTCCCCCTCTACGTTAAAACATTTAGTCAAAACTTGACTAAATGTAAAAAAAAAGAAGAAAAAGAAGAAGAAAATGAGAAGAAGAAGAAGAAAGAAAGAAAGAAGAAGAAGACTGAAGAAGCACAAGTAGAGGAAAAAGAATAAGAACAACAAGAACAAGAACAAGAACAAACAAAACAAAACTTGACTAAATGTAAAAACTACAACGACGGCACCAATCCAATCAAATCACACAGACCTCTCCAACACACAATTTCACCATCTCATCCTCAATAAAATTACTCCATCCCTCCCTCTCAAAAGACATCTTAAGTTAGCCCAACTCACCATTAGCAATAGCAGCAGGACCTTCTGGTCGACCAAGGAAGGCAGCGCCTTTCTTTTCCATGTACTCCTCGACGAGCTCGATCGTGTTGAGGTACACCAGCTGGTTGGGTCCAATCCTCACGCTGTAGATCGGCCCGTACTCCTTCGTCCATTCCAGGTTCGTCTCTGGACCCTTCCACTTCAAGGCAGCTCCTAACACGGGGATGCCGGCAGGCCCTCCTGGGAGACCTTGCTTGGTTGCAGAACTGCACGACGTCATCTTGCTGAGGCGATAGAGGCTGGAGACTGATTTGAGCAGACTGACTTTACTAGTATTGCTGGTGGTCGAGGGGATACTGCTGAGTTTTGTCAAACTGAGCTCGAGAGAAGAGTCTGCTGGAACTGTTTCGGTGTGGTTAGTTGTAGTTCAGTGCTGAAGTTGAAGAAGCTTGAAACAGAAATTGATGGAACTATTTTAACTGTAAAATGTATTGCGAGGTTGTAAACGCTTGAGAGCAAAGTCGACGTTTGCAAAATGATCAAGTCGTATTTCCCGACAGTTTTAGTCGGTATCCAATGATACACTTTCACCAGAAAGAGTATAGCCTGGTGTATTACGCAGAGCAATAGTGCGTATGCAGATAGATTCTCAGTTATCACCAGAATATGTCTGAAAGTAACTGAAAATTTAGACCATCATTCACCAGGATGAAACTTGATTTCAGAGGACAGCACGTTTCGCCCTGCAGTCCGGACTAACGATCTAACAGCGAATGACAAGAAGAAGAAACTCGAATTCAAGTGCTTGTGAATGGAGAACAATTGTGCAAAAAGATCACAGCGAGAATGTTTGCATCACGGCGAGCAGTTCCTCACAATCCTCGCTCCCAGCTATACCACGCGTTCTGACATTGTGCTTGGAACATATTATAGGCACTCACTTTTAATATACATGCACAAAGTCGTGCGCAGTTGGCCACGCAAAGACACCCACATTAAAAAACCACAACACTACTCCCCTTTCTTCCCCGCCCCCCTCTTTTTGTGTGTGTGCCTGACAAAACGGTGGCATGTTAAGTACTGCATGACGACAAAGCCGAGCGATGCATCAAATTTTCACACACTGTCAGTCACAGGATTGTCAGTCTTGCTTTTACTATACTGTTCAAAAAAAGAAACGCATAGTTGCTACTTGCCAAATTTGTTTTATTTTTCGAAAAAATTAACAGAAAATCCAATATTTAGATTATTTGTTTGAAATTTGGTATGGACACAGTTGAATGCACACACAGTTCATTTGCATCTTCAAATCAATCAGTCAATCAATACGATTGGGTGCCGAGGCTGTCAAGTCAGTAGGGGGTGTGACTGCCTTGAGCAGCAACAACTGCCCGGCACCTTCTGGGCATGGACTGGATCAGATGCCGGATATCTTGTTGTGGGATGGTGTCCCACTCCTCCTGAAGTGCCTGCAATAGATCGCGGTGATTTGCCGGCGCTTCTTCTCGCCTGCGCACACGTCTGTCCAATTCATCCCAGAGGTGTTCTATCGGGTTCATGTCTGGCGACATGGATGGCCAGGGAAGCACCTGGACATGGTGGTCGGTGAGGAACTGGGTGGTGAGTCGTGCTGTGTGCGGGCGAGCGTTGTCCTGCTGGAATATGGCATCCTGGTCAGCCAGAAGAGGAAGGGCGTGTGGGCGCAGAATTTCCTCCACGTATCGCTGGGCAGTTATGCGCCCTTGGACGTGCACCAGGGTGCTCCTTCCAGCGGTATTGATCGCCCCCCACACCATGACGCCTCCACCCCCATGAACGGGTGCCTCATCCACACAGTTGGGCGCGTAACGTTCGTTTACTCTCCGGTAGACCCTCCTCCGACCATCCTGTCGCTGGAGCAGGAAGTAGGACTCGTCGCTGAACCACACGTGTCTCCAGTGATTCCGGACGGTCCAGCGAAGGTGCTGGTTGCCCCACTGCACTCGGTTCTGGCGATGGCGGCGGGTGAGGACAGCTCCTCTGTGAGGTCTGCGAGCTCTCAAACCAGCTTCATGCAGGCGGTTCCGCACGGTCTGGTCCGATAATCGGTGTGGCCCGGGGAGAGCCTGGACAGAAGATGAGGCCGACAGGAAACGATTCCGGAGGTGGCGGAGCCGTATGAAGCGGTCGTGAGCAGCAGTTGTCGCCCTTGGTCTTCCCGCTCGTGGCAAGTCAGCAACGGAGCCAGTGGCTTGAAACCTGACCCACAGTCTACTGATGGTGCTCTGGGACACGTGGAAGTGCCTGGCGATTGCACTTTGACTTTGGCCTGCTTGTAAACGACCCAATGCAATTTGGCGGTCTTCTCTGCTCAATCGGGCCATCTTTCGTCGCTGAATTGTCGTCTGATTTCTTTGTGGCGAACAATCCGCTTTTATGGGTTTTGGAAGACATGGTGAGAGCTCAATATTCCCCGAGTTTCACGAGATTACACTGAAGCATGACGAGTGGTCATGCCAAATGAGCAATTTTGACATTGTAGCCTCTGATAACGCATGTGTCACGTGCAGAGCTCACTTGTGGCAATGGACGATAGGTCGACGACCAGATAAACATTTTCTGCAGTTTGGTGGATATCCTTGTAGCCATATAACTAAATTAACAAAATATTACAAGCTATGCGTTTCTTTTTTTGAACAGTATAAAAGTAGCTCCGATTGGTTCATATAGCCTAGCGAATGGTGCATCGCGAAACAGGACTGGTTATCTCCGAAGCGCGCGCGTGGAAACAATGACGCGCCGTTACTCATTGGCTACTCCGTATCCGATATCATGAATGAGTACGACGGATTCAGTTCCGTTCACATGGCTTTGCCACGGTAGCGTTCCACAGGTACAGTCCTTCCCATGTTAACGATGCGGCTCATCATCATAAATATGTCCAGGCTTTTACCCGTGAAAACAGTACAGCACGTACATATCAGAAATGACCACGCTTTTGCCTTGGGTAAGACCCTCTCTCCATTTTACTGAAATGGACATGTATACAAAAAATCAACGGCCTCTGCGCGGCATTCTGTGCAGAGTGGATTATTTTTAATTTATCATGAATTATCTTACCTATCGACAGTATAAAGTGTCCGTAAAGTTATCAGCCAGTTCACACACATCCCGCTCCGCACAGAGAGCACCCTAGCTGTTGATGTATGGTATAGGTCCAAGTGGAGGGATGGTCTTATTGTCAGATCTAAGATGGTAAGCCGAGTATTGTTTACACGGTAGGGACAGTGCCTTTCAATATGTGGCATAGAAGTAGGCCAAACCACAGCCTTACTCTACTGCGTTGATTTGTCAATAACGTCCTCAAATGAAAGGGTGATACATAGGACTATTTTTTAGCTGTGGGTCTTTCCTTGTTTCCAAGCTACAAAAGATTTAAGGACTCTAGGAAAACAGCTTGATCTGTGCTATCGTCTTCATCGTGGACCTTTTTGTTTTGTCGTCGTCGTCATCATCATCATCATCATAATCATCATCATCATCATCATCATCATCATCATCATCATCATCATCATCATCATCATCATCATTATCATCATCCATGTTGCCTCCGAAAACGGAGTATGACTATCCACATAAACAGCTGGGGAAAAAACAGGAGGGTAAAAAGCCCACTCATGCTATAAAAACAACAACACCCCAACAACAATAAATGCACAGCGAAGTTGCAGCCAACCAAAGCAGAAGAAGAAGAAGTAGAGATGTAAAGGAAATCTTTTCTGTTTCAGAGAAGGAGCTGTGGGCTTTGCAATAAGGAGGTTGTGTGTGTGTGCGAGTGTGTGTGCGTGTGTGTTTGCGTGAATGCGTGCTTGTGTGCGTGCGTGCGTGGGTGCGTGCGTGAGTGTATGTGTGTGTGTGTGTGTTTTTGTGTTTGTGTTTGTGTGTGTGTGTGTGTGTGTGTGTGTGTGTGTGTGTGTGTGTGTGTGTGTGAGAGAGACAGACAGACAGACAGACAGACAGACAGACAAACACACTCATCAATCAAGAACTTATTCACTGTACTGACACCAGCATACACCACCGTGCTTCTACAAGTAAGCTTACATCAGGCAATTTTGTCTAGTAACATAGCCCGGCGCAGATAATTTCTAACAAAAGACCCCATTGTGCATGTACACACACCTCTCCTTCTTTCTTTTTGTGTGTTGTGTCAAATCTTTTAACGTCTTGTATCCCCCAAATCCTCTCCCCTGCTTTGGGCGACGAGCGAGCGACACATGCAGCAGCGATCAAGCGGGTCACTGTTATTGAGATTGGGCTTTTTTTCATTTTTATTTTTGTAAGTGGGACTGTCATTTCCTTATCAACATTTCCCCTCCCAGGTCCCGTTGTACACACCCAACACCTCCCTTCCCCTCACCCCCCCCCCCACCCCTCCCCACTGACTTCCCTCGCCTCTAACCGTTACCCGGATACGAATTCAAGTTGTTGCATTGTTGGATATGAAGTGAATGAGAAAAAGGTGACATATGGGAAAAAAAAAATGTTAGGGTTCAGACAAAACTTTATCCAGTTTCGATACAGTGACACATGTACAATATATGACAGTTTGGATCCGTCTGACTGACTAATTGGTATTTTTTTCCCAAGTTCTGGTGACTATTTGGGACATGAGGTGTTGATACGCTGATCCCTCACCCGTAGCCTCCTCAACAAGTCGCTTTTTTGTGCACATCGAAAATGGGTTTTTAAAAGGTCTGGCTCCTTATGGTCATACTAATTGAATGTTATTAATATTTTTTGTGGGAGAAAGTGCACTCTCTGTACATTACATTTCTGCAAAGAGCTTTTTTTAGTCCCGTTCACTTTAATTTCTTCGTGATTTAAAAAACACCCAACTATGGTGTCTTGTGATTTTGTCAAAACCAGCACATAAAGATAACGGCTTATATTCTCAAGTAAACTTTTTGTACTCTTTTGGGAAATGATTTAATGGGAAGTAGTAAATTGGATTCCAGAATGTAGCAAGCAAAGTACAGGTCAAAGTACTTTTGTATTTTTATAACGCCAATATTTAATTAATGATACATTACTCTATTGCAGGTTTTTTTCAGTTCTAGAAGTACAGAAATACTTCTCAATAATTGAAAACGGCTAAGGAGTTGAAATGTTGTAGGCCATTCATTTTTAGGTCATGGTAAACATATGAACATCAAGTCCCTTGCCAAAAAATGAAACCAGAGGCTTTTTCCCACACCTACCACTTATTATAACATTCGTGCTCGTCATTTTGCATTACCCGCAAACATTGATATCTGCACATTGCAGGGGTTTAAGCAGTAAAAGCTTTGATATTTGTATACTCATAGCCGAACTGAGTGTCACAAATATTATAACCAACATTCAATGACCTTGACCATCACACAAGGTCATAAGCGAGTTCCGCAACTTTGTGAAAATTTCAGTATATTTTGTTTTAATTCAAGAAGAAACAAGTCGCGTAAGGCGAAAATACAACATTTAGTCAAGTAGCTGTCGAACTCACAGAATGAAACTGAACGCAATGCAACGCAGCAAGATAAGACCGTATACTCGTAGCATCGTCAGTCCACCGCTCACGGCATAGGCAGTGAAATTGACAAGAAGAGCGGGGTAGTAGTTGCGCTGGGAAGGATAGCACGCTTTTCTGTACCTCTCTTCGTTTTAACTTTCTGAGCGTGTTTTTAATCCAAACATATCATATCTATATGTTTTTGGAATCAGGAACCGACAAGGAATAAGATGAAAGTGTTTTTAAATTGATTTGGAAAATTTAATTTTGATAATAATTTTTATATATTTAATTTTCAGAGCTTGTTTTTAATCCGAATATAACATATTTATATGTTTTTGGAATCAGCAAATGATGGAGAATAAGATAAACGTAAATTTAGATCGTTTTATAAAAAACATATTTTTTTTACAATTTTCAGATTTTTAATGACCAAAGTCATTAATTAATTTTTAAGCCACCACGCTGAAATGCAATACCGAAGTCCGGGCTTCGTCGAACATTACCCGACCAAAATTTCAACCAATTTGGTTGAAAAATGAGGGCGTGACAGTGCCGCCTCAACTTTCACGAAAAGCCGGATATGACGTCATCAAAGACATTTATCAAAAAAAAGAAAAAAACGTCCGGGGATATCATTCCCAGGAACTCTCATGTCAAATTTCATAAAGATCGGTCCAGTAGTTTAGTCTGAATCGCTCTACACACACACACAGACAGACAGACAGACACACACACACACACACACACACACACACACACACATACACCACGACCCTCGTCTCGATTCCCCCCTCTACGTTAAAACATTTAGTCAAAACTTGACTAAATGTAAAAACCAAACAAACTCCACACTCAGAATGTATATTCTAATCAAATCAGGGTTATAGTATTTATACATAGATTGCATGAAGGAATGCAGCAACAAAAGATCAGTGAACAGAAAAGTTTCGTATGTTTCATGTTGCCCTTCCTTTTAAAGTATTTTTCCGTAGATTCCCTACATAACAGACTAAAGAAACACGGTATTGATTGATGGGTACACCCTTTAATTAACTTCGAGTGTAACAATGTGGGTTGGACGATGAGGTGACCATGGAAGCCTCTTGGGGCTGTTTCTCTGGCTATATTCTAATCGCGATATCATATCTGTATGAACACCAACGAGAACACGTTTTTTGGTGTTCATTGATAGGGACACCCACAGACAGAACAAAGGGACCATGATGACAATGGTTGACAAATTGTTCCGTGACTGTGCATGAGTGCGTGGGGTTACCCCAACAAGCGCGTGTATACGTGTGCGTTTATAAGGTCTCACGACTCGAAACGGACGGTGACAAGACAATCGCCACGACACGCGGGAAGTGCATCCGGCGGAAGCATGGCTTTTCCGGAAATCGTTTGTTGCTCAATGGCTCGACCTGCTCGTGTTACAGTTGGCTCAGCGTTTAATGCTGACGAGAACGAGCGAACCAATCAGAACGACGTTTTGTAAGATTGATAATTAATTGACTGGCTAATGACATGAACATTTTTTTCAAGATAAGTTAATTATTTGTATTATAAGTGTTTATAATCTGTCTGACCACTTTGGGTTGCATTTCTAGTGACGGTAACGTTTTGTTTTGTCATGAATTAAACCTTCCAATAACCTACCATTCTTGTTTTTTTGATTCAAGAAACGATTGATTTCACTGTTATGCAGATTTTGTTGTTATCTCGATTTAATTGATTTTGCACGAAACACATACTTGCAACGAGGACATGTAAATCACACTGACTCACAAAGTTGCATGAGGATCCTAACTCTGTCCAAAGAGATTTGATCTAGGCCAAAAAAAAAAAATTGTCTGTTTCTGGTAACATGGCTAAAAAAAAAGGGTCGGTAGGTCGGGATTTTTATTTTTTTTTATTTTTTTTTTAAACCCCAAATGTAGACCAATAAAACTAACTTTAAAAATCGCGCAAAGAGACTGGATTCACTATACATAGAGACAAGACACTCAACACATTTACAAATCGTCAGCGGACTTTCGTTTTCACACGTTTTTGTTGTTCATTTTCTCACCCTGTCCTTTACCACCCAAAAAAAATAAAAAAAATTTGAGTTTGGAAAAAAAAAGTTTAGGGTCGGCGCCGAAATTTAGGGTCGGTCGGGTGACCAGAAACAGACAATTTTTTTTTTTTTGGCCCTATCTTCCTTTTAAGCATGGAGTTTACCACGTGATCTGAAAAGGGATACAAACGTACAGCGGTCTCGAATAGCATTTAACTACTGAAGAGACGATAAACAATATCAACCAACCAACCAACCAACCAACCAACCAACCAACCAACCAACCAATCACAGTCTCATCACACAGCAACGGAATCTTTCTGTGGAAGTTTTTGCGAAAGAGACTAAAGATGAAGTCAGTCTTTAAATTTCTGTCACGCTGTTGGTATCTATTCACCCCGTATGGTTGTATCAGCAAAGGTAACGTACATGAACAGTGGTATCTGCAATGTGTAACCGCCCTGATATAGCCCTTCGTGGTCGGCTGGGCGTTAAGCAAACAAACAAACAAACAAAATCTGCAATGTGAGGCCCATTTGATGTGTGGACACCTCCCATGAAAGGACACCTTCTGGAGTCCAATTGTCCATTTTCTCACTAAAATATACCTGTCATGAAAGGCCACCTGCAATGTAGGGACACTTTTATCTGGTCCCAAGGGCGTCCTTTCATTGCAGGTACCACCAATAAATCACCCTTCCTTTGCGTACACCCGGCCAAAAACAGAGAGCTGCGTTTCAAATGATACTCGCGCACAAACTTCCTGAAAACGTATACGTAGGTTTGTGTGCTTCATTAATCGTGTTAGTTCATTTCTGTTGAAAACACATTCTGATACTTAACATTTTCTACCCCACCTATGTTGACCAAGTTTTGTTTAGCCGAGACCAGCTGTCACTTAGAATTGTAGAAACTGTGTAGAAACTGTGTATCAACACGCTGGAATGTCAGGCGTTAGATCGACGTTACAGGAAGCAACTGAAGTGACTGTGTGTACGGATATATCCGTACCAGGTCAGATAGAGCCATATGAGTGCGAGACAAAGAGTTAAAGCCAACAGCCTAATTGCCGAGTACAGTTGAAACTAGAACAGTATCGTGCCTCGAAAAAAATGCACGGTGACATTGGTGGAGTTGAAAGTCACACTGACTTCACATTTCCATCCGACACCTGATCACCCTTATTCCTGTGTCTTACTCACAAGCAGGGGATTATTCACTGCAAGACTAGCCGAACGCCCGAACTACCCTTCGGAGGGAGGGGGAAATAGAGAAACAAGAGATGTGTCATTTACCTGTTTTGAGTCATTTTGTAAACCCCCCCCCCCCCCCTCCCGCCTCGAAAAAAACAAAAGAAAGTGAGAAAGAAAGAAAACAATCGCAAGAAAAAACAGAGGCCAGTTGCAAGTTTATTCCTGGTAATTCGATATTAAAATAACTTGTTCAAGTTTTATAATACGATCTGTCGCGCAGTGGTACAGACAGAGTTCTGAATGATTTCAGTGAGGGGTTGATTTAAGAGATAAAGGCACCTCCGCAGTACCCCTGTCCCTATCATGACTGTAACCCCAGGAACAACAAGTCGCGTAAGGCGAAATTACTACATTTAGTCAAGCTGTGGAACTCACAGAATGAAACTGAACGCACTGCATTTTTTTCGCAATGACCGTAGTCCGCCGCTTGTGCATAACGGAGTGAAACTGACGAGCCTGTTCAGCGCGGTAGTGGTTTCGCTGTGCTGCATAGCACGCTTTTCTGTACCTCTCTTCGTTTTAACTTTCTGAACGTGTTTTTAATCCAAACATATCATATCTATATGTTTTTGGAATCAGGAACCGACAAGGAATAAGATGAAAGTGTTTTTAAATTGATTTGGACAATTTAATTTTGATCATAATTTTTATATTTTTAATTTTCAGAGCTTGTTTTTAATCCGAATATAACATATTTATATGTTTTTGGAATCAGCAAATGATGGAAAATAAGATAAACGTAAATTTGGATCGTTTTATAAATTTTTATTTTTTTTTTACAATTTTCAGATTTTTAATGACCAAAGTCATTAATTAATTTTTAAGCCACCAAGCTGAAATGCAATACCGAACCCCGGGCTTCGTCGAAGATTACTTGACCAAAATTTGAACCAATTTGGTTGAAAAATGAGGGCGTGACAGTGCCGCCTCAACTTTCACGAAAAGCCGGATATGACGTCATCAAAGACATTTATCAAAAAAATGAAAAAAACGTTCGGGGATTTCATACCCAGGAACTCTCATGTCAAATTTCATAAAGATCGGTCCAGTAGTTTAGTCTGAATTGCTCTACACACACACACACACACACACACACGCACACACGCACACACGCACGCACATACACCACGACCCTCGTTTCGATTCCCCCTCGATGTTAAAATATTTAGTCAAAACTTGACTAAATATAAAAACCACCCGCTGCTTACCCCCCTCCCCCTCCCCCCTGGCCCCCTAATTGCCACCCACCCTCCTCACGCCATATACACTAAGTCTTTTCCATCAAGTCCTGCGTGCCTCCGTCTTCAAACAAATGCCGGTGTAACACGAAATTTTTACTCCACGAAAAATGTACTCCGGAGTAAATATTTCGTACGAAATTCTTACTCCGAGTACACTTTTCGTACGAGAAAAGAACTCCCCAAGGCACGAAAAAATGACTCCCTCCACGAAATTTTTACTCCCCGTTTTTTTTACTTCCAGTAAAAATCTCATACGCAAGAATGGGATGCGGGCGAAGGGATAATGCCAATAAGTGATCTCGCGCACACGAATGTCGCGCTACCCTCCTTCCACCACCAAGACTAACGTGAGTAAAAATTTCGTACACCTGGCATGGGAAGTTAAAATTGCTTGTGTTGGGGTGAAGTAATTTATTCGTTATTTATTCGTCAGGGGAGTAACATTTTTGTACGAAATGTTTACTCGGAACTCACCTGTCTTGGGGAGTAATTTTCTCGTGTAATGGGGGAGTGCTTTTTTCGTAAAGGGAGTAACTTTTTCGTACGAAATGTTTACTCCGGAGTAAAAATTTTCTCGTTTTACACCGGTGGCTTTAAATCAAACTTTTATCAGTCTTTCAATTGTAATTAATTTTGTGTCGCCAGCGAGACAATTTGGTTGGTTTTTGGTTTGTCATGTCCCTTCAGTCTGGCTATTCCGGACCTCTTCACTGAGTGGGGCTGGAGTGTTTGGATAAGGGTGGAGAGAGAGAGAGAGAGAGAGAGAGAGAGAGAGAGAGAGAGAGAGAGAGTAATCACACACACACACACACACACACACACACACACACACACACACACACACACGGAATTTCGTGTTTATTTTTCAGCATTGCTCTAATATAAGGCCAAAAAAAAAAGAGGTCTGTTTACGGTAACATAGGCCAAAAAAAAATAGGGTCGGTAGGTCGGGATTTTTAATTTTTTTTCTTTTTCTCCAAAAAACCATATTTTTACGTTATTTTGCAAAAAAAACCAAATTTTTTTTTCTTTTTTTTTTCTCCCCCAAATGCCAAAAAAAAATCTAGGGTCACGCGAAAAAAATAGGGTCGGTCGGGTTACCGTAAACAGACTATTTTTTTTGTGGCCTAAGCAGAGACAGATCAGTGGTAACAACTCGTAACGAGTATTGTTTTGGAAAAATGGCAAAAGAGCAAACTTACAGGAGATTCCAAAATATAAGGAAATTGAATTGCTCGTAGCATTTTGTCTGTCAGGTACGATCTCACACACATTTTTCTCCTCTTCTGTACGCTATTTTGTTTCCGAGAAAGACGTTCGTCGGTGTGAGAAAATCATTGATTGTGGGTGCGTGAGAGCGTGGCCGTGGGTGCGTGCATACGTGTGCTTGTGTACGTTTACCACTAAGCCGAGTAAAACAAAATTTATGATGAACCAGACTCCCATTCTGATAATCATCGGTCCATGGCTATCGCCAGTTTCTCTCTGATAGAATGAGACCCGAAGGTAAGTAACTCATTTTTGACCTGAGTTCAGCGTGATGCCAGACTACAAGAAAGAAAAAAAAATAGTCCAGTAGCGCCGCCTGGCTGCAAGACGCCCAGCTTGATCTGATGCCGCAGCCTAGTAACTGCAGCAGTTACAAAAACGGCGCCTCTGCACTATTTTTGTTTGAGAAAGCCCAGATTTGAAGCTCATTCCATCACTTTGATTTGAACAATCACCGTTCTTGCGGTGCGTTTTCGAGCAAAATCGTGCGTGCGTGTAGACTAGATGCAGTAGATTATCTTGAAACGTCAGAGCAATAGTTTCACTTGATGATGTTGCTCAGTTTCAGTGGGACAAACAGCTAATCATATCTGAATCAAATGCCACTGTAACATATCAATGTAAGGGCTCCGCTCACATATCAGTGTAACTTCAGCAGGACAGACGACGCACTGCAGATTATCCCAACCCGTTGCGTGAAAGGAAAACAGGCCAAGTACTCGTCATAATCCCTATCGCGGCATAAATAATAGGCAGTGCGTGGTCTGTGCCGCTGAAACTGCGCAGGTATATTCTGCCCATAAGAGACACTTAGTGACTTACACCGAACAGACACATCCTGCTGCTGAGTTTTGGCAACTGCTTTATCGAGGCCGTCAACCCGCGCAGGCAGTTCGGTTGAGCCTTGTTTCCATGTAATCGAGCTCACAAGCTGTTTTTCCTGCTCGTTATCAGCAGGATAACCTTTCATTCGTGTGCTGTTGTCCCCCACCCCTCCAAACAACCCTCCCCATTCTCCCCTCTACCTCTCCTCTCGCAACGGACAAAAAGGGCGTTGGGGAAATCGCGCACAGTTCACACCAGCTCAGTTCAACCATTTTGTCGTTTAGTGATTGACACATCCGAAAGTTCACTGCAGATTTTCTCCGTAGGAGCACATACATTACTGTAATTATATTGACATTATGGTGGCAGACAAAATAATATAGTTTATCATCATTTCAGCAGCTTTAACTATTATAGCATTATTGTTATAGCTGATCACGCCATCGGGTTCACAGCACTGACGCCTCCATCCAGATTTTAAAGGCACAGTCCTTCCGTCTAAACGATTCGGCTCACCATTTCAGATCCGTCCACGTTTTTTCTTGGGATAAAGTCATCCCTCCGCTTTAATACATACCAAGAATCAACATTCACGATGATTTTTGAGTAGAGTTGAATATAGGCCTATTTTATGAATCATATTCAGATTGCCACTAGCGGCTTTAACATCAATTCACCGAAATCATTCCCACGCTGTAAAGAGAGCCCCGGAATGCTGGTTTTTGGTATGTGTCCAAGCGGAGGGATGGTTTTATTCCACGCAAAATCCACAGCATTTCTCAGACGATGAGCAGGACGGGAAGAACTGTGCCTTGTATAACGGTCATTAGTATACAAACTGGGTCGGTCATTGGCAAATTAACAGTAACATATTAAGCAGTTCTGATGAGGTGTTCAAAAATCATTCATCTTACAGCCAGAGATCACTGATGATGCCAATCGTGCACACCTTACTCACTATCCACGGTAGGCAATCCGTTTGCAGCTGAAAGTTTCGTTTAGTCACTTTCTTAGACGGGTACTTGTAAGTGCCTTTGGTAACAACCAAACCAGTGCCGCCTTCCTCAGAAATCTAAGGCCATCAGAACTTAGACTTGCAGTTATAAAAATAAAAACATGACTACTGCAGCCAGAACTTTGACTTGCAGTTATCAAAACCTTGGCTACTGCAGCCAGAACTTTGACTTCCAGTTATGAAAACATTGGCTACTGCAGCCAGAACTTTGACTTGCAGTTATCAAAACCTTGGCTACTGCAGCCAGAACTTTGACTTGCAGTTACGAAAACATTGGCTACTGCAGCCAGAACTTTGACTTACAGTTATCAAAAACTTGGCTACTGCAGCCAGAAGTGACTTTGACTTGCAGTTATCAAAACATTGGCTGCTGCTGCCACTGAGGATGGTAAATCTGAATTTCATCGTCAATTGAACTTGGACTTGCATATTCCCAGGTGCAGCTGTATGCATGGACATAGTCCCTGAACGATGCACAATGCCACTTCAAGAGCACGGTTGTTCTCAGTCTCAGCTGTCCGTCGCGATATAACCTTGAACGGTTGAAAACGACGTTAAACACCAAATAAAGAAAGTCTCAGCTGTTACACAGATGCTGCCCAGCTCAAGAGCCCGCACAGCTGAACTTCCCTCGTTTAATCCTTATATCCATGGATTTATCATCGTAATTTACAAAATTACAAAATTAACAAAATTAAAGAAACAATTCTTCACGTATAAACCAGTAGGTACTTAAACCACCATCAATCGGCTGTCCCTTTTTTTAATTTAAAAAAATATGTTTTAGAGATAGCCTATGCTGGATAGTGAGTATCATCTTTGACCTGTGGTTTAATAGCTGATTTACCATCAGCGAGGTGAGTGATTCAGACCGGCGTAACTTCGTGTGTGTTTAGTTCTTCATTGAGGGACCTCGGTTTTTCGTCTCATCCGAAAGACTAGCACTTGTGACCCACCACCTAGGTTAGGAAAGGGGGGAGAAAATTGCTAACGCCCCGACCCAGGGTCGAACTCGCAACCTCTCGCTTCCGAGCGCAAGTGCGTTACCACTCGGTTCCAGCGGGCCTTTCTTGTGTTTTCTGAGAATAATACAGAATAATAGACCAGTTCGCAAAACCAGAAATCACCAATTAATTAATTGATTAATTAATATTGCGCCGGGTATCGCAGGCAATGAAATCGTACTCACATGTCAGTTTGCACCGGCTATCCACGAAGTTACTTGATCATGCTCACAATTACAGAACTTCAACACTCTGCTGGTTTTCAATGCGGAAGTAATTTGATAGATGAGAAGGCGCTTGCACTCCACTTGAAACGAGTTACATGATCAGTTGTTCTTTTGAAAACGAGTATAGATCTGCTTCCGTCACTGTACTGCGTAACAACAAAAGAGACATTTTATAGAACAGGAAGGGAATGCCGAAGCAGAAGCTTGGAAAAGCGTCAAGGAAATAAACAGATAAGCGTACTACATACCATAGGTATAAACCCTGAAACACGATGTTCCCGTTGCAAGCAATTTGTAAGGGCTCCAATGCTCCAATGCTCCCTTGCTCTACAAGGCTGGTGGTATGGTGGCCGAACAGATTGTACAGAGAGAATATTTGCTGGTTATCTACAGCCCAGCGGAGAACTGGAAAGTATGGCGTGGCGAAATGATTTACACACGCTTGAGCTAGTCAGTTGAATACACCGTACCGTTAAGGCCAGGGTCTTGATGGGGCGGTAGCCGCAGTCGTAAAGATCGTAGGGTCAAATTAGGGGTTTGTGAGTACAGGCACATGTCGGGACTGACTCATGATTCTGAGGATTGAGAGTTAGACTGAAATGGGAATGGAAGGGGGGGGGGGGGGGGAGATGAATGAGAGAGAAAGCTGGGGGAGGGGGGGGGGGGTGAGTGAGCGAGAGTGAGTGAGCGAGATTGAGAGAGTCCAACAGAGATAGAGAGCGGAGTGAGTGAGAGAGAGTTCGAAAGACTGAGACTGAGGGGGAGAGAGATAGAGAGGAGGGGGGCTTGATGAGCGAGAGTGAGAGAGAAAGAATTAAAGAGAGGGAGGGAGAAAAAGAGAGGGAGAGTTTTTGATTCGGCAAAACTGAATAAGTGCACAATGTGACCAACCCGCACCTACGAAAGAAGAACAAACCATGCACCACCACCACCACATCCAATCCCGGGTGATCGACTTGGAAACAACCACTCGTCAAGTGTTTTTTTTTTCTGGAGTTTTTATTTTTTCTGAAACGAATTGTAAGTAGGTGTCACATGATACATTTGGGGAAACATGCATTTAAACACATGCAGCTAACGGAAACAACTTATACCGGAAATAACCGGGAGTTCTGGCCGGATTCAGAGTGCCGAATTCAAAAGGTCAAGATAACCAGATAAGATTGAGAGGGGATAACAACAGTAGTTTCTTGCAGTGAAACACATTAATTTGTGGCTATTGCGTGTATCTGTCTGAACATTTGACCATGATTGTTGTCAGTGATTTTTGTACCGGGCCTTTCGTCGCGCGTAGTATT